>NC_054876.1:48881666-49201666 GCF_018320785.1 Cheilinus undulatus | reverse complement strand
AATCGGAGTATTTCCCTTGTGTATTGCACATTTTAGTCTCCTTTTTAATGCTCTTGCAGAGCTGAGGAAATTATACAAGTGCATATCTCTTTTCCTCTCCTTTCTGCAGGTTTGAGCCCTGTCAGCTACTGTGCATGACATTTTAGTTTTGCTCTGTTAAAAAGATACCTCACACAGTCTTTCCAGGTTAATTACTGGTTGAAAACCCTCCTCTCTCTCTGTGTGTCTGAGCTGTAGTCAACAAACTCTGAACCAGCAGCAAACACAGCAGTGACATGTTAAAACGAGCCTCTCTGCTGCAGCCAAACCTCCTCATTGAACTCTGAGTTTTTAGCCGTCAGTCAGACAGTGTAGCTACAGTAGCTACAGCACGGAGCTGCAGACAACCCACTGATTTCTGACAGACTACAGGCGGAGACCTGCGACGGCGAACAAATGAGAGGTAAGCTGAAACCTGCTCACGCTGCAGGATGGAGAGATGATCGAAAAGAAAAGGTTGGATGTTTTTTAAAAAGAAGAATCACAAAAAATGTACTGGCTGAAATACCTGAAGCTAACATGCCTAGTCCAGTAGTTCACTTCAACATGGCCTTATAGAAACACTGTTCTCACTGAGCTCTGAACTGAAACAGTGAGAAAGGATCTCACTAATAACTGTGTGAAAACGCTCTCTGTGGATTCAGACCTGAAGACTAACTAAACCTACAGCTGTGTTCAAGTTCTGCTGTCAGATCCACACTAAACCCACGTGTTACCTAGGACAGATCAACGTAATGTTACATCAAACTATGTAACATAACATAACATAACATCATGTAACGTAGCAGAACGTAACATAACATAAAATAACTTAATGTAATGTAACATAGCTGCCCATAACAAAACGTAACATAGCAGAACATAACATAATGTCACCTATCGTACCATAACGCTGTGTTACATAATCTGATATAAAATAAGGTTATATAACATAACGTGCACTCTATCCGGATGGTGCGATTTATCCGGATAGGTGAAATGAAATAGGAGTAGAGGAGTAATGAAGAGTAGAGTAACAAGGCTATTTTTAAAATCTAAGGAGTAGAAAGTACAGATAATTACTTGAAAATGTAAGAAGTAGAAGTAAAAAGTCTGCTGAAAAATAATTACTCCAGTAAAGTATAGATACCCAAAATTTCTACTTAAGTAAAGTAATGAAGTTTTTTTACTTAGTTACTTGACACCTCTGCGTAACACCATAACTTTATGTTACTAAACATAACATAATATAAAGTAATGTAGCATAATGTAACATCACGCCACAAAACATGACATAACATAATGTAACAAAACATTACATAGCATAATATAATACAACATGATGTAACATAATGGACATAACATTAAATAATGTTATGAAACATAAAGTAACAAAGCAAAAAATAATAAAATGTAACATAATGTGACGTTATGTAACATAACAACATTACATAACTAGATAACATAATCTCACAAAACACAACATAATATAATGTAATGTAGCATAATGTAACATCAGGCCACATAGCATGACATAGCATAGTGTAACATAAAATTACATAGCATAACATAACATAATACAACATGACACAGCATAATGGACATAACATTATATGTTATGAAACATAAAGTAAAAAAAATAAAGAAAGAAAGAAATATGAAATCATTTAACAAAAGTAATGTGATATAATGTACATAACTTAAAATAATGTAAAAACATAACGCAATGTTACAAAATAACGTATAATATAATGCAATGTAACATAACATATCGTTTTTGTTAAGTCGCCTAACATAACGTAATGCATCATAACATGACATAAAGTAACATAATGTAAAGTAACATTACAGTCCATGTGTTTAAAAAGAAAATGTTACATCCCCAGTTTTCCGCTCTTCTTTGATCTCCCTCTATTTCATCTCCTCGTTTAGTTTTTAAAAATGTGGAGATTAATCACGATTAACTACAGAAACTCTGATTAACAGGTAGATTTTGTTTCTCAGTCGTGATGTGGACATTTCAGTGCAAACGTTCTACACACTGAAGATGAGCTGTTGTCTTTCCAGCCAGCTCTGGGTGTTTTTTATCCTGATTTCTTTCTTTATTTTACTGATATTTCCACACAAGCTTTCAACAGTTTTGGTGCTATAAAAAATGCATAAAAGGAGAATCTCTATGGAAACGTCCCTGCGTGGTATTTTAACAATCCTGGGTGTGTTTGTATTGTTTTATAGACCATCATTAATGTTATTGCTTTCACTTTGTGTGAGTCAGATTCTGCTTCCTGCTGCGGCACACAGACCACGGTTTCCTTCACTGTGTTTGAGTGGAGCTGATTTATTCTCACAATAACAAATATTCAGGTTTGGAGCAGCAAACAGCTCAAAAACCAGAGGAATCATTTAGCTTTAGGGTTGAGATTCTCTTCCTGAATGTTCACCGTAATGTTGATTTTTTTGTTTTTGTTTTTGTTTATTGTGTAAATACAGTCGGTCTGCCAACAGCTGTTGTCACGGTTACAGCGTGTCCATGTTCTCACCTGGTCGTCTCCATGTACGAGTCTTTCCACTTTCACACCTCAGCTCACACTGCTAAGGTGTGAATTTGCTTTTAGCCTCTGTCGTACTCGGACCGACACCCGTGAACCACGGGGTCAAATCCATTACCAAAGGAGCAGAGAAGGCAGCTGACAGCAGCACCCCTCCCTCCTCTGGGACCGAACACACCAACATCCCGCTGGAGCCTTCACTGGTCATTTGATGGCAGTTTAATGATATAGGATCATGTTCATGACTCTTAACTGTAAATGTGAACAGAAATGATAAATGACACATGTAATATATGTGTTTGTTTGTGTGTTACTCCAAGGACATGTGGATGTCTGTATATGGTGATGTATAATATCATACAGTAACATATCATAATGTTCCAGACCAGCAGTCTAAACAGACATAAAGAAACAAGTGGTATTTAGTGGCAAAGGTAGTTTAAAAGGGCAAAATGTGGCAAAAAGATGTGGCTAAAATGGGCATCAACTAGGAAAAAAGTGGACTTTATAAAAGGATAAAAGGTATCTTAAATGGGTGAAAATGGGGAGGAAAAAATGGTGAAAAAGAGCAAATATGGGATAAAAACGGCAAAAAAAAATAAATAAGTAAAAGCTGCAAAAAAAAGTGTCAAAAATGGGCAAAAAAGTAGTATTTAATTGCAACAGGTAGCTTGAATGGGCAAAATGGGATAAAACTGGCAAAAATGGGCAGAAAAGTAGGAGAAACATGGTATTTAATGGCAAACGGTAGCTTAAATGGATGAAAAGTGGCAAAAAATGGTGAAAAGGGGCAAAAAAAAAAAGGTTGAAGTAGCAAAAGCAATAAATAAAGGGAGGCAAAAATGGGAGAAAAGTGGCAAAAAATGTGTAAAAAGCTGCAAAAAAGTGGCAAAAATGGGCAAAGAAGGAGGAATAAAGTGATATCCAATGGCAAAAAGAAGCTTAAATGGGTGAAAAGTGGAAAAAAATGTTAAATTAAGATATAAAAGAGACACATGTCAAAAGTCATCTACCTGCTGAGGACAGGTGTAATCATGAGCTGGCTTTATGTCGTTTACAGCTCCAGAGAGGAGATGAGATAAACCTTTACTGGTCTCTGGGGGAGAATCTGGTGCTGTAGAACCAACCAGCCTGTTGGTTTCTTTCTCTGGTTTTTCACATCTGACATGAGGAGAAACATATCCAGTCACCAAATATACCCAGCTAGCTTTCTGATCAGCTTTGAGCCTCTGTGATGCAGCAGCGCTGCCACCATGTTGATTTTTGCCTTTTTCTGTCATAAATCTGAGGGTTAGGCTAACGGTGCAGGTAAACACACTGACTGTACGGGTTAGTCTGATACAGTAGTGTGTTTGTTTTGTCCTGTTGCAGTTCAGAGGACACAAATAAAAAGTCTCCAAGTTCTTCTCTGTTATCATCTGAAAATGTTGAACTGCAGTGAGTTGGCCTGTACTGGCGTCTGTATTTGTCCCAGACTGTCCTGGTTCTGTGCCGATCAGACTATAAATAAACATCCTGAACGTAGATCACACCAAAGCTAGGATTATTTTCCTCTGTCAGCAGAGGTGAAGGGTCGCTGTTTCAGTCATGCAGCAGCTCTGAACTTGGGTCGTGTTGATTCTGAGGTTAATGAGAGCCAACCTTTTGTTCAATAAACGCCCTGAATGTTAATCTGCCCTCTACCCTCTGACCTCAGAGCAGCGCTGAACCATTAGAGCTTACCTGCATCCTCAGTCTCAGTCGGACCTCATGGAGGGAGATTTAGGCCTGTTTCCCTCTGTAGGTGGTGTTGTTAGCGTCTTTGCTAACATGAGCAACATTAGCTATCATGGTTTGATCCTGTGTTGTTGTTAGCGTCTTTGCTAACATGAGCAACATTAGCTATCATGGTTTGACCCTGTGTTGTTGTTAGCGTCTTTGCTAACATGAGCAACATTAGCTATCATGGTTTGATCCTGTGTTGTTGTTAGCGTCTTTGCTAACATGAGCAACATTAGCTATCATGATTTGATCCTGTGTTGTTGGTAGCATCTTTGCTAACATTAGCAACATTAGCTATCATGGTTTGATCCTGTGTTGTTGTTAGCGTCTTTGCTAACATTAGCTATCATGGTTTGATCCTGTGTTGTTGGTAGCATCTTTGCTAACATTAGCAACATTAGCTATCATGGTTTGATCCTGTGTTGTTGTTAGCGTCTTTGCTAACATTAGCTATCATGGTTTGATCCCATGTTGTTGTTAGCGTCTTTGCTAACATTAGCTATCATGGTTTGATCCTGTGTTGTTGTTAGCGTCTTTGCTAACATTAGCAACATTAGCTATCATGGTTTGATCCCATGTTGTTGTTAGCGTCTTTGCTAACATTAGCAACATTAGCTATCACGGTTTGATCCCATGTTGTTGTTAGCATCTTTGCTAACATTAGCAACATTAGCTATCATGGTTTGATCCTGTGTTGTTGTTAGCGTCTTTGCTAACATTAGCAACATTAGCTCTCATGGTTCGATCCCTTGTTGTTGTTAGCATCTTTGCTAACATTAGCAAAGATGCGTTTTGCCCTGAGGTGGTACTTCAGACTCGTTGTTCTTTGGCGTAAAGACAGTTCGTCACCACAGTATAAACACACAGCTGTTGTGTGATCCAGACATCATCAGGCAGCTTTGTCAATCTAAATTTTCCGTGAAGCAGACCTGGGTCTGTCTCCTCACCCATCACTGCTGGCTGTGTTTGACCCGCCTTTAACCTTTTCCCCCTAGGGATGTCATCATCTGTGCAGGAGGATTACAGGAGGTAGCTGTGGTCAAACTTAGTCATATGATTAAATTGCATTATTATTTTTTTAACGTGTTAAGCTTTACAGATTAACCACGAGCGTTTATGTGTTTTTATTAACAGGCCTACATTAAACATGATGTCATAATGGCACTTTTAAAATTCCATGGTAGATGAACCACAGCTGAAACTCAGGGCTTTGGATTATGGGTAATGTACGACATTCAAAGATGGCTGAAGATTGACGTGGACATGGACCTGAAGATGGACGTGGCGTGGATCTGAAGACAGACGTGGACCTGGATCTGAAGATAGACGTGGACCTGGATCTGAAGATAGACGTGGACCTGGATCTGAAGATAGACGTGGACCTGGATCTGAAGATAGACGTGGACCTGGATCTGAAGATAGACGTGGACCTGGATCTGAAGATAGACGTGGACATGGATCTGAAGATAGACATGGACCTGGATCTGAAGATAGACGTGGACCTGGATCTGAAGATAGACGTGGACCTGGATCTGAAGATAGACGTGGACCTGGATCTGAACCCATGCGTTGTGTGCCTAATGATGCTAAAGCCCTGCCTGTATGAGCGACCGTGCTGCAGATCAGTGGAGCATTAACAGAAACATGCTTACATGGAACATCACACACATTTACTCCATCATCATACCAACACAGTCAGTCATGGGTTAATAAGCATGTTCAGGGTTACATGTGTATTCTGTGTGCATCAGTTGCTGTGGTAAATGAAGCTTCAGCAGTCAGTGCTGGATCTGGATTTCTTATGGAGCATCACATCTTCACTGTGACCATCAGACTGTGGGTTTATGTGAGAAAGGTAGTGGGGTTGGCTTTCTCTAATCCAGCTACAAACTGATAGATCTATGGGACAACAGTCCTCTCCATCAGCTGGTCTCCTCATTTCCCAGATGTTTACAGACTGTTGTTAAAGAAGAGGAGATGCTACACAGTGGTAAACATGGACCTGTCCCTACTTTTTTGATAAAATGATAAATGTCTCAGTTTAACACCTGATATGTTGTTTCTGTTCTACTGTGAATAACGTAAAAGTGTCCCAACTTTTTTGGAATGATGGTTGCACAGTCCTGCACTGACGACATATTAGACCAGCATGGTCAGAGTACAGAGGGCTGTTTGGTTGCATGTTTAGGACGCTGATGTGACTCCAGACTGATAAAAACGCTCCACATTCATCAGTTACTATGAGCTCAAAGGCTTTTTTAAGCATGAGAGCGCTGATTTAACTCAAGGCGTCTTTAAAAGTGTCTTATGAAATAGCTTAATGGATGTTTTTACAGCTTATTACTAGAATTAAAATCTGCTCTGTAGAGATTAAGGACGCGGCTCTGCGGTCCAGTGTTCGGTCGTGTTTTTGTTGGAGTCGTAGATCATTTCTTTGGTGGGTTTCGTGTCGTTTCTTGTTATCGTATCATTTTAAACCACATTTTCATCCTCCTCCTCCTCCCCCGTTTCCTCAGTCGCCTCATTTCTCTTGAAGACTCAGAGAGGCAGAGTATCAGGAGGAGGCCGCTCTCGGTGTCAGCTGCCCAGCCCGAGGGCCTCACAGCTGGGGGACACTTCTGCACAGCTCCTGGCCAATCCTGGAGCTCCTGAAATGACCCGGTCTGTGTGCATTCATTATGTCAGCCCAGCGTCTGCAGAATCTCTCTCTAGCTCTGGGAAAATTAAAGCAATGTGGATACAGCTAGTGAAATTTTACAGCCTCAGCACTGTGCTGTGTTTAGTATGCTAGCAGGGCTGTGGACTTTAATACAGGAACATCAGGGATGCCCTGATCATGTTTCTGTTTCAGATCTGATGTGAGCTCACCCTCATCCTTCTGTGTTTGGATATAGCAGCTGACATTTGACTTCTAAAAGTAACCCACACAGGGTTTAAGGACTTCAATCTACACCTCTGTTTATTCCGGCACATTTTAGATAGGGATGAACGATTTGCAAAAATAATCTAATCGCAGTTTTTTCCTGCAACATCAGCAAGAAATCATTTTATATTATAACAAGAACAATATTAGACAAGTTAAACCAGGGCTAAATTTAGAATAAAATATCTTACTGTGATTTTGGCTCATATAGCAAATTTGATATCAATTGCTTTATTGAAGGGGACGATCATTTCTCATAATATTCTCATTTTGATGAAGAAAAATAAATGCATGAACAAGAAAAGGAAGTTTTTTGTAAAAATAAATAAATAAAAAAGCAGAGATACTCAACATGTGTCTCTAGAGCCAAATGTGGCTCTTTTGTGTCTTAATTTGAAATTTTATTCCCCCAGAAAACCTGAAAAAGGGAATCTTCTTGCCCTATTTCACCAGTTTTTTTCCACTTTTCACCCATTTGAGCTACTTTTTGCCATTGAATACCACTTTATTCCTACTTTTTTGCCCACTTTTGCCACTTTTTTGCAAATTTTTACACATTTTTTTGCCACTTTTATCCCATTTTTGCCCTTTTCACCCTTTTCTCCCCATTTTCACCCATTTAAGCTACCTATTGTCATTAAATACCACTTGTTTTCTCTTTTTGTGCCCATTTGCTACTCTGGACTGCTGTTTGCCCATTTTGGTCACTTTTCACTCAAAGTTTTGCCACTTTTGGACCATTCCTGCCACCTGTAACCCTTTTTTTTCACTTCTCACCCATTGTTGCTACTTTCTGACCCTTTTTCCACTTTTCCTCCCCATTTTCACCCATTTTTGTTGCTTTTGACCATTTTTGCCACCTTTAACTTATTCTTACTGCTACTTCAAGCTGTTTTTGCCACTTTTCACCTCTTAGATTGTGGCTCTTGCAAAGGTATTTTTCAACAATTTGGCTCTTTGGTTGAGCAGGGTTGAGCAACACTGGTCTAAAGCATAAAAAAAAAGATTGCCTCAAACTGGTATTTTGACACTTTTCAGGTTAGAGAAATATTGCATTTTCTGCTATTTGAAAATTGCAGCATGCCATATGGCGATTTAATCTAATTTGCGATTATTTGCCCAGCCCTAATTTTAGACCACGTTCAGTCTTTAGGCTGTAATAAACCCCTGTTTATATTTTGCATTAACAGTCTGTTTCAGTATTCAGATACCATGTGACTGCACCATACTCTCCATTACCATCCATCTTCAGTGATGACCTGATATCAGAACTCACTGTTCTTCCTCTTAGTCCAACGGTGTCAAACTCAAGGCCCGGGGGCCAAATCCAGCCTGTGGTACAGCTATACCCGGCCCACAAGATCGTATCATATTCTTATTATAACTGGCCCTAAAATTTGAGGTCTGCAGATTTCCTCCAGTATAAAAATGTAAACTTAACCCTGATGATATGAAAAATCCTTAAGTCATGAAAATATGAAAAAAATAAATAAATAAATAAATAAAAAGATTTAAAAAAAGATAAAAAGAAATGTGGGAAAAGAAATCCATTCTTTTTCATTTCATATTTTCAATTTTGCATTCCACAATCATGACTTCAATCTATTATTGACCTTTATTTCTTATTTTGACCTTTCACATTTATTATTTTGACTTTTAATCTGATATTTTGACCTTTTCATTTTATTATTTCCACCTTCATCTCATTTTTTACCTCTTAGGTGCACCATTTTAAATTGTAAGTCATATTTTTGCCATAAAGACACGATTTTGACTTTCTTTTTTATATATTTGCCTTTTAAAATCATTATTTTAACATCTAAATTTGTGTTTTGACCTTTTGCACTTATAAGTTTGACTCTTTATCTCAGATTTTGGGCCTTTAAAGTTATCATTTTGACTTTATAAATCTCAAATTCACCCATCATCTGTGCTAATTTTCCCCCTATAATTCATTACTGCTGAAAATGAGGTTGAACCCTGATAGGCCCTCAGGTTAGACCTTAATTTAATCCGGCTCCTTCTTTGATTGAGTTTGACACCCCTGTCTTAGTCTAACTGCAGCCTGTGCATCATTCCTCCTAGTCTCCCTGCATGCTGTGTGCAGTGAAGCTGCTGCTGATCAGAACAAACGAGGGCCAATTAGCCACTGATTAAGAGGCTAGTGGTGCCTCTTTAACAGCTTTTCTCCATGGGTCACAGCTTACGGGTGGGTCCACACTCACTGCAGCATCATTTTGGAGCTCACAGCCGGGAAGATCGCCCGATAAAACTCCCCAAAGTGGCCGGATCGTTCCCTGATATCTACCTCCTCTTTCAGGAACGTGCCAACAGCCGTCTTACAAAGCAACAAGGACAGGATGGCATTGTAAAGCCCTCTACGTACTAGAGAGGGTTCCTGCTGCAGCCCACCGCTCTAAGACGCCCTCCTCCTGCAGACCACCACTGTGAGAACCCACCTCTGTCAGGACAGGAGTGATGTCATCTGCAGGTATGACACATGTTCAGTTTTAGAAGTGAGTGTGCCTATGAAGGCTAGCTTTTACTACATTAGCTGTGTGTTCAGCTTTAGTTTCTGTAAGTCACTGTTCAGAGCAGCGATACTCAACGTGGCTCTTTTGTGATGATTTGTGGCTCTTCTAACCCTGCAAAGCAGATGGATACGCCCGTTTCCTTGTTCACTGGTGAATCCATCTTGCAAAGCTCCCATCTGAACCGTTTGGGCCCGGTTAGAAAGTGACAGGACCGATCAGCGACGAGGGGTAGTACTTCAGGTGCAGCAGAGTCGTGACGTAAACAAGCAGCAACAAGAGCTGGTGCAGTTATGGAGGAAGAGATTAGCGTGGATGCTGCTAAAGCGCCGGTTTTATCAGAACTTCATGGCATTTCTTCGTTAAAAGAAGAACAAAGAACAGCAGTGAGTTTTTTTCTTTTCAAAAACGACAAAAGCCGAGTACTTACATGTCTGTAGTCGCTATGTTTGGCGTTATTCCTCGGTAGCTGCGCACGCGTAGCTCGATAGCAGCTACGTCATGTGTTTTGTTGCTCTGATTGGCCCGTAGAGATGTGACAGACAGAACTTTCACCCAATCACACTCTGAGTTTTTTTTCAAAGCCTCTGCCTTTTCTCAAATGTTGCCTGTTGAAGCTTTCCTGGATGGATGTGTGAATCACATCTATCTGGCGTGTCAGGTTATGGCTCTTCTGTCTTCATTTGAAATATTTTTACTCCCAGAAAACTTTAAAAAAGATCAACTTTGACCTCAGATATTATCCATTGCAAGCTACATTAATCAGTTTGTTTCCCATTCTTGTGCAGCTGGCTTTAATTGCCAACCATTGTCCTTATTTGCAATTTTGTTTCCCTTTTTTTTTCTTTTTTTTTTTAAGTTTTTCTGCCACTTTGATTCCATTTTGCCACTTTTGGACAATTTTTGGCCCTTTTCTTTTTTCCAGTTTTACTTTCTGACATGGCATAAGGAAGAACTGATTAAATTTTGGGACTGATCTGGATCCTGGTCTGCATTCAAGAATTTTTAAAGGATTCTGTAGTATAGGGAGATAGGGCTAATGGCAGAGGTCTGCGCTGTTACCGCTTTACACCAGGAGATGACGGACATGAGTAACTTCAATCCCAGCAGCATTTTTGGGTGTGTTTCTATTCAGAGTTTTGGAGTTTACAGAGTTTGAAAGATGCACGCCCAGTCGAGGAGACGAGTTGGAGCGTAACAGAGAGAAAGACAGCGAATTGTAGCGAGAACACTCACAATGCTGGGAGGAATAGAGGAATATTCAACCTCTGCCATGACTTCCAGTCGTCCGGTGAAACCTTGGGTGCTTCCGCCATGATAGTCCACACACAGCGAAGCCAATGCTTTGCCTCACCATGTCTCCACCCCACCGAGGAGGGAGTAATCGGGGAATTAGATTTTGGGAGTGATCCGGATCACCGTCTGGATCCAGGAATGTTTTTAGAGGATTCTTCACTATTGGGAGATATGATAGGGCTGATGGCAGAGGTCTGTGCTATCTGAGTGCTTTTCTAGTTCTATCATATTTTGCCACTTTTCTTCCCATTTATTTTACCCAGTTTTTGCAATTTATGCCTATTTAGATTTTCACCCTTTTTTGCCATTTCTTTGCCTTTTTTGACCAGTTTTTCCACTTAGATTTATTTTTATTGTCACTTTAACCCATTTTCTCCACTCTTCACCTCTGAGACTGTGGCTCTTGCGAAGATATTTTTCAACAGTTTGGCTCTGTGGTTGAGCAGGGTTGAGTAACACTGGTTTAGAGGCTGGATTATAGGTTTGGTAAGTTACTTTAGCTGTAAAAGGCTTAAAGTTTGTAATAAAAATGTAAAGTTTTTCTGCCCCTCCGGTGAGTCCTAGCCCACCTTATCCTAACCCTTTCCCCAATACTAACCAAAAAGTGGAATCCAGTTTTATTTTGAAAGTTTCTAGGCGTATTTCCAGCCAGACTGTCCACTCATAGCATTCTGGATTATTCCGTGGTATCTGGATGAGCTCGATGCCTGTTTATGTGTTGTCTTAACTATTCAAGCGCCAAAGTTGCAAAATTGCGACAAGCAACATTGCTGAATTAAACAGGCTGTAGCTGCAAACATGGGGCCTAATGTTGTTACTACTTTACACCAGGAGATGGCGGACATGCAACCCAGTCTCACAGCATTCGTTAGCGTGTTTCTATTCAAAGTTTTGGAGAGAGAGAGTTTGAGGAGGCGAGGAAGTGGTAGAAGTGGTTGTAGTCGGTGCGTAAAAGAGAGACCGAGAGCAAATTGTAGTGAGAATACTCACAATGCCGGGAGGAATAGAGGAATATTCACCCCTGTGACGATGACGTTCAGTGATCCGGTCATAGCGGTGCGTCGGAGCCACTGTGTCTGAGCCTGCTTTTCCTCATTGGGGCCGGGGTGGGGACATGGTGGAGCTTGCAGGGGGGGTCAAAACTCGAATAATGACGGAGGTAGCGGGAATAAAATAAACACTGCAGAGGTAGGGGCAGATGTGGTAGAAGCAGTGGCAGTGGAGACCTCCTGGTGGCATCAGAATATGCAAATTAGATGAGTGAATTTACTCCCACCACAAACTTTGGGTCATACTGAAGATTTTTCTCATTTACAGTATGCCTTTATCTCTAACCACGTTCAAGCTACAGCCTTTTGAAATCTTGATATCAGGATTGAAAATTTTCTTGAAAACTCTGGTGCCCAAAGAGTTAATGGGGTTTTAAGTTAAAGATGGTGTATATTCCTGGTGTCTGACTCATAGCCAGCCTGTTTCCCTCTTTTTTCCTCATAACGTCCATGTTTCCCCATCTGTATGCCCCCCCCCCCCCAACCCAGTCTTCCTCACACACACTGAGCACGCTCAGCAGGAAGCGTTAGTCATTAGATGGTCTCATTAACGTCTGAGAGAAACGGCTAATGAGGGTTAATAAGACACCCAGCAGGAGTGACAGGCTTGTGTGTGTATATATGTCTGTGTGTTCAGGGTCGTATCAACATCAGCCCCATCGCTTTAAATGAATAAAGCAAGGCATGATGGGAAAATGGAGCAGGAGGGAGAGTATTAATAAAAGAAGTTCATGTCGGTGATTACGCAGCAGAAAACACTCGCTAACTGATCCTGATCACCAGACGTGAGTGTTTCTGTTCGATGTGAGTAAGCACAGTGTCACAGTTCACTGTCAGGGGCTGCTCGTTAGTAACCATGGCAACACTGGAGGCAATTAGAAAGCTCATTAGTGTTGTTTTTGTTTCTTCTCTGTGTGAGCTGCAGTGAGCCCAGCATGTAAAAGGAGTTTATTCTTACCATCAAACCAGATCAGCAGCAAGACAGAGCAAGCGGCTGTTTCCTCTGGAGTCTGATTTGTCCACAGAGCTGTCAATCATGATGTCCCACCCTCTTCTGATAGAATAAACTGAGTTGGCTTTACAGAGCTTGGTAGTGGACTGAGATGATGTTTGTACATGAAAGGGCTGAACGGTTTGCGAAAATAATCTAATTGCAATTTTTTCCTGCAATATTGTGATTGAGAATGTGATTATTGGGGTTCCTCATTTTTTCTGTTGTTCAACAAAAATAAACAAGAAATCATTTTATATTATAACAAGAACAATATTAGACAAGTTAAACCAGGGCTAAATTTAGAATAAAATATCTTACTGTGATTTTGGCTCATATATCAAATTTGATAAATTGCTTTATTGGAGTTGATCGTTTCTCACATTATTCTCATTTTGATGAAAAAAATAAATGAATGAGAATTTACAAAAAATAAATTAATTAATAAAAAAGATACTTAAAGGTTTGAAAAATGCATTAAGCAGAAATACTCAACGTGTGGCTCTTTTATGTCTTAATTTTAAATATTATTCCCCAAAAAAACCTTCAAAAGGGAAACTTTTTTGCCCTTTTTCGCCATTTTTTCCACTTTTCACCCATTTAAGCTACCTATTGTCATTAAAAACCACTTTTTTTCTCTTTTTTGCCCATTTTTGCCACTCTGGACTGATTTTTTGCCCATTTCAGTCACTTTTCACTCAAAGTTTTGCCACTTTTGGACCATTCCATGCCAACAGTAACTCATTTTTTGTCACTTTTCACCCATTGTTGCTTCTTTCTGACCCTTTTTCCACTTTTCCTCCCCATTTTCACCCATTTTTTTTCCTTTTTGACCATTTTTGCCACCTTTAACTTATTCTTACTGCTACTTCAAGCTGTTTTTGCCACTTTTCACCTCTTAGATTGTGGCTCTTGCAAAGGTATTTTTCAACAGTTTGGCTCTTTGGTTGAGCAGGGTTGAGCAACACTGGTCTAAAGCATTAAAAAAAGGTTGTATCAAACTGGTATTTTGACACTTTTCAGGTTAAAGAAATATTGCATTGTGTGCAATTTGAAAATTGCAGCATGCCATGTTGCGATTTAATCTAATTTGCGATAAATTGCCCAGCCCTAGTATGTGATCTAATGTTGGGACTATCTTAGTGAGATTGAGGCAAATGTCTCCTGGAGAACAGCAGCAACAGGCAGTTCAAACTCAACGTCCATTTCTCAGGTCACATTTGTGTCTCGAGTCTTGAGTTACTTGGTTTAGCTCACTGGATTGTACCGCATGCTGCATAAATAATCAATATTTCCCCGTAGCATGCATACAGGATCAGAAAGTTTAACTTCCATATCTTCAGATGTACTTCCTCTGCTCCCTGATCTCAGAGCTGCGTCTCTAAATCATCCTGACTGTGAGGGGAGCAAAGAAGGCTACAGACCTTCTGCTCAGCTGAGCCTCTAAATCTCATCATCACACTCGCCATCCTCTGTTTCCTCTGTCTCTCTGCCCGTCTACCATCCTTCTCTCTGTTCCCGCCTCCTCACTCTGCAGCCTCTCCTCTTCTTTTATTCCCGCTCTCTTCTTAAGCTTCTCTGTCTGCCTTTATGCCTTAGTTTTATTTCTCCTCACTGCCCTCGTTTCCTCTGAGTAACACTGTACGTTCGCTGCACTTCAGAACAGTCGGAGATGACAGGATGCTCTACAATGGAACTAGGTCTTACTTTATGATCCAGGTGATCATTGAACAAAGGTAAAACTGAGTGCAACGAGCAAACAAGGAAAGCGCAGGGAGCTAAATAGGAAAAAATATTACAGCTGCATAAAGCAGGAAGAAGAAAATCCAACATTTTCTGATTGGTTTGCATCTTCTTCAAGGTTTTAAAGTCCTGCCAACCTATGACCTTAGTAGCACCGTGGCATGTTTCATATTTTAAACCAGGGACCAGATCCTGGCCCTGGAGAGGGGTGCAAAGACATTTCAGAGGCCTTCTAGCTCCAGCTAACCATGGGGAGAGCCATTATCCACAAATGGAGAAAACTGTGAACAGTGGCGAACCTTCCCAGGAGTGGCTGACCTACCAAAATAACTCCAAGAGAACATGGACGACTCATCCAGGAGGTCCCAGAAGAACCCAGAACCACATCTAAAGGCCTGCAGGCCTCCCTGACTCAGTTAAGGTCAGAGTTCATGATTCAGCAACAACAACAACAACAACAAAAGTTGAACTTTTCTTTTGTTCCTCTTCTTATTTACTGCCCTGTCTTTCTCATTCCTCCCACTCATAGCTCATCCAGCTCCCATGATGCTTCTGTGCACAGTCACACCTGTTCAAAGGCCGTTTCACATTCAGCACTGTCAGTTTACACACACACCTTCATCAGTGTGAGGTGTGTGTTCTGGCTCTGTTTGGCTTCAACTGACAGCAGATTTAACCTCCTGAGACCTGAGCTTTGCTTTGAATGCATTTTTAGTTTCTCCTCTTATTTAGGATCAGTGGGACCCAAAAGTTTAAAAACTCAGCCTCGTCTTTGTCTTTGTCTTTGTCTTAGTTTTGACCAAAAATAATGTCCACAAATCTCCTGAAGCTCCTGTTTCTGCAGAAAATCTAGACCTGGATTTTTTTTTTCTAGGTAAAATTACCCCAGAATTTCTTCAAATATTCTCCAATGTTCAGTAAAACTTTATCAGTCCAAACATAAACATTGCAAGAAAAAAAAAAAACGAATTCCATGTAAATTTAAGAAGATTCTCAAGCAAATTCCACAAAAAAATGTCTCATCAAATTCCCAAACATTTACAAATACATCGCCAAAAATCTCCATGCAAATACCTAAAAATTCCAAACTTCCAAACAAATGTAAAAATTCCCATGAAAATGCCAAATGAAAATAACTGAAAAATTTCAGGCCAGTTACTCAAAATGTAAAAGAAAATTCCATCTAAAATTTCTCGGCATATTCACGAGAATTTACAGTCATTTACCAATACCCCGATAGGAAAAAAAAATATTAGGCAAACCCCCCCAAATATTGTTTCAAATTCCCTAATGAATTTACGCAAATTTCCACCAAAATGCCTAAAAATTTCCAGACAAATTCCCCCAACAGAATTCTACAAAATGCTTAAAAATGACAAAAACCCCATTACAAAAGTTACAATAAATCAAATTCCATGAAAGTGCTTGAAAATATCAAAGCAAATTCTTGATAGAATTGCTTTTTTATATCTAAACAATAAAATCAATATTCATTGTTTCCCAAATGTCTGTGAAAATTCCTAAACTCTAATGAACCCCCCTAAAAAAATAAAAAAATAAATAAACTTTAAAATAAAAATAATTAAAATAAATTTCCATTAAGATACAAAAAAAATCCAAAGCAAGTTTCCCCAAAGCGGACATCCATCTCATAAACTGCAGTAGCAGAAACTATGACTCTGTTATAGGAAAGCCAAAATGTCTTCATACGTGCAGAGTCTTGGGAAGTTCAACCCTCTGGTATCCCTATAAACTGCTGCCTCATTTTCCTCCTAGTGTGCAAAAAATGCACAGGGGGGTTATTACTGTACATAAAAAAGTTAAATTAGTTTATTTTAATTGTTTAATTTTTTCCTTGTTTCATCAACTTGTGCCATTAACAAAAATACCAAATACTCAGTAGTTGTCAGATCTTTTAACCCTTTAATTTCCATGTTTGTAATGTAAACAAACAAGTTTTTTGATAGAAAAAAAACACAAACTGAATTTTTTCAAGATACTACACTGAAAGTGAATAACTTATTTATGGATGACTGCAACCTGGCATATGTCATTGATTAGTAGCATCATTGGTTAAATGCATCATTATCTTTTTTATTTATTTATTTATTTTTGAAGTCAGTTATTTTAAAATACTCATGTTTTTCACCCTTCTGTGCATAAATGCACACCTTTAAATCATGTTATAAATATCATACATTTCAAAATTGTTTTACTGTTATTGAATTCTATTTTTCTCATTTAAGGTCAGCCCTAACCATAAATGTCAAATACTCATTCATTTTAATTTTTTAACCCTTTACATGCCATGTTTCATTGATGATGTCACTGCATTTTTAGATGCGAAATACAAAAAAAAAAAAAGTTTTGTTTGGTTTTGGGGTTTTTTTGCAAGTTACTACATGAAAATGAGATAACTTATTTTTTGATTATTGCACAGACACACTCACAGACTCACACACTGATCTGCGCTTAAACAAAACCTCAGAGAGTTAGTGAGAAGGGGAGCAGAGGGCAGTATAACACTGAAATCTGGTGGAAGAAACATGTACTTCCTGCCCTCGCCCATATATGGTAAAAGTGATGTCACAGGGTAAAAAATGGTCCAGGTGCAAATGTAAAACTCCAACTCTCAAATGAAGCCCAGAAACCAGAAAATGCATGATTCATGCCTTAATGGTGTATGGATCAAAAGAAGTGGTTTGAATGGGTTTCAATGGGGACGTTTTACACACCAGGAATATTAACGCTATAAAAAAGGTTTACTTTATTTATGTTGGGCTGATTGTTGTGACTGGGACAGAACTTTGAAAATTGTGCAAAAATGAACAAAAAATACAATACATGATGATATTAATTGTGAAAGTGGACAAAGTTTTAAAAAAATCAACTAAGTGAGCATTTATGGCACAAGGGGTACCAGAGGGTTAAACAACTTTATTCCAGATGTTTTTGTTTTCATGCCTTTGATGGACGCCCTGCCAACACCTTCATATCCTGATTACGCCCCCTAGAGGCCACAGTTATCACTACAGCCACAATATTAAACCTGAACTGCTGTACAGGTTTATGTAGGTCAGTAACAGCTGCAGCGCTTTGACGTGTGTCACTGTGAGTCAAACGTATCAGGATATGAAGCGTCCCAGTTCTTAATGTCAGAGAGAGTCTTTGCACATCAAATGTAAAACAAAGAGATTTAGAACTGAGAGCTACACACTATTGAGGAGGCACAGAGTTAAATATGGACCACATTCTTTTTTCTGACTGTTACTGTATGCAGACAACACGCTGATTTATTCTGCACCATGCTGAATGTTGGAGCCAGTTTCAGTTTAGTTTCATTGATGTGTGGTGTTGTGTCTAGTGGCATAAACGGCATTTAAGAAGAGCTAACTAGCAGCCATTGTTCAGTGATTTCATCAATAATTAACGGTATTTACATTGACACCATATTTACTACGTCCTTCACAAAGAGGATTCGCTCTTAGGTTTTAGTTTTAAATGTTTTTAGGACCATCGACACAGAGCCACACGCTCCAAACAGAAATGTAAGATACAATATGGATAAGGCTGGGCTGGTTTTTGGGTTTAGACTACAGAAATGTGCAACTCTAACATTACTTTACTCTTCAAAACATCGTCACAGGTAAAACCAAACAAAGTTTATCTGGGGCTCAGCACAAAAATGAGTGAACCGCCTCTCAATGTGGTGATGACTGAATAAAGAAGAGGTTTGAAGAGGGATCAGATTCTGGGTGCTGGTACTGGGGCTGAAAGATGAGCGTCCTCACCTGAAGACTAAAGACAACAAAGCTGGACGTGGCAGGCTTTCAAGGTGAGGTGGGCGTCATGAAACTTTAAACTGTGAACAGAGAATGAGATGAGGCTGACTGTTTATGTGCCAAAAAAGAGACACCAGTGATGTTTGGAGCTCAGGGCCACAGCCGTGTGGAAAGGCTGCTGAAAGTGTGTTATATTCATGTTAACACACCTCTCTGTTCCCCATAACAGACCCCTAAAATGAAAAATGACACCACAGAGCCAAATCTAAGGATGCTCTCATATATTTATAGGCTGCATTTAAATAGTGAATGAAACTATGACCAGAAATGTCACATTCTGTCATTTCAAAATGAAATTATTCTCTTAGAATCCCCCGTAACCCCATTATTGAGCTCCATGGTGTTTTGAGCCCTCAACTTCGCCTAGAAGGCAGCGGCTGCCTGAAAGGCATGTCCCGCCCTTTAAGCAGGTGAAGTCATGAGCTCAACCCCTCATCCAATCACAAGTCACCATCGTCTCAAGCAAGCAAGCCTGCCCCTTTCCAAGACAACTATGCTAGCTTGCTTGCTAGCTTCTCTGTTAGGCATGTTTGTTAATATTAGCTACCTTAAATCACGTCTAAATATTCCCACAAACAAACAATATCAACCCATTTGGATCTCATAGCAAATTAAGAGAAGTTTATTTGTGTGGTAGGCATTAGATGCTTACTACATATCATATAGAGCCTAGATGAAGACAGGCTAGCTGCCTACCTGGCTACCTACCTGGCTACCTACCTGGCAGCCTGTATCTGGATCACTGTAAGGCAGCTAGGCATAGTTAGAATTTTCCTGCCAGACTGCCTGAGTACACAACCTGCCATGGTAGCTTGGTTAGCTTGTTTGTTTTAATCCATGGCGTTATTCAGACTTGACTTAAGGTAGCTAATATCAGCAAGTGTGTGCCTAATATAGAAGCTAGCAAGAGAGCTAGCATAGTTGTCTGGGGAAGTGGCAAGCTCTCTCGCTTGATACACGAGGGCTTGGAAGTCGATGGGTTTGTATTGAAAGGCTCCACTTGGTGATTTACCATATTTAATGTAGGTTTATTAGAGCGGTTCTCAAAGTGGGGTCCAGGGGCTGACAGAGGTCAGCAATGGCTAGTGGGTTGTTGGTGTTTTGTGCCCTCAACTTCGCCTGGAAGGCAAGCCCCTCCCTCCAACTGTCTAGGACGCGTCTCCCCTGGCCTAGGTCGCGCCTACCTGGCTCTTGTAGGACCTGCTCCACCTCGCCTCACTCATCCAGCTGTGGATGGACCTGGCTCGCTCGATACAATGGTGACTTATGATTGGATGAGTGGTTAAGCTCATGAATCTGGAGAAACCGACCAGGGTTCATTTAAACTGGACCAAACAGCTCTGGTGTGAAAGCGACCAACGTTCACGGGCCAGAGAATGAACTGGTTCACATTCACACATCATCTTTGGACACTTCCAAACCCTAAAACTCCAACTCAAGCTGCGTTTCCATTACCCTTAGGGCACATTCACACCAGAGCTGTTTGGTCCGCTTTAAACGAGCTCTGGTCCGTTTTCCTTGATAGTCCGGTTTCTTTGGAGTGGTGTGAAAGCTCACACAAACTCTTTTCAAATGGACTCTGGTCCGCTTGAAAACAGGCGGTCTTGGTCTGCTTCCAAACAAACCCTGGTGTGGTTCGTTTGAGGTGTGAAAGCAAAGCGGACCAACTTGAGAACCAAAGACAGGAAGTGGCATAAAGCGTAATGATATAAGGATTTATATGTGATTCAATACACTCAAATACATGTCGGTACCTCGCTTGGCATCTGTGTAGCCATAGCAACATGTAGGCCGTGCTGATTTATTTGTCTCGTGTAAAGAACGACATGCTGGACAGCTCACTACCTCACTGGCTGCTCAAAATGATCCAATGCAAAAGCAGAAAACCCAAGACAGTGTGAATTCTGTGTTTTTTCACTGTTTATGTGGAAAGAAAGACCGATGGAAGGAGATGGTTTTCAGTTTCGTCTTCTTCTACACCTTCTTTTCGTCTTGGTCGCTGTGTGTATGCGACGACAGCGCCCCTAACGGGCAAAGGTCCTAGGTGTTTGGTCCATTTGACCAAGAGCAATGTGAACATGAACCAAACCAAACCAAAGTACAACAATGCTGCAATTTCTATTCCAAAACGGACCAAGTCCCCAGGACCATCAGGTGTGAAAACGACCTTACAAGTACACAAAATCTAAATAGCACAATAAAAATGGGTAACGGAAACACTTGAATTTGAAAAACCTCTAAAAAATCTCTGAATAGTTTTTTACGCTCTCATGAGGAGGTTGTTCAGACGTGTGATATAGAAATATATCACAAAAGTGTAATGGAAACACTTTTTCAGCATTTACACGCCACAGGGCGTGACGTACGGTGTCACATGACCAGTCACTCCGAGACAACATGGTGCGGTACGTGTAGACAGAAGAGAAGACGAGACTTATCTTAACATCATCCTTATATCCTTATACATGGCGTTTGTCATACAGACGGACTTTACCTCCGAACTATCGTCCGCTTCCTTCGTCTTTTGTTCAGAATGATCAGGGTGGTTGCTGTGGACGTCATGATAACCGTACCAACACGCAACAGGTTTGGAGTCCAGCTTCCTTGCAGCGAAGTCTCATGACAAAGCTCATGTCCAAAACTCCCTTCAGTGTTCACACATTCAAAGCCAACGGTACTTATTCAAAATTTAAGGAATTTCACTTTTGTTTTGCAAAAAATCTGTAATGGTAACGCAGCTTCAGTCTCTCCTACAGACTTCATTTTGGCTTTACAAAGTAGAGACATGGGGCGCAGGTGGCCTAGTAGTTTAAGGCACGCCCCACGTATGCAGACGGCAAGGGTTCGAATCCGGCCTGGGGCCCCTCACCACATGTCCCCCCCTGTCCCCGCCCCCAACCCCAAATGAATAAAATAAAGGCACAAAACTGCTGAAAAAAAATCTTTAAAAAAAGTAGAGACATTATTCAGCTCTTTATGCTGGAGTCACTTTTGTGCTCTCTTTTATGGATTTTTAACACTTATTTTAAAAGTTTGAATATTTTGGGCCCTCAGACTTTTACCATGAGTGTGTGTGTGATAGAATGTTGGGACTCTCTCACAGAGATCAAAGCAAATGTCTTCTGGAGAACAGCATAGCAACAACGGGCAGAGCTAACGTTATTGGTCCATGCTCTACCGTTTTTTTTTTTTGTTGTTGTTTGTTTGTTTGTTTTTTTCTTAATTTTTTTAAAATCTAAGAGCAGAAATATGTTACGTATGAAAAATCAGAGAGCAGGAAATTCATCTGGAGCAAAACATGAATGTTTGTCCTAACTTTAATGTCAAAGCATTACAAACCTGCTCGGACATTTTTACCTCCACCAAGGAGGTCATGTGATCAGTGGGTTTGTTCGTTTGTTAGTTTGTTTGTTAGTAACATAATTCAAAAAGTCATGGACAGATTTTCATGAAATTTTCAGGAAATGTCAGAAATGTCATAAGGAAGAACTGATCAAATTTTGGGACTGATCCAGATCCTGGTCTGCATTCAAGAATTTTTTAAAGGATTCTGTAGTATTGGGAGATAGGGCTAATGAGGTCTGCGCTTTTACCACTTTACACCAGGAGATGGCGGACATGAGTAACTTCAATCCCAGCAGCATTTTTGGGTGTGTTTCTATTCAAAGTTTTGGAGTTTATAGAGATTGAAAGACACACGCCCGGTCGAGGAGACGAGTCGGAGTGTAACAGAGAGAAAGACAGCGAATTGTAGCGGGAATACTCACAATGCTGGGAGGAATAGAGGAATATTCACCCTCTGCCATGACTTCCAGTCGTCCGGTGAGACCATGAGTGCATCTGTTGGCACCCGTAGCGAAGTCAATGCTTTGCCTCACCGAGTTTCCACCCCACCGGGGAGGGAGTAATCAGAGTGCTTTTCTAGTTGTTAAATATTTATTTGACCCTTTAACAGATGTCAGAGAAAGAGTCAAAGCCACTGTTATGGTTGATATAGGGACCATTAATGCACAAAATTACACGTCAATCCATGTCAGAGCCTCTGAGGAGCTCAGGTCTGACCCAGCAAACATGGCCGACCCCAGAGACCGCCACCACGGGTCTGAGAGCTGACGGTGGCTGTTTAGCTGAAATGTCACTCTTATTTTTAGTTTTAACAGCCAGTCAGCTCTGAATGATGTCTGAATCCCTCTGACACTGAATTCTCATGGTGGTCCACAGCTGACTTTAAACAATACTCAAAGAAAAAACATTTAACAGTGATTTACAGCTATTACTAACAATCATGTTTATTCATATTTCTACTCAGCTTTATTTGAGTTATTTGTAAAGAACCTTTCATACATCAGACATGCAGCTTAAAGAACTTTACAAGGAACAGACGGCAAAGAAAAAAAGAACAAATGACAGGAACAGAATAAAACAAATAGAAGAAATAAAATCACTGCAGTAAAGAGAATAAAATATTAAAAAGTCAATAAAATACAAAACAATGGATTAAACAATGATAACAATAAGGTGGAAGTATAAAAGAAGAGTAAACATGACCTCATGCTGAAAGCCAAATTAAAAAGAAGGTCTTTAGTTTTCTGTTAAAAACATCAGTGGAGCTGGCCGGTCTAATGTCCGGGGGATCGATTCCAAAGTTTTTGGGGCATAAAAACAGAAAGCTCTCTCCTTTAAGAGTGAAGTTAACCTGAGGGATCTAGAGGGACTCAAAGGAAAGGTCTGTGATGTATGGAGGAGCGAAGGCCATGAACAGCTTTTAAACTGAGCAGAATTTTAATGTCGACTCTGACTGATGAGGAGCTCTTCCCATCACAACGAGAGAGACTGGACAGACATCAGTCTAGAAAACACAGGAAAGACCAGAGTATGAGCTAAACAGGACAGAAGTAGACTGGACTAACCTGGGCCTCTATGTGGAAACAAGCCCTACATGAGCGTTTTGGGACACCGGCTTTAGACAGAGGCTTTTAATTCTAGACTGCTGCCATTTCTATGTGAGTTTCTATTTATTTATTTATTTATTTACTGACTGAATGTTTCACTACTTTCGTGACAAAAGTATCCTATGAATTAAGAATATTTTAGTTTTCTCCCATGTAATGCTTGGCATAATCAAACAGCTCCATATATGGCTTTTTTTGTAAATTTCTCTATGCAGAAATTTCTTCTTGGCCCCAAGGGGTGTTCTCTGCTGCTGCGTGACGTCATCTGCAAAGAAACTATTGTAACCTCTGTATCGCAAGATGTATCCAATCACAGCCTCTGTATCGCAAGATGTATCCAATCACAGCCTCTGCATCGTGACATGTATCCAATCACAGCCTCTGTATCATGACTTGTATCCAATCACAGCCTCTGTGTTGTGATGCAGGGATAGGGAGAATATCGGGGCCTTTATTACGCATGGGGATTGAGCCATGGGTGTTTTTGCATCCTTCCTTCATCCACGGGGAGACCATGTACCCTCCACAAACCAGCACTCACCACTGCACCACTGTGCAGCTCCTTAAATACCTAATGCAAAAGTGAAACAGGGAACGACAGCGCTTTCAGAGGAAATACATGTCTGTATTTACAGAGCCTTTATCCTGACGACAATCTTTATTTTTCTTCTCTAACTGTTCAATGCTTCATTGGGCGTCATTGAGGTGTGATCAGATTAGATTAACTGTTTTGTTAAATGGGCAGTGCTTTATTTTGACACTTTATGGAGATTATCCTGTTAACATCACTGATCTTAATCCCATTACACTGCAGTGGGTTTAAACTCACCTCATCACTCTTTTCTTCTCCTATAATTCATCCTGCTGGCTCCTGTCACATCACATCCTCCTCCTCTTCCTCCTTCCTCTCCTCTTCCTCCTTCTCCTCCTCTCACAGTAGTGACAGTGAAAACAGCAGCTATATTAGGCACCTTTCAGGAGCGCTGACTATTGCATTATTGTTCAGGGCGTAATAACAGCTGTCATCTGTGAGGACACAGCAGAGGGAAACGTTAAGAATCGCTGCACGCCTGTCAACTTCACTCTTCACCTACAGCTGTGAGGAGGAAAGGAAAGGTAGAAAGAAAGGTGAGGACGAGGGGATTAACTGTAGAGAGGAGCTAAAAAGATCTTAACGAACAAAAACCACGCTCACAGAGTCTTTTTAGCCGGCTGCAGTAAAGGTCCACTTCTAAAGCTGATTCTCTCCTGTTTGGGCTCTAACCTGATTCCAGAAATGTCCGTATAAGCAGGAAATCAGCTTTCATCTCACAGATTAGGAGACCAAAAATAACCAAAGCTAGATTACTGATGGAGAAAACTAATTACCTAAACCTTTAAATGGGTTTCCAGCCGCCTTTCATTTTCATGACGAATCCCAGGATGAGCGGAGAGCGTTGCGGCAAAGTAGGACGCAATTATACACAAGTCACAATGTTAGCAGTGATTTAATCCCTGTTTACAGATTATAGAGAAATGTGGAGACTGGACTTTAGTAGATGGACAGATCTGGTGGCAACGACCAATCAGGAGGCTTCCTGGCTTTCAAAATGAGATAAACAAAGACCATTAGGAGTCCTTTAAGTCAGGGGTTCTTAACCTTTTCAACCCGCGACCCCAAAATAAAGGTGCCAGAGAGCGGCGACCCCCACTGGACCTGAAGGTGGCTGAACACAGTCATGCACATTCAAGAACAGTCATGTGGAGACAAGGCTGCCCATTAGGGGAGAGCTTTCTGGGGCCCAGCCAAAATGGGGGCCAGCAAAATCATGGTCCATTGTGAAGTTAAGCTGTGGTATTTGCTTACCAAAGAAACAAATATCTTTTCAGTTCATTTGTGTAGTAAGTAGCCCTCTTAAAAAAGTACATCCTTTCATTATAAACAATTAAAATATGTCAAAAATAGCAAAAATGGATTAATAATGGCTAAAAATGGTGGAACAGGTGGTGAAATTGGACTTTAAAAGTAGCAGAAACAGGTTAGAAGTGCCAAAAATTAGATAAAAGTGGCAAAAATAACCCAAAAAATGGCAAAAATGGGTCAAAGTGGTAAAAATGTGCATATTAAGTGGTAAAAGGAGATTAAAAAGTGGCTGAAATGGTGCTAAAGTGGCAAAAAAGGTGTGAATTTGATGAAATGGGATGAAAGAAATTGATATAGACTGGCAGAAAAGGGCATCAAAAGTGGTAAAGAGGGGTTAATAGTGGAAAAACCAGGACAGCAGAGCCAACAATAGGCGGAGAGTGTTAAGATTTGGTTTAGAAGTGGCAAAAACAGGCAGAAAAAAGTGGTGGAAAGGGTTTAAAAGTTTTAAGTGGCAAAAATGTGTTAAATTTGGCAAAGTCAGTGTGAAGTGGCAACAGGGTAATCAAAAAATATTCATAGTTTTTCAAAGCATTTGGAGACCCCCTCTCAGTGTCTCACGACCCCCAATGGGGTCCCAACCCCAGCGCTGAGAACCCCTGCTTTAAAGGTACAGTGTGTAGAATTTGGCTGCATTTCGCCGAACAGAAACGGTGTAATAGAATATAATGTTTATATATTTATGTGAAGTATGTTAAAATAAGTGCACAATCATCCCCTTTAAACTTTCATTATCTTTTTACAAAATTAGAATAAAGCTTATTAAATTTACATTACGCGGGTCGCCCTCACGGAGGCTGACATAACGAACCGCCACGTTGTCTACGGCAACGTTTTGGGGACAGAAAGAGCGAAATGCGATTTTTAAATATGAACCTACCCGCCAGTCCTGAAAGCTACCTGGAAGGCAGGTGGAGAAGAAGACTGACCTACAATCTATAAAAATAATGGTCACAAAAATGAATGAATAAACCCTCACCTCGTCACTGCTGTAAATGATGTCCGGCTCACGATCCTTTTTGGTCTTCACAGGCTCTCGTCGCTTTGTGATGTGATGTTTTGGTAACAGATCGGCTCATTCTAAAATCTGAACGCTAGATGTCGCTAAAATTCCAGATTCTACACACTGCACCTTTAAGAGACAGTCAGCGTTAATCTGACGACTTATTTCTTTATCGCTGTGATCCAGGGGAGTCCAAACTGAGGCGGACTTTCAACTGGCCCTCGACGGTTCCTAAAAGAAGAAAAGAAATATTGCTTCATTAGAAAAAGAAGGTTGCTCACTGCACTGTACAACCCCAAATCCCAAAAAAGTTGGGACACTGTGTAAAATGTAAATAAAATCAGAAGTCAGTGATTGTCAGATCTAAACCCTTATTCGACTCACGTTAGACCATAAACAACAGCTGTAGGAACTGAGTGGCATCCCGTCTCCTTTAACAGTCTGTAAACGTCTGAGAAGTGAGGAGACCAGCTGATGGAGAGGAACGTTGTCCCATTCTTGTCTGATGTAGGATTCTGGCTGCTCAACAGTCCTGGGTCTTCTTCCTTCTCTGATGCTCCAAATGTTTTCTGTCGGTAAAAGGTCTGGACTGCAGGCAGACCAGTTCAGGACCCAGACTCATCTTTTGTGAAGCCATGCTGTTGTGATGGATGTGGTATGTGGTTTAGCATGGTCTTGCTGACAGAGACGTTGTCTGGATGGGAGCATATGTTGCTCTAAAAGCTCTCTCTACTTTTCAGCATTGATAGTTCCTTTCCAGATGTTAGAGCTGCCCACGCCATAGGCACTAATGCTGCGTTCGATTGTACTTGGAACTCAGAAAGATCCGGGTCGGAAATTCTGACTTCCGAGGTAAATGCGTTTCATGCGTAAGCTCGGAAAACATGGCCGGCCGCAGTAAAATGATGTTTGTTTGGATGTTTTTTGAGGATCAAAAGTTCCTGCTGGGGAAATATATTCGCTACTTGAGGGAGAGAGAGAAAGAGAAACTTCTTGTGCTGTAAGGATGACTTGAACGCACCAGCGAGGGGAACCCTGCATACGTCATTGAACTTATACGGGCATCAAAGCGAGCTGTGCAGAGGCCTGTACTGTAGTAACACGAATGCTAAATTAGACAACACAGAAAAGTAAAAGTTGAGGAGAAAGAGACTGTTTACCTCTCACTGTGTGCGACGCCATTTTGCTAATACGTCATTCTGACCGACTCGGGCTGCTTGGATCCTACCCGAAATCCCACGTCAGAGTCCTGAGCTCAAGGGCCATTCTTTTGCACTTTTCGGATTCGGAGGTCGGATTTATCCGAGCACAATCAAATGCAGCATAATGCAACCCCAGACCATCAGAGATGCAGGAGAACAAGCTGGATGCTCCCTCTCCTCTTTACTCACAGGACACAGCATCTGTGGTTTCCTCTGACCACAGAACAGTTTTCCATGTTTCCTCTCTGCCTCTCTAAAATGCTCCTTTTATACCCAGTCATGTGACTGACCTGTTGATGATTAACCTCATTAGTTGTAAAATGCTCCTCCAGCTGATTTTCTTTAGTACCACTTGAGGACTTTAATGGTCTTCAAACATTGTTCTCTTTGATTAAATCCTGACCCCCATCAGTCTGATGTGGTCCTGACTGATCCGTTCTTACCTCTGGACTGTTTCCAGTCTAACAGATGAAGAGGAAGTGAAACTTTCAGGTTCATTAAACTCTAATAGAAGAATGGGCCTGAGCTCGTCCTGCACTAAATCACTGTCAGCTCCACAGAATAACCCTCCAGCAGACCCGTGAGCATGAGCAGAGACTTTTTCTGCAGTGTAAACTCCTTTGGTTCGGCTCTGCCTGCAGCTTTCATGACATCCTGGCGATGAATATTTCAGGGATGCATTTAGAGAAGCTCTGCCACCGCCGAGGTCACGGGGAGACGCTCGGAGATGTCGCCTCGATGTAGGGACCAAAAACAGACGGCTGAATTTGACTGCAGAGGAGTCAGAGGACCAAACACCTGCTGTTCCATTTGTCAAAACTTTTACACAAAGTTAGCCTGAGCTCAGTCTCTGACACGTCTCCAAACGCAGCTACACTTGACAATTTAACGCCCACCTTCCCAGAATTCTCTACCGTATTCTCTACGCCTGTCCTCCTGCAAATGAGCGGAGGCGAGAATGAAATTTGGACGCCAGAGGACATTTGGTGGCTCTCCTGTCTGCCTCCTCTCTGCTTTTTCTCCACTTTTCCTCTCCTCTCCTCATCTCTCCTACCTTCGTCTCTCCTGTCTTCCTCCTCTCCTCTCCTCATCTCTCCTACCTTCATCTCTCCTGTCTTCCTCCTCTCCTCTCCTCATCTCTCCTACCTTCGTCTCTCCTGTCTTCCTCCTCTCATCTCCTCATCTCTCCTACCTTCGTCTCTCCTGTCTTCCTCCTCTCCTCTCCTCATCTCTCCTACCTTCGTCTCTCCTGTCTTCCTCCTCTCATCTCCTCATCTCTCCTACCTTCGTCTCTCCTGTCTTCCTCCTCTCCTCTCCTCATCTCTCCTACCTTCGTCTCTCCTGTCTTCCTCCTCTCATCATCTCTCCTACCTTCGTCTCTCCTGTCTTCCTCCTCTCCTCTCCTCATCTCTCCTACCTTCGTCTCTCCTGTCTTCCTCCTCTCCTCTCCTCATCTCTCCTACCTTCGTCTCTCCTGTCTTCCTCCTCTCATCATCTCTCCTACCTTCGTCTCTCCTGTCTTCCTCCTCTCCTCTCCTCATCTCTCCTACCTTCGTCTCTCCTGTCTTCCTCCTCTCATCATCTCTCCTACCTTCGTCTCTCCTGTCTTCCTCCTCTCATCATCTCTCCTACCTTCGTCTCTCCTGTCTTCCTCCTCTCCTCATCTCTCCTACCTTCGTCTCTCCTGTCTTCTTCCTCTCATCATCTCTCCTACCTTCGTCTCTCCTGTCTTCCTCCTCTCCTCTCCTCATCTCTCCTACCTAAGTCTCTCCTGTCTTCCTCCTCTCATCATCTCTCCTTCCTTTGTCTCTTCTGTCTTCCTCCTCTCCTCTCCTCATCTCTCCTTCCTAAGTCTCTCCTGTCTTCCTCCTCTCCTCTCCTCATCTCTCCTACCTAAGTCTCTCCTGTCTTCCTCCTCTCCTCTCCTCATCTCTCCTACCTAAGTCTCTCCTGTCCTCCTCTCCTCTCCTTGACTTCTCCTCTCCTAATGTCGTCTTTGTTTGTAGTTTGAAGCCCTCCTGATTCCTCGGTTTCCCTGAAGCGATCTCTAACAAGGCCGTGATGATGCAGACATATTTTGGCTGAAGTTTCTTTGCTTACTTGGCCTCATTATCGCAGAGCTTCCTCTCTTCTGCCGTCACTGGCAGCCACATCAGCGCTAACGTCTCCGCTGTCTCTCATAAAACGGTGAAAGTTTTGACTCCTCTTGACCATGGACCCACTTTGAGGTAAACTTTGAAATTCAAAGACTAAAAGGAGGAGGAATTAGCGCTCAGACACGCTCTTTCTCTGAGTGGATCGGCTTAATTGCAGCCAAATCCACCTCCAGGGAGTCTCCCCAAACTGAGGGAACCCAGCCTGAACTCAGCTCACCCTTCAAACTCCCCCTGAGTGGCTTTAAATGTAAATGTTAGAAGATTTCCTCCATGGGCCAATTTCATGCATATGGAAGAGATTCATGGGCTGCTATGTGTCACTTTTGAAAGCTTTCCTTTTAATCTGTATTTTTATGAGAACCCAGATTAGTCCGATGAGAAGGTTCCAAACACCGGAGGACAGGAGCGCTGCCTTTCAGTGTTTTTAATCAGAGGAGGGAAGTCTGAAATGGTTTTCAGACCAGAATCTTAGAAACTGTTTCCTGGAGGGCTGCAGCCATAATCCTAGTCTCTGATTGGCCAGAGGCTTCAACCAATCACATCAGGAAAACAGAACGATAACATGCTTGTCTACACACTGACATTTTTATTAGTCATAATAATTAGATAAATATTAAACTAAGGGGAAAACACTATTATTATGAGATAAATGTAAATAACTGGATTACATTCAAACTCATATAATCAGATTAAAAGATGAAAATATTAAATTAGAAGTCAAATTTACAAATGGAAATTCAGTCTAAAAAATCTAAATTGTGAGGTAAAAAAGTAAATCAGACAAAATCTCAAAACTATGACACCAAATTCTTTATTTGATTAAAAAATGAAATTTAAGGGGGAAAAAGTGAAAATAGAAAGATGTTATTTTAAATCCCTTTAAAACATCTTGATCAGAGAGCCTTCTTATGGATTGTGTTTTATTCATGACCTTGTCTACATGATTGTTTTATTTATCCACTGGTCCAGGTTTTTAGTTTTTACCCCATTTTTCCTTCATTTTTTGTCCTTCTATTTAATCTGTCAAATTTGTTACTACTACTTATTCTATTCTTTTACTTTGAAATTAATGATTATTTTCCTTTTTGTTGTTTTTCAGCAATGAACGTTGGTGTTTTTTTTTAAGTGCTTTATAACATTGGTTTTGATAAATGCTATACAACTAGACATTATTATTGTTGTTGTTATTATTATTATAGTTGTAATTTTTTTTATTTATATATTTAACTCACTGAGTGCCAGTCCTTTTATAAAATGGAAAGTGGCTTGTGCCAGCGTTTCTGGCCATTTTGAGTCATCTTTAAAGACCCACAGAATATTTTGTACTATGACTCTGAAAACACCAAATAGCTCAAATGAAAGAAGAAACTCTCTGCTTCATCATGGAAAAAAATGTTTGCCTGCAGCTTGTTCTGTTCTTGATTTATCTGAAGTTGAATAGAGGCTAGTTTCACCAAAAAGACCACTTTTTTTCTAGAAAGCTGAGAAAAATGCATTTATTTCTTATGCAGCGTCTATTTTAGAGCTTTTAGCTTAGAGTACCTCCGTAACGATCGCTCTGCTCTTTGACCCCAGGGTCTCCACCTCTGACCTCTGTGGCTTTGATCTACCGTCTCTTCCGTGTTCTGACTACGTATCCCAGAAGCCCCAAAATTACTCACAGGGAGCGTGAGAGCGCCGCCTTGTGCCAGGCGCCAAAAAAACACTCTGACGTGTATAAACGTCTGTGGCACTCAATGAGTTAAAATATGAAAAAGTCATGAGATCAAAAGTCAAAAGTGTGAGATAAAAAGTTATTATTTTTAAATCAAAGTATAAATTATGAGACTTTAAGTTTTAATTATGAAATAGAAGATCAGAATAATGAGATCAAATTGTGAAATAAGTCGAGTCATTATTAAGAGATAGAATATAAGACTAATCAACAAGTCACGTTATAATCAGCATTAAAGACCCTGTGAAGGGAAATCCTAAATGTGTCCTAACACTCTAGAAATGTGTGAATCTGGTTTCTGTGAACATGTGAAAACACTGAGATCTACATGTGACTGAATTCTGATTTAGACTGTTAGAAAATTTTTCACCTCTTTCCTGGCTGGATGCCAGGAACACCACACCATCCTGGAGCAGAGTTTACTGCCTCATTTTTCATGATTTCGAGGTTTAATTTTATAAACTTAGAGATGTTTTATCTGACTGAAACTTGACCTGGAGGATCAGAACACAGTGACGTCTGCTGTGGATGTAATCAGAACCACCTCAGCTGGTTCCTATCGATACAGAAGAGCAGCTCTGCTCTGAACTCCTCCTCTCTCTAAGGCCGAGCCCAGACACCCTGAACCTCATTTAACCTCCTGCCTCATGGTTCTTGGTCTTTGGTCTCTACCTCATAACACTTCCTCATAACAGACCAGGACGTCTGCAGTCTCAAACACGACTGGGCTGAAGTACGGCAGACTCTGAACCAGCGTTTTGATGGACTTTGAGTCTGTTTCTAATAGATTCGATTTTGTTACGTCTAAAAGGACATGAAACAGCCTTACTCTCCACTTTGGGTCATTTTCTTCACTCTCACTTCTCCATTTAATACTCAAACAGCTGAGCTGGTGACCTCTCTGTTGATAAAAACTGCAGAATGACTAAAAATGGGACCATTAGCCAACCATTAGTCACTGAAGCAGATCCCAGAATCCTTTGCTCCTCAGACTGGTCCTTTCTAATTGATCATGCTTCACTGAGATGAATGTTACCTGATCTGAACACCTACTCACCACAGCTCCAGGCTCTCATATTCTAATTCATCTTCTTCATAACTCCTGAATCACATTAGGCAGGTTAAAGCATTATTATTCCTAGGCTGTGACATGATAGAGAGAGTGGGCTTTCTCTGAGAGGGGGCGGAAATTTCCAATAAACTGTTTAGAGAGTATAGGGAGCGTCGGGCTCTGTGGTCAGAGGAGCAGCAAGTTTTATTAATGTTAGAGGGGTTCACAACAAAAAGTCAATATTCTCCATCTTCACATTTCCTCGGGAATATGGAGGATCGAACGGGGAGGAAACTTTCTGTCCAGGTTTTTATGTTGTAGCTACAAACTCCTCACTAAACGTCCCTAAAAATCTGTAAAATGTTCATTTTCTTGGCTGATAGCTACAGAACAGCAGAGCCTGATACTCCAGCAGCACCTTCATGATTCCCCGCCCATTAGCAGTTTAACCAGGTAGGGAAAGAGCATCATTTACCTGGAATTTCCAGATAAACTTCCTCTGCTCACACTTAACCCTCAGAACCTACTATGTCTGTTTTGAGGACATTCATCATTTTTATCATCATTATTTTGAGTTGATAGTCACATTTTTATAGATTGGGGCATCAAATTTGGCCAAAGTTATAATTCTTTTTCATATTAAAAAATTTTTTAAAAAGTGTTGTTCATAGAACTCTACTGATGCCAAATAGCTCCATCCACCCTTGTTTGTCCAAAATCTGGACGACAGACTTCCATTAAAAACACTTTTTCTGACTGTGTGTCTATGGCACCAAAACAGCATACAGCAACCTTTTCTACGCAGTCACTCGATCACCAGGGCTCTAATTTTCACCATTCCACAGTGATCCAGCAGATAGTGCCAGCGCATCATTTTAACCCCTTCAGCAACGCACATGCAGGAGTTCTTCCATGGACTCAGAGTGTTTGAAGCGCTATTTCATCCACTAAACATCATCAGAATTAAATGAAACGATTCGTGCCACTAGATATGGATGTCTGAGAGTGGGCTACATGTGTAAGGAAAAGTTTGTGTGCTCCTACGTGTGTGCTCGGGTGTGAATCTGCGTCTATGTTAACAGCTGGACATGCTGTAAGTGGAGTGTTTACAGTCAGAAATGCTACTTCTGAGTTCTGTAGCCTGGGACTAAGGGTGCTTTCAGATTAGGCCCAGTTATTTCGAACCGCAACGCAGCATGATTTCTCCCCCTCCCCTTCCCCCGCTGGCTTGCTTGCTACAAAAAAAAAATCAATAATTCTCAGAATTTTAACCCTTTTAATGCCAGTTTGATTATTTGAAATATTTCATTTTTTACTGCAAAAACACAAATAGTTAATTATTTTCCATAAAATAAATAGTAAAAAGATGAGGCTTTGGGGGTGATGAGAGTCTTGGATGGGTCAAAGATTAGCATCAAAATTGATTTGATTGCATTAATATTTTTTATGTAATATCAGAAATGCCCTCCTGACATCTTCGAGGCTAAAATGCCCCCATTGACTTCCATTAAAACCAGGTTTTTTAATCTCACTGTCATTGCAGTATAAAATCATGCGTTCTTTAATGTCAGCATTTAATGTGAAGAAGTCCAGTGAAATTTAACATTTTTACCGTATTCCACCAGATTTAACCATTTACTCATTGTAGGACCATGCACCACATTCTTGTATTTTTGTCTGTTATATTATGGAGAGTTTTGTGTGAGTTTAAAGGGGTTAAAATTCTGAGAATTATTGGATGTTTGGTAGTTTTGAGCAACTTTGAAGTTGTTTAAGAGATTTATGAAAAAAAGTAGAAAAAAAATATTGATGTATGCTGATTTAATAGCAGTTTTTTGTATGTGTACATTTTTGGCCACAAAGGTGTAAAGAGGGTACAAAATTTACTGAGAGAGTATGAAACACATTTAAGAGTAAAACATGTTGGATTTCAAAAGTTCCTGAAAAAAATCATGCCACAAGCTGTAAAACTGACAAAATGATCACAAATTTAAAAAAAAAAAGTTAAGAAAAATGGCCAAAAATGCCCAAGAGGGGCACAAGGGTTAAAAGCAGTGTTTGTTTGAAAGAAACAGCAGAGGAGTGAGACCATTGAGAGGAACAGAGGAGGAGGAAACAAAGAGGAAGGGGAGTGTAAATCCTGAAGTCAGCATCAAACCATTCAGTAATGCACACGTGCACCTTCCCCACCTCGGTGTTTTAGTGAGAACGATCTGCAAACAGCAGCACAACACAACAATAGGCCATTAAAGAAAGCCCTCTCCATCCATCCTCCTCTCAGCTATTCATGCATCTCTACTCTGATTAAAACAGACTGTTGTTCTTCCTGAGGTCCTAACAGAAATCAATCCCTTCATCAATGACCCTGTACATGAATATCCAATCCTTTAAACATGGATCCACATCCTTTGTCCAGCCGTGGACAATGGCGTCCAGAAGTGATACCCGTCATCCAGACTGGGAGCAGAGACCCCGCTGGTCTTCCTCAGGCGGCTGGTACAATACGGCGCTCTCCTACACACCTCTCTGTGTGTAATTAGATTAGGCTGCACATACTCCATGTGGCCCACATAAAGTCTCCAGCGGCTCTCTTTTAATTTTCATTCCTCAGCAGCTTTCTGCGGCTCATTAAAGCGCCAATCGTCACGGTTTTGTTTTTAGTCTCACGTTGGTGTTCAGAGAGGAGGGAGGGTAGATTTATTAAGGTACTGTACGTCTGGAATTTTATGGAGTTTTGTGCTGATTTAGGAGGGAAAAAGCAGCTGTAAAACCTTTAAAACAGAGGTCTTGGGGTCTTTGACACATCAAGGAGATCAGGGTTAAAATGAAATTATTACTAAGGCTTTGACTTGGCCACTCCAGAACATTCCCCTTGTTGTCTTTAAACCATTTCTGTGTCACTTTCTGTGGACGCTACGGCTCATTGCCTGCCTGGAAAATAAATATTTTCTCTAAGCTGTAGTTCTCTTTCAGACTGAAGAAGAGTGTCCTCCAGGATTTTCCAAGATTTTAGCCTCTTCCTTCACAAGCTTCCCTGAGAAGCGTCCCCACAGCACGATGCTGCTGAGAAACATCCCCACAGCACGATGCTGCTGAGAAACATCCCCACAGCATGATGCTGCTGAGAAACATCCCCACAGCATGATGCTGCTGAGAAACATCCCCACAGCATGATGCTGCTGAGAAACATCCCCACAGCACGATGCTGCTGAGAAACATCCCCACAGGATGATGATACTGAGAAGCATCCCCACAGCATGATGATACTGAGAAGCATCCCCACAGCATGATGATACTGAGAAGCATCCCCACAGCATGATGATACTGAGAAGCATCCCCACAACATGATGCTGCCACCACTGTGCTCCACAGTGGGGATGGTGTGTTTGTGCTGATGTCAGTGTTTGGCATCTTGTCTGATGGTCTCAAAGCTCCATTCTGGTCTCATCAGACCAAAGAACTTTCTTTCTTCTTCTTGACCATGGAGTCTCCCACGTTCCTTATGGTGAACTCTAGTCCAGACTGAATCTGAGTTTTCTTCATCAGTGTCTTTCTCTTTGCCACTCTCCCATAAAGCTCTGACTGGTGAAGAACCCGGCCAACAGTTGTTGTCTGCAGAGTCTCTCCATCTCAGCTGCTGAAGCTTGGAGCTCCTTCAGAGTAGTCATAGGTGTCTTGGTGTCCTCTCTCACTAGTCTCCATACTAGATCCCCATTTCTCTAACTGTGAGACCACTACCACCAGCTATCTGGACCTCTGTTGGATTAGGTGAGCCACCGATTCTTACTTTATCGACATTGTAGAAATCTGATCTCACTTTGACATTAAAGTTTTTTTGCCAAATTTTGACCATTAAAAGGATGAAACATCCAAGGGAGAGAGTACTTTCAGTGATTTCTTCCTGCTGCCATTATAATCATTCTCAGCCACTTCATTGCTGCGTTGTTTTAACAGGAAACTTATTTGTTGTTTTTTGTCAGTGATAATTTTGCATGTTTAGTTAGACTGCTCTGCATCAAAATTGTGATATTTTATTTGTTAAAAAACAAAAGAGAAAAACTTGGTTTACTATACGGTGAAATGACAGCCACAGCTGCATTTTCTGCAGCTTGATAGAGGCAATTTCTTAGTTTGATCTTCCCTGAAATCAATATTAAAATCAATACCACAGAACGGCACATTAATCCTAAGTAGTAACAGCCTAAAACCTCCTCAGCCTGGTTAAAGTAACTACTAAAAATCTAAATCTGGTCCAATAGGGAGTTTACCCTGAGAAAGAAAATTAATGTCTTTGCAAACAAAGTTCATCAATTAAACTGCAACTAAATCTGTGTAGTCAAAATGACTGGCTGTGGCTTTTCCTGCAATTTGATAAAATATGCATAAAAGTAGTTCAAGTTTGGGCCCTGACTGTGGCCCCGCCCCATGTTGAAAAGTCAGAGTTTTCACAATGTCAGATCTCCATCTTGTATGGAATGAGCAAGAAAAAAAAAAGAAAAAGAGAAGAATAAAATCTGGAGTCACTCAGATAAAATCCCTCTTACAAGTTTGTGAAAATGTGCAAGCTGTCCATCGGCGAGAATGCCAAATTCGACCTTTAGCTGTTTATAGTGCTCTTCCTGTAAATCTCAGAGGTTGGTTCCAAGAGACTTTTTTTTGTGTGTCATCATGATACATATGTTTACCAATTTTCATGCCTGTAGCTCCTACCCAGTCCCTTAACTCACATTTGGGGCCCCTGTGCAATGGACTTGCCTGAAACCACCAAAATACCTACATTTCTGCTTTGGGACAATTTCTGGAATTTTTGAGTTTTTAGGGATGTTAGGCCCCCAAAATAGCAATTTATTTGCCAGAAGATAAATAATAATTCCTTGCATTTTAAAAAAAAAGCAGACACTTTTAAAAGAAATCAGGCCGTTTTTATTGTAAATGAACAGTAAATCAGAATAAATGTTTGCGATAAAGGTTAAAAGAAACAGGAAGTGACAATAAGACCAGAGCTTTGTTTTAATCAAACTAATCCAGATGCATCTTTAAATGAAGTTTTAGGTCATTACTGCTGTAGCTTCCCGCTCACTTCTGCCTGGTCTAAATAAACCATCCTCTATTCTTACTGTATGGAGCCACATAAAGACTCGCTGATGGACGGAGATCAGGGGCTGAGCTGCAGCACTCTCTTTGGTTCCCATTGGCAGGTTTCTATTTAAAGTCCCCGGTGTCGGACCTTCCCACCGGCACATGAATGCAGCGTAACGGCTGCAGCTTTTTCAGGGAGAAAACTGTGCTGAGAGTGTTTTTATAGGGGGGTGTTTCATAACATGACAGAGGGGGTAAAATGCAGTGTACATTCATACTGTCCTCCCTTGTTTTTGCAGAATTTTTCACCACAGGTTCAGTTTAGTTAGAGTGTCGTCCATGGAGTCTGAATTCAACTGTTAGAGATTTGTAATTACCTGTTAACCTATCTGTTTATCCCCACTAAGGGCTGTTTAGAGGGTACAGTCTGTAACTGGGCATGGTCTGACATTGTTCCTGGAGTAGAGATTGATCAAGAGTGAGCCATCTCACATACAAACTATCTTTGTTGGGAAATCAGCCACTGAAAATAGGCACAGACCATCTAACACCATCCTGTCCTAAAACTTCTAAACTACAACCCTGAAACTGCACATACTCAGTCAGCACAGCAACATTCACACAAAGCGTGCAGCAAATCACTCCAAAGTCAATCTTTGCATTCCTCTGAGCGAGGTCTGCCCCATCCCAGAGGTGCCAGACCTTGTGTCAGGTCTATTTTTGATGCAGACTGCTGCCAAAAAAGCATCAAACCATGTAGAGCAGACTCATAGAGGGAAGAACGTGCAAAGCATCCTGTCCACTTAAAAATCCAACAGACTCCTGATAGTATCAACATCACGCCTCATCCTGTAGGACAAGCAGGTTACAGGTCAGCCAGGGGGTCTCAAAGGAAATACAACACTGGGATGTGGTCTACTGGAGACCTCTAGTAAAGCCTGAATGTTCAGGTAGCTGGTGTTGGAGCAGCGGATCACGGATTCTGTTCTTATCAGTACAAGGATCTTGGTCTAGCACTGAGAGAAGTGTAACACCTCTTAGACATCACCCTTTCCCTTCTAGGCTGGAACAACAACGTCAGTAGGGATGATGCCTGTCCTCCATACGGAGCACGCAACCACAGGAGGGAGGTTTCACTGCCAGCCCTGAGCATCTCAGTCTGGATCCTGCATACACCCAGCGCATTCAGATTGTCCTTCAACATGGCCATCAAGAGACCTGCTGCAAAGATGTTCTACTGATGTGGACCTACTGTACATATCTGCTAAAACAGGGTCAATATTGAGCCCTGTTTTAGCATTTTCCTGTCTATTTTGGCCAAAAGACACACATGGCTTATGGAAAAAATAGGCGAGCCCTCTACTCCTCTGATTCTCCATGCATGAGACGTGCATGCAGATAGTCTGAGAGCCCTGACTCATTAACATGCAAGTCAAAATGATAATCAAGCTATAAAGAGGCCAAAGGAGTTTAAAGGTTTAAATACCTGGTCAGTAGATCTGATCATTCAGTGGTCAGAAGATTTAACCCATCAATAAAGCATTCACCTGAGAAACTCAGAGCCCACCCCTCCTCCTTAAAAATAGGCAAGAATGACCTCTGATGATTTAACCCAGTGTTACTCAACCAAAGAGGCAAATGTTGAAAAATACATTTGCAAGAGCCACAATCTAAGAGGTGAAAAGTGGGGGGGGAAAGGGTTACAGTGGCAATAAAAATAAGTTAAAGGGGGTAAAAGCAGCAGAAATGGGTGAAAAGTGACAGAAAAATGAGTTACAGGTGGCAAAAATGGTCCAAAAGTGGCTCAAAAAAATGATTGAAAAGTGACTAGATTGGCAAAAAGCAGTCAAGAGTGGCTTAAATGGGCAAAAAGTTGCAAAATAAGCAGTGAAAAAGGGCAAAAATAGTACAAAGTTGCCAAAAAGAAGTGGCTTAAATGGGCAAAAACGAGGAAGAAAGTGGGATTTAATGACAAAAGGTAGCTTAAATGGGGGAAATTGGCAAAACATTGTGGAAAAAGGGCAAAAATGGGATAAAAGTGGTAAAAAGGTAGCAAAAATGGGCAAAAAAATAGGAAAAAGGGGCATTTAATGGTAAAACGTAGCTTTAATGGGTAAAAAGGGGCAAAAAATGGTGAAAAAGAGGCAAAAAGTCCCTTTTTTAGGTTTTGTAGGGGAATAATATTCAAAATCAAGACATAAAAGAGCCACAGATAATCACAACACAGCCACATGTGGCTCCAGAGCCACACGTTATCACTGGTTTAAACTCTATTTAGAGTCAATATTGGAAATATTAAACTTAATTCCATAATATTCCCCGTCCCCAGCTCCCATCCCTGCAGGCTCCAGCTCAGTCTGCTGAAGAAAAACAGAGGTTATGAAATCCTCTCTCTCTCCCTGCAGGTCATAAAAAGTGTTGAGCTTCCAAAAAAACTAAATAAATGGGGGATATCTCCACACCAACCAGGGCTGTAACCATGGCAACAAGAATCAAAGATGACGAGAGGTTGAGGGCGATCATGAAGAGAAGCACATAGAGAATAGAGAGGAAGTAGAGAGGTGAATGTCCTTCTTCATTAATGACCACTAAAGGCTCTACGTCTACATCCACATCCCTCCATTAGAGCTCCTCCCCCTCACTGTACATTAACTTCAACCAGCCAATCACAATCAAGTATTTGACACAGCTGTGTAGTGAAGTCTCCTCTGATAATTCTTTTATACTGATGATGAAATAATGAGGAGGATTCAGGCAGAGTTTTGATATCTGCTCTTTACAAATATTAGAGATTTAAAGGCAGATTTACATTTTAGAAAATTAAGACGCTTTGATGTCACCGAGAGAGTCCACACATTCTACCACACACACACACACACACACACACACATACACACAGTCAATGTCTGAGAGCCAAAAATAAAAATAATGCTAATCATAATTAAAAATCTGCAAAAGATAGCTAAAAGTACGACGGAGTATTAGGGCCATGTGAAGAGGGAAAAAAAAAAAAGAATTTAATTTTTTTTTTTTTTTTTTTTTGACCTTTTCTTGGGAATTCTGTAAATTTGATTGGATGTTTGTAGGATTATTTGGACCTTTTTTTATTATTTATTTTAATGGACATTTAGGGAAAGTATTTGTGCCCTTATTTTTGGAAATTCCATTTATTTTTGGGTAATGTGCTTGAAGAATTTTACAGCAATTTCAGGTAAATTTGGGGGGAAATTTAATTGGACAATTGGGGTTGTGGGTGTCCTTTGAAATGAAAACATTTTTATGGATATTTGAAAATGTGGGGGAATTTTATTTTTCAACATTTTAATAGAATTTGGGGAATGTATTTGTTAATTTTTGGGGAATAATATTCTTTTGGGGGTGGGGGGGATGAATAAAAAAATCTTTTTTCTAGTGGAAGCTTGGGGCACTTTGACATTAGGCCCAGTCGTTTCAAACCGCACCATGGCACGATTCCTCCCCCTCCCCCCCAGCTTGCTTTCACACTAGCAACATCGAACTGTGCCCGGGCGCACTTGCGTATTTACTCAGTCTGAAACAGCAGGTGGCGGTATGCACGTAGCTGGTTTACAACCCCACAAAGGAGGAGAAAGAAGAAGCTACCATGGCAACCACTGGGGTCATGACCTGAACGAAGATTGTTTTTGTTTTAACCCAGCAAAAAGTCCATCCTGCAACCTTGGATGATTAAAATCACTTTAAAGGAGCCAGCAACATCGCTCTTCATATCTGCACATCTACTACAGCTCAGAGGATTAAATGGGCTCGCGCTGCGCAGACACAGCGGTTTTTGAGGTGACAGGAGACTTTAACTGCCTTTGCACTTCCTCTCACTGACTCCAGCTTGTGTTCATCCTAAAGGTGAGTCACAACAGACCGTTTATTGGCTGGATTCTGATGATTTCCCTTTATTGAGGAAAAATGTGAACAAACTGCCGCACTGTGGAAAGAAGTTTAGTTTTTACGATGATGTCATAAACCTGATACGGCGCTCTGTCCCATATCTGAGCGCAGTTGCATTCACATCTCATCTGAACTGAGCCAGAGTCCACTTGAATCGCACCCGAGACCACCTCCCCAAGTGGGCCTGGGCCCGGTGCCTGGGCGTGGTTCATTTGCATTCACACCACCAAAACGACCCGGACTTTGGGCTCAAGTGCACTCGGATCTGGGACCGGACCCCCTAGTGTAAATGTATACCAAAAACATTTGTAATTGCAACAATTTCAGGGAGAAATGGTGTATTTTCTGGAAAAATTCCAGGGGGGCCAATACTTTCGGCCATGACTGTATAAGAGGATAAACTCGATGTTTACTGGAGGAATTCTTATTTGATTGATAATGAGGGTCTGAGATGTCTGTACTGAATCCTGTTAAGGTCTTTTGGGATCCTGTTTTAGTCCAGAGTGTAAAAACTCCACATGATGCAGTTTTTACCCTCCATTAGCATGAATCAGCCTGCAGCAGTGTGAGTGTAGCCAGGTGTCCAAACGTCGCTGTCAGCCAGCTGCCATTCAGCAGCAAAAATGGCCGAACACTCAGCAATAATTACAGGAGAAGGAGAGGAAGAGGAGGGAGCGAGAGATGCTGCAGACAGCTGGAGACAGCGGGACGGACATCTATACCTCCAACACTACAGCTGATTATACAGCCAGCAGCAACACAAACAGAGCAGCCTGGTCACTCCTGGAGAGGACGACGTATTTCTGCAGCTCATTCCTTTGGTTATATTCAAAATCTGCAGAGACGCATCCTGACACAAAACCTGATTTATCAAGTCTACATCATGATAGGCCCATGTAGCAACATGCATGTCCTCAAAAATGCATCCTGTAGACAACAAGCCCTGTGATTGGTCCTCTGGATAGCAAAGGTGACTGCTGTTCTCTGAGGACTCTGCTGTGTGATGAATGGCTGCAGATGGAGACACAAAAATATCCGACTGTCATTTTGTCATCCATGCCTCTCCAGTCCTCTGCTGATTCACAGATGTACTTTCATCTCCTCTCTTTTCTTCTGTTCAATTGCTGCACAACAGATAGTCAATATTTGTCAGCTCCAGCCCTAACAGAATAGTCACTGTGGTCTCAACAAACCAGTGTTGATTTCCTCAACTAAAACTATGACTAAAAATGTTTAGCGAAAGCCTTTTTTTCATGACAAAAACTAGACTAAGACTGACAAAAATAGATCTGTGATGTCTAAAACTGAAAAAAACTAAATTTAGTTTTCATCAAGATGACTAAAAGTAGACTAAAATGTAACAGAATTTTTGTCTGACATTCAAAATCTGTGTTATTTCTCCACTGTGGGTAAATCTGTGAAAATACAATGCATCTGTATCTATTCTGTCTCTCAGCTGTAGAAAGCAGGGACCCCAGATTTGGCAGAGAACACACTACCATGATTTGGTTCCAAATTCTGAAATGGGACCAAAACTAGACTAAAATGTTTCGAGTTTTCATCGACTAAAACTAGACTAAAATGTTTCTAGTTTTTGTCAACTAAAACATAGACTAAAATGCGTTGTTTTTGTCAACTAAAACTAGACCAAAATGTTTGAAGTTTTCATCGACTAAAACTAGACTAAAATGTGACCAAAGCTGGTAAAAATTCCTCCAAGTCGCTGAGGTCATATTTGAGTTTTTTACACATTATGAAAGCGTAGATTCCAAGCTTTTAAATGGTGTATCATACAACTTAATCTGAATGAGTAGCTTAAATATCAGACTTGCATAAAATATGAAAAAATGAAAAATGATCATTTTGAAGAAAACGACTTTGTATCCATTTTTCTCAACCACCCGAATGCCGACTTGCAGGAATTTTATCTGGCTTTGGTCACAAATGTTTTTGAGTTTTGGTTGACTAAAACTAGACATTAATGTTTCAAGTTTTTGTCGACTAAAACTAGACTAAAATGTTTCGAGTTTCGTTGACTAAAACTAGACTAAAATGTTTCAGGTTTCGTTGACTAAAACTAGACTAAAATGTTTCAGGTTTCGTTGACTAAAACTAGACTAAAATGTTTCAGGTTTCGTTGACTAAAACTAGACTAAAATGTTTCAGGTTTCGTGGACTTAAACTAGACTAAAATGTTTCGAGTTTCGTTGACTAAAACTAGACTAAAATGTTTCAGGTTTCGTTGACTAAAACTAGACTAAAATGTTTCAGGTTTCGTTGACTAAAACTAGACTAAAATGTTTCAGGTTTCGTGGACTTAAACTAGACTAAAATGTTTCAGGTTTCGTTGACTTAAACTAGACTAAAATGTTTCGAGTTTCGTTGACTTAAACTAGACTAAAATGTTTTGTTTTCATCGACTTAAACCAGACATTAATGTTTCGAGTTTTTGTCGACTAAAACTAGACTAAAATGTTTCTAGTTTTCGTCGACTAAAACTGGACTAAAATGTTTTGTTTTCATCAACTAAAAAGGAAAATGATAGAAATGACTAAAATGTGACTAAAACTTAAATACATTTCATGTCAAGACAAAAACTAAGATTAAAATAAAAAATAGCTGCCAAAATTAACACTGCAACAAACAAGCAGGAAATGTGGCAGCAGGTCCAGAAAGCATTTGTATGGACCCCATACCTTTAGAGATGCAGGCTTTAGAACTGAGCCAGGAGAACAAGCTGGATGCTCCCTCTCCTCTTTAGTCCACAGGACATGGCATCTGTGGTTTCCTCTGACCACAGAACAGTTTTCCATGTTTCCTCAGTCCATGTTAAATGAGCTTTGGTCCAGAGAAGACAGTGGTGTTTCTGGATCCTGTTCACGTATGGCTCCTTCTCTCCATGATCCAGCTTTAACTGTCATTAACTGTGTTGACAGACAATCATTTCTGGAAGGTTCCTGAGCCCATGCATTGATTTCAGTACAGAATCATGCCTGTTTTTAATGCTGTGGCCCCTGTGGGCCCCAAGATCACCAGCATGGAATAGGTTCTCTGCAGATAACATCATGCAACAGCAGAGAATTCCTGTTGGGGGGAACTCATGATTTCTGCACAGAAATGGTTGAAAGACAACAAGGGGAATGTTCTGGAGTGGCCAAGTCCAAGCCCAGACCTCAATCTTAGTGTCTGGACTTTAAAGGTCTGTTCACACCTGATCCCTGATCCACCTGACAGAGCTTGAGCAGTTTATCAAAGAAGAATGGAGTAAAATTCCAGAGTCCAGATGTTTAATCCTGACTGAGAGCTATCCACACAGACTCAGAGCTGAGACTGCAGACAGAGGAGACTCTACCAAAGACTGACTGCAAGGAGGAATATTTATGCACTCTCTGGTTTTACAGTACCGATTTCTATGGTTTCACGTTTTTTGTATTTTTTGTAAAAAGTCAAATTATTTTGAGGATGATTGATTTATAAAATCAATAAAATGGTAAAACATCCACACTTTTCACACGCTGTGTACTGATGAGACTTTATTCAAGATTTTACAGTTAACAGAAATATGCTGAGTCATGTAAAGTGACTTAAAACCTTCAGCTGATTGTGTTTCCTCCAGTAAAGAAGAAAGAAGGGGGAGGGGGGTTAATTGAGATCATGTTTTTGTTTTTTCTTCAGTCTAATCAAATCCTCCCAGCTGTCCATACATCACTGACAGACCAACACAGACACGCTGTACTGACAGCTGAGTGACAGCCCTGTCCTCAGGCTGATCCTCACTTTTATTTCCATCTGACAGAGAGATGCACATCCCTCCCTCTCTCTCTTTGATTACCCATGAAGCATCTCTCCCTGGCTGAAACACAAGAGCAAAGACCGGCTGTGACCATGCCTACAGCTGTAAATAGAGCATCCTGTCTGCAGAGAGCTGTTTTTACTAACCCGCTGCTCGGCTCGACCCTCTCACCTGTTTGTTTTCAGCAGGTGAGCAAAGAGTCAAACACAGAAACAAACATCCAGAGTGGGACGGCTCAGTCTGCCTCAGAGAGGAGGAGAAAAGAGAGAGGAGCTTCAGAAGGAGTAAATATTCAGGAGCCAAACAGTGAAACCCTCCAGTTTGTCTGCTGGTAACTTTAAGGCTCATTGATGAGCTCTCCTCTGACCAGAAGCTCATCAGTAGGACAGAATCAGTCAGAGATAAACAGAGAGGGAGCCTGCTGCAGCGAGGGCGATGATAGTGAAGAATGGAGGAGATATGACGCTTTATATTCTCTCTTCTTTGGTTTAGTCGTCGTTGTGTCTGCTGTAGTTTCATCGCTAGCCCTGCGGTTACTCAGAAAGTTCTCACACAGGTGTCAGGCTTTACACCCAGGCCTAACAGGATCTGACCCAGCGTCAGTGACCGAATCAGCGTGGCTGCACTGAGTCCTGTTGGAGCGTCCTGGCAGCACTGTTTGTGTGGTTTTATTTTTTGTTATTTTTTGTTTGTTTGTTTGTTTTTTTATTATTATCTTTTTTTGTTGTCCTTTGTGTTGTTTTTTGGTTGTTCTTTGGTTTGTTGTTTTATTGTTTTGCTTTTTTTATATATCTTTTTGTTTGTTTTGTTGTTGTTTTGTATTGTTTTCTGTTTTAGTTCTTTGTCTTGTCTGTTTTGTGTTGTTATGTTTTTCCCATTTTATTGCTTTGTTTATATTTTCTCTTTTGTGGTCTTGTTGTTGCTCTTCTTCTTGCTTTGTTGTCCTTTGTGTTGTTGTTTAATATTGTTTTGATTTGTTTGGTATGTTTCTTGCTTTGTTGTTGTACTTTTTTGTTTTACTGTAGTTTTGTTGTTCTGTTTTTTGTTTTGTTTTTTTGTTTCATCTTATAATTTTGTGGGCTTTTGTTTTGTTCTGTTTTGTTTTTTGCTTTGGTTTTTTGTTGTTGTTTTTGTTGTTCTTGTTTTGTTTTTGTCTTTGTTTGTTTCTTTGTTTTGTCCTGTTTTCATTTTATTTTTTATGTTGTTTTGTAGTTTTGTTTTGTCTTCTTCCATATTCATTTGATGTATTTTATTATTTGTTGGATATTGTTTTTTATTTGCTTTTCTTTTGTTTTTTTCTTTTGTTTTATTTGTTTTCATTTCTTCATTTCTTTGTTTTGTTTTCATTTTGTTTGTTTTTGTTTTGTTTCTGTTCTATTGTTGTTTGTAGTAACCCGACAGCAGTCGGGTGATGCAGAACAATCCAATGTTCTCTGTCAGACTGAATAAGATTCTCCTCCAGGATTCATTTTCCCCTCTACCTTTACAAGCCCTCCAGGGCTGAATGCTGAGAAGCATCCCCACAGCATGATGCTGCCACCACTGTGCTCCACAGTGGGGATGGTGTGTTTGTGCTGATGTCAGTGTTTGGCGTCTTGTCTGATGGTCTCAAAGCTCCATTCTGGTCTCATCAGACCAAAGAACTTTCTTCCTCTTGACCATGGAGTCTCCCACAGTCCTTCTGGTGAACTCTAGTCCAGATTGAATCTGAGTTTTCTTCAACAGTGTCTTTCTCTTTGCCACTCTGCCATAAAGCTCTGACTGGTGAGATTCTGTCCAACAAGGAACCAGGGAAAGGAGCCACAGAAGCCCATGGAGGGAAGAGGAGATGTCTTACTGACATTTGGTCTGATGATGTTTTTTGGGGGGCCAACTGGAAAAACAAAAAATCCTGAATCTTTCCAGCTGTTTTACGAGAGGATGAAAGAGAGAAGGACAGATAAGTCTGGGGATAAACTAGCTGTTTTCTGTCACCAGTCACTCTGGTATGTTTCTACTAATGAGCTGTAGGCTGGTAGATTTGGCAAATTCAGCCTGAAATGAACCAAAAACAACATTTAGCTGGTGGGTACCCTCTGATAGTCATAGACACATAAAGCACTCTACTTTTATATGTTAGAGGGCTGGGATGATTATCAGGAATCAAAAATACACCAAGCCCCTGCCAAACTTTATAAAGAGCCTAAATCTTTTCTGTCTTTTTACATGTTTAATTCTAACATATCTAGAAACAAATGTCTGATTTTACTTCACAGGGACTTAAAAGACAAAAAGGGTCTGAAATCATCCTGGTTGGTTTTTGTGTGGATCAGCGTCAGCAGGGTGAAGTACAGGTGAGCAGATTCCTCCTCAGTCTAAGAATCAGCCCTTCATTATTCATTCATTCAGAGTGAATGTTCCCCACCATTTCTCCTGTCAGCTGCAGGATAAATGTGTGACAGAGCGCTTAGAAATCAGGAGGAAACATGAAGGAGAACCTGAGAGCCGGTGGTTTAGTGAGTGCTGTTAAACCTTATTTACATGCTGTTCTCTGACCACATCCAGGACTCCCTCTCTAAAACCCGGCCTCCGTGGTTTACATGAAAATCCACTTCCTGATGAACTCCTGTCGGCTCCACGACGGCGCCCTCCCTTTCCTCTCTGACAGAAATCTCATCTCTCGCCTCGGGAGCGGCACTTAGACCGTGTGACGGTGGATTTCTCCTGAGCGTTGTTTCTCATGTAGCCTGAGGGAGAATTTCACAGAGACAGCAGAGAACATGTTAACATCACAACAGGGAACAGGCCGTCTGACTGACACAGTGGCAAAGGTCAGGAGGATCCACTGTGACTCAGCATAAAGGCTTTACAGAGCTGTGAGTTTACAGAGCTGTTAGTTTACAGAACTGTTAGTTTACAGAGCTGTGAGTTTACAGAGCTGTTAGTTTACAGAGCTGTGAGTTTACAGAGCTGTTAGTTTACAGAGCTGTTAGTTTACAGATCTGTTAGTTTACAGATCTGTTAGTTTACAGAGCTGTTAGTTTACAGAGCTGTTAGTTTACAGATCTGTTAGTTTACAGATCTGTTAGTTTACAGAGCTGTTAGTTTACAGAGCTGTTAGTTTACAGAGCTGTTAGTTTACAGAACTGTTAGTTTACAGAGCTGTTAGTTTACAGATCTGTTAGTTTACAGAACTGTTAGTTTACAGAGCTGTGAGTTTACAGAGCTGTTAGTTTACAGAGCTGTTAGTTTACAGAGCTGTTAGTTTACAGATCTGTTAGTTTACAGAGCTGTTAGTTTACAGAGCTGTTAGTTTACAGAGCTGTTAGTTTACAGAACTGTTAGTTTACAGATCTGTTAGTTTACAGAGCTGTTAGTTTACAGAACTGTTAGTTTACAGATCTGTTAGTTTACAGAGCTGTTAGTTTACAGAGCTGTTAGTTTACAGAGCTGTTAGTTTACAGAGCTGTTAGTTTACAGAGCTCTTAGTTTACAGAGCTGTGAGTTTACAGAGCTCTTAGTTTACAGAGCTGTGAGTTTACAGAGCTGTGAGTTTACAGAGCTGTGAGTTTACAGAGCTGTTAGTTTACAGAGCTGTTAGTTTACAGAGCTGTTAGTTTACAGATCTGTCTGTTTGTTTACAGCACTTTGAAAAACAGTTTGTGCCATCAAGAACTCTTGTTTTATATATTTTTTCTTATTTTCTTGTTTTGTTTTCCCTAGTTTTGTTTCTTTGGTTTGTTGTTTGTTTTGGATTATGTTTTGTTTTTTGTTTGTTTGTTTTGTTTTGTTTGTTTGTTTGTTTTTTGCTTTGTTTGCTGTCTGTTTTGTTTTGTTGTATTTTGTTTAGTTTCTTTTAATATTCGTTTTTATTTTGTTTTGTTGTTTAGTTTTTTTTTTTTTTTTAGGGTTTAACTTATTTGTTGGACTTTATATTTTATTTTTTGTTTTCTGTTGTCTCATTTCTATTGTTTAGTTTCTTCTATTGTATTGTTCTGTGGTTTCTATTTTATTTTCTTTAACATTTTATTATAACGCTTGTTTCATATCGGTTTTTGTTTTAATTTTGTTTTTTTAATTTTCTCTTGAATTTTTCTTGTTTCTGTTTAGTCTGTTTTTTGTTTTATTGACATTTTGTTTTGGATTGTTAATGTTAAGCTTTTTGATTTCGGTCATATTGTTCCTTTGTTTTCTTTGTTTTTGTTTTGTTTCTTTTTTTCATATGAGTTTTGTTTTTTGTTGTTTTTTTCATTGTTTTGTGTTTTGTTTTCATGTGGTGTTTCATCTCTTTTGTTTAGTTTTTTGTTATGTTAATTTGTTTTGTTTCATTTTCTCTTGAACTGTCACTCTGTTTTGTTTCTGTTTTTTTTAACTTTGTGATGTTTTTTGTGATTTTGTTTTAATTGATGTTTCCTTTGTACTATTTTGTTAAGCTTTTTGATTTTCTTTTCAATTCTATTGTTCCTTTGTTTTGCTTTGTGTTTTGTTTTCTTTTGTTTCATAATTTTGTTTAATCTTGGTTTCATTGTTTGTTTTTATTTACTCTATTTACTTTTGTTTTGTTTTACCTTTTGTTGTGTTATTTTTCTTCACTGATGTTTTGTTTGTATTTTTCATGTTTGTTTTTTGTTTTTTTCCCCGATTTCTTTTCTACTGTGTTTTTCTTTGTTTGTTTGTTTTGTTTTTCTTTGTTTTGTTTTGTTGTTATTTTTGCTTTGTTTTACTTTTTGTTGTTTTATTTTATTGATTTTTTGTATTTTTTATGTTTATTGTTTTTGGATTTGTTTTGATTTATTTTCTTTTGTGTTGTTTTGTTATTTTTTCTTTGTTTGGTTTTATTGTTTTGTCTTGTTTTGTTGATTTTTGTTGTTGTTTTAGTTTTTTGTTTTCCTGCTGTGTCATTGTTGTTTTTTCCTTTTTTGTTCTGAGTCTGCTCTCTGTGAAGCTGTAATTTAATATTGTAAAAACACCTTCCATCTACCAGCCCTAACAGTAACATCATTTTAGGTTTGGATTCAGGACTTGCCACTCTGCACCATGTACCTTTACTAATTTTTCTACCGTCCCTTCTACAAGGCCTTTAAACTTTGCGAGTCTATGAAGTCAAAGGGCCTAAAACATGATAATCATCTCACATAATCACCTACCTTTAGCATCACTTTCTTCTGTCCTGCTTTTTAATACAGAGGGGATAAATTCCTCAAAAGGGGGTGTACCTAATAAAGTGGCTGTAGTGTAAACAAACCAGAACACAGCTTAGTTTAGATTACAGATATGAGATAACATGAGTCCCCAGATCATGTGGAGCTCGTTAAGACAGTAATGAGTAATTAGCCACAGCCCTCTGAAGGTCTGTCTTATTAAGGTTGACTTCTTCTCGATCTGAGTGTCGAAACTGTGAATGAATCCTGGTTCCAGTCTCTGTTTACTTTCAGGTGTTGCAGCGCTGTGTTAGTCTGTGCGTTGTGTGTCTGTTTAACATCTTTTCCGCTGCTGCTTAATCTTTGATAGGTGGGGAGTGGCGGGCCCTGCCTCATGTATTTTTAAAGGAAAAGTTACCCAGGCGTTCATCGTGCTTTGTTCTGCCTTTTTGCTGGCCTACTTTCAACTTCGTGCAGCCGCAGCAAAGAATCAGATGTCAACTATAAACAACGCTTTCACACCTTTGCATCACAAAAACGAGCCCTCTCTTTCTCCACAGTGAAATTATGTTTATATCCATCCATCATCTACAAGGGGCCAGAGGAGAACTGGATCTGATCTCTGCTGTCACTGGGCCAGAGAAGGGGAGCATCTTGGACTGGCAGGAGGCTGGAGTGCCCTTAAAGACCTGCATACACAGGGAAAACATGTGGGCTCCACACAGAAGGCCGACCAGGATTTGGATCCTTCTGCTGTGACTTTACAGGGCCACCCACTGCACCAGTTCACCTGAAAATTACAACACTTAGAAACAGTTCAAGGAAGAAAATTCTAGTCCAAAACCAAGGTCAAGCTTGACAGCGTCTCTTTAGCCTGTGCTTTTTCACCCCTGGTAATTCGACCAGAGACCACTGACTGTTTTCAGGTTCTTTGGATATCTACAGTCCAACCAGGGGCTTGTGACAACCCTGCTTCCCACCCAAATGGTACCCTAGGCCATGCTTACTCGTCACATCCACCCCTTACTCAGCCCTAAAGGTGTGGACTTTATTTTCTAACAGAGTATTTTCCCATACCATTCCAGAGCACAACCGGGGCTGTGTCAATCCTCCCTTCAGTCCCCCAGTGGACTCAGTCCCGCGTACGTTCCGCCCGAGTATGTTTGGGCCTTTAGAGACAGGGTGAAAGAAGCCAGCTGAGGTAGTTCAGGCATCTGATCAGGATATCTCCAGGTAGCCTCCCTGCAGGGGTCTTCCAGGCATGCCTAACTGGGAGGAGACCCCAGGGTAGAACCAGGACTTGCTGGATGGATTATGTATCTCAGCTGACCTGGGAATCCCTCTAAATCCCCCAAGAGGAGCTGGAAAGGTAGCTGGGGAGAGAGATGTCTGGGCTGACTGCTGGAACTGCGACCCTGTGGGCAGTAACTGTTGAGCTCTGTGGTGGCGAAGCTAGTGTCTTCATTGGCCGCCATTGTTTACAGGTTTGCAGAACATCTAAACCATGCCCATAACGACCACCTTGTTCTCCTCAAATGAAGCTGATTGGTCCGTTAAATTGATGACCAGACACAGGCTTATCAGCTTGAAGCTTTGCAAATGGGATCTGCCTGATGACAGACCTGGAACCTGGACAATCTGTTGAATTTGGGAGGTTCAATCAGGCCAAAAATCAGCACAAACCTTGTAGGTGTTCCTTACTTCACATACTGGTGTGACCCACATTAAGGATTTTACACGGGGAAGGCTCAGGTCCAGGTTTTGGAGCCAGTGGTAGTCACATAAACCCGAGTCATGGAGAATGAAACAGGCTGGAGCAACCTGATACCAGGAGCTTTACAATAAAGATGTCTGGATTGAAACAGTTCTTGGACTCCTCTCCTTCTAAAAACTCCTCGTTTCAGGATTTACAGGATGTAAACCACACAGGATCCGTTCTGAGAAGTGCTGCCGGGGTGGCGAGCGTGTTTCTCCGTGGACTCGGGGGAGAGGTTCAGAAAAACAACAAAGAAGTCGTCTCGTGTAAATCTGCTGCGTGTTGAGGAGGAAACGTGGGGATCAGCGGGACTGTGGGCTTCAGATGTGATGGCAGCGCTGTGTCAGACATCTTTAATGGAGGAATAAAAACCCACACAGCAGTTTAAAGGCACGGCAAACACGGCAGTGAAACACGAAGGTGTGTACTTCTACCTGTGTGTGTGTAATCAGACTTATTCATGAGAGTTTTTCTAACGTGAGTGCTCACTTTCTCGTGAATAATGTGGCTATGAATCATTCAGATGTACACATGTATGTGCATTAGTGTTCATCTGAATGTATTTTTGAGTTTACTGTTAATAACCTGGAGCCTGTTTTTACCCAGAGTATCAATTATTCAGACCCAAACAGATCTATACTAGCATGTTCTTATTTATATAAAAGTCTGTGTCCAGCCTCCATCCTATCACTGCTGCCTTCTGCTGTGAATAAACGACCGGTTTGATCATATAAAACCATTATGGTTTATTGATCAGAGATTTGAATTATGGACGATGTGTTTAAAGATTTACAGAGCTGCTGGGACTTCCTCTGATCATCAAATATTAAAGTGAAGCACATAAAAGAACAATATGTATGTAGTTTGTGTGATAATGGAGGTTTAAATTTACTGTTTCAGTAAATACAATCATTGCTACCTGTTGGCAAAGGAACTACAGCCGTTCATGACGTCTGCTATCCAGCTACTTAAGTGACCTGTTTGTTTCTCTGTGCATTTTCAGGGCCCTAGCTCAGACCTCAGAGCGAGGGACCCTGTAGAAACTGAAGGAATTTCTATCATTCATCCACCCAAAGCATTCAGGGGCCTCAACAGCAGTGGTGTGAACAGGGAGGTGACGGGGGGGGTCACCCCCCCTCGTGGCCCAATTGTTGAAAAACACGCGTTAAAGTGCTCTCTTGGGCACCAAAATGTGTGTTAAAGTGCTCTCCAGAGCCAAAACGTGGTGTATTAACCACTGCAGAAACATAGGCGCTGAAATCAGTCAGGGACTGCCATGAAAATCAAGATATACGTGTATCATCACTAGATTTAAAAAAAAAAACGTCTCTTGGGCCCAACCTCTAAAATGTACAGGAGGCCCACTACAAACATCTAAAGGTCAAATGTTGGTGTTTTCGCCAATGGACAGGTTGCACATTTGAACAAACTTGTTTGAGAGGTTATTTCAGATTGACTCCAGACTTTCTCTGCTCATTCTACATAGATTGAGATCTAAAGTTATGAAAACTGTGACTTTTCACCAGAGGGCGGGGCTGTAACTGGGGACTAAACTTTGACTTATTGTTTTGTATATATTTTGCAGTGAAAATAGACCAACAATGTCATTAGACCGAACACACCGTTCAACCTAGGCTCATGATTTTTGTCTGCATATGCATCTTCATGAAACCTAGGGAAAAGTCTTTTGAACCCATGCCAAAATACTAAAAGGAAGTCCAGCAGCTTCAACTTGAACTTCAAAGTAAAGCTTATTTGATGGTGCCAAATTCCTTTAACTTTTGTTAGGACCCGAGCAACGACCATGGTGCAAGGACCCTGTTGAAATGATTTACTTTATTATCAGGGCTCAAGGACTGACCTCAGAGAAGGACCCTATAGAAGCTGTACGACTACTTAGGGCCCGAGCACTGACCTCTTGCATCTGTAGGCATTGTTATTTGGGGGCCCTGACATGCTTAAAAACTCACCAGATTTTCCAGAAAATTGTCCCCAAGGAGAAATGTAGGTGTTTTAGTGGTTTTAGGCAAGCCCGTGACACGGGGGCCTTGAGTGTGAGATAGGGGACAGGCTAAGAACTACAGGCATGAAAACCGGAACACGTGTACCACGACTGGATGAAAAAAAGGTCTCTAAGGACCATCCTGAAACACAGACCACAGACAGCGCAAAGAACATATCTCGTGTTTTTGCAGAAGGACAGGTTGAACATTTGAACTCCTCCAAAGAATTTCATCGGGTTGACACCAGACTTTTTTGGCTCAGTCTAGACAAGTTGGTGATCTAAAGTTGTACTTTCCGTGAGTTTTCACCAGAGGGCGAAGCCATGACCAAGGGCCAAAGTCAGACACATTTTTCTACTGTTTTTGTAGGGCTGATACACCCTGCTGTTGTCAATCTTCTGCAAACATCACGGGGAAGCTCACACACATCCATGCGTCTGATTTCCCAGCATCCCTCTGTGGCAACAGGAATTTCATTCTCACAAACCACACAAACATCACTGAATCCTGTCATAACTTTGGTAAACACGATTCTGTGTTGTTGAAAATTGTATGGCAGGACAACAATATAAGAATGAACATGCCTACCTGCAAACATCTGATCGAAGCGCCCCCTACTGGCTACAGGAAGTGACACAACGGCCAATTGTTTCATTCCCTATTGAACCAAACTCAGATTTTGAAAGAAAATCCTCAAAACCTGTCCACTGACATCTTCATTAACCTCCGTCTCCTCCTGTGAGGTTCACCACGCCAGACGACACAGGAAGTTCCTAACCAAGCTCAAACAGACTGTAGCATGTGTTTAATGGCTGTAGATAATAATAAAACTATGACGGCTCCTGTGAGCCCCATAATCAGCTGTAATAATGAACCTGCTCCTCATGGATGTGAGTTTGTGTAGAGGAGTTTTAATGTGACTCATTTTAGGTCACACTGGCTGCTTACTGTACGTTCAGGTCTCACTGGTTTACTGGTTTAATAAAAGCAGCCGTCATCAGGGGAGCCCAGCACTCATCCTCCCAAACTTTAAACTACAGACATCATTAACCCGCACACTTTAACACCTGAAAATACAGAGAATAATTTTGATCTTTATTCAAAGAAAGACTGATGGTTAGTTAGCCTGATGTTTGATATTAGACTAATCCACAGAACTATTCTGGGTTATTTCTAGATTATTTTCTGCTGAAACTGGTGATGCTGTGACTGAAGAAATCTGAAGAAAACTGAACATTTTCAGGAACGCTCATGGAGATCTCAGGGAATTTGTGTTGATGTTTGGGGGAATTTTTGTCCTTTTCATGGAATGTATTTATACATTCGGGGGATTTTTATCTGACATTTGCGTGGAATTTGCTTTGAATTTTTGGGGAATTTGCTCGAAAATTTTCAGGACTTTAAATGGAATTGTTGGACATTTTTAAGTACATTCATGGAAATTTCGGGGACATTCTTGTTCACTTTTGAGAGCTTTGCTTGAAGTTTTGGGAGTCTTCTTTTTTTTTTTTTTTTTTTTTTATTTATTTATTTGACATTTTTCTACGGAGCCCCTCAAGGAGAAAAAAATTTAAAGGAGATTTTTTTTTAGGGGAAATGAAAAAATAATGGGAGATTTTATTAATTAATTAATTAATTTATTTATTTCGTAACAGTTTAACAGTAACAGTAGATTTAATGACGTAGCAGTAACTACTTCCAGGTCAAACCAACCAAACAACAGAGGGCGAGCGTCTGTGGGGGAGATTCACTGAATTTTACTTAGAAATTCACCTAAAATTTAAAGAAATTCAATCCATGCTTAGTCGCAGGCGTGCTTTTTGTCTCAGAGAAAAGCATTTGAAGGCATTTTGGGTGAAAGGGGACTTTCGTCGTAAAACTTCAGACAAAACGTTGCATTTATGGAAGTTTCTGTCATGTCTTTCAAATTTTGGGGGGAATTTGATTTTGTGGGGGGGCACTTTATTTCATGCAATGGTGGGTTTCCATTGAAATTTTACCTTTTCCTGAAATGTCAGGGAATTCGTTTGGATGTTTGGAGGAACTTTCTGTCATTTTCATGTGTAATTTTGGTGGGATTCTACAAATGGCATTTTCATTTTGTTGTTTGGGGGAATTTGTTTGGAAATTTACAGGCATTTTCATGGATTTTATGAGAGTGTATTCATACATTTAAAGGAATTTGATTCCAAAGAAATTTTAGCTGGAACTTTAAAATTTGGGGGAAATGTCTTGAAAATCTTTAGGAATTTACACGGATTTTTGGGGGGGATTTTCAATGGAAATTTTCAACCACTTTCATGGAAATTTCGGGCAGATGTTTGTATATTTTAGAGATTCTAATTTGAATCTTTGTAAATTTTTGGACATTTTCAGTCATTTCTGATTTCTGTGGGTATGTGATTTGGGGTTTACTTTTCCGGAGAAAGTTTTCCAGAGTTTACATGGAATTTTGGGGATAATGTTTATTCGATATTTTCAAGTACTTCCATTTGTGATGTGCTTGTAAAATCTGACAGTTGTTTTTGGAAGTTTTAGTAGGAATTTGCTTTGATTTTTTTATGGAAGTTTGTAAATGTGTTTGGATGTTTGGGAGGAATTTGGACACTTTCAGGTATTTTCATGGATTTTGATGAAAAGTTTTGAGGGGTATTTGCTGTGATTGTTGGTGGAATTGAATTTTTTCAGTAACCAATGTGGATTTTTTCTGAATTCTATATTGTAATATTTAATATAATTTCACTGAGACATGTGGGGAAAATTTGAAGAAAATTTGAGGTATGTTTTTATGGGAAACTTTAAAAATATGTTCACAAATTTTCACAGGAATTTTTGTGGATTTCAGATGGAAATTTTATGGAATTTTGTGTGGATTTGAGAAGGAAATTAACCAGTGAATTTAGAACTTTTGTGTAAATGTTTATGACGCTTGGCCTTTGCAAGTCCCAGTGGTCCGTCATCTAAATGAGTCCCCCATCCCTCTCTCAATGACTGACACACTTCTGACTGACTGACTCTAAAGACGATCCAGCGCTGGATTTTCTGCAGAAACAGGATCCTCGGGAGGTCTGTGGACGTCATTTTTGGTCTAAACTACTTCCTGTTCAAAGGCGAGGCTGAGGTTTTAAACTGATCCGGTCCGACTGATCCCAAAGGAGTAGGAAGTAAAGCTCAGGTCTGAGGAGGTTAGATAGGAACATTCAGCTCTGGTTATAGTCTGACTCTCATTTTGTTGGGGTGTTAACTGTTCTCTGATCAGTCTGAATCAGTCTTAATCTTGATTTTTAAAGCGTGTGTGGACCCTGGACAGGGTTTAGTTTTCATGGACCCTGTTCCAGTCTCCATAGACTCCTCTGGGCCGCTCAGACTCCTGACTAGATGATTGGATGGGAGGTTAAATTAAGTGTGATATTACAGGCGACCTCGTGTGATCTGACTCAGGCTAAAACGCCGTCAGCGAAGTGAACAGCGGCGTGTCTAAACTTTGATCGCCGTCGTCTCTGAGGAGCGTTAATGCCTGAGAAATCAGCTGACTGTTAAACAGGCCGCTCCCATTATCATGACAGTTTTGTTTACCTGTCACCTGCGTGGTTTTTGTCTCAGCAGGTGAAGCGAACCAATTAGAGGCGCCCGGCCCTCGCCTGCGTCTGTCTCAGCTGTTCTGGCTGAATCTGCAGTGGAAGCAGCCGTAAATGGGAGCAAAACTCTTCTGAAGCTAAACGTTTTCGCTGATTTCAGCATCTAAGCACAACAAATAGTGTATTCCCCCTCCTCCGGCCGCTCTCCCTGACACACATTCTCCTCTATAGAAACGTCTGTTTATTATGGTGCTGTATACAGGCGGGATTATCTCATCTCCTACTGTTAAAAATCTGCATATACAAGGAGAAATCTGCTGCAGTCATCTGTTTGCCCAAATACTGATGACAAACAACAAAAATGATCCTCAGTCTGTTTCCTGCTCTGTAAAGCTCAGACATTTCTAGAAACTTCCTCTCCTCAGTATGTTCAGTTTTTAAAGATTAAACCCTCAGTGCCCTTTAACCCTTTCATCACTGGGGACATTTCTGTTCATTTTCTCTTCTCACCATGTTGGCTGTGTTAGCCGGTACGGTCTGATTTTATGCAACAAAGTTTCTTTTTAGGCCAATTTTTGAATTCTGATTTCAGTTGCTCTAATATGTCAGAGGAACACTGTGAAACAAATTTACTACCCTTTAAAGCCATTAGGGACAAAAATGTCCACTTCCAAAAAAACTGCCATATAAACTTAACACATTCATATTTTTTTCTGCTGTTTTTTTGCATAAATCTCTCAAACAACTTCAGCTGTGCTCAAAACTACCAAACATTCAATCATTTTGAGGATTTTAACCCTTTAAATGCCAGTTTGATTACTTAAAGTCAATGTTGTTTTTTATGAAAAAAAGATTTTAAAAAAGTGTGAAATCTTCCTTTAACTAAATGTTGGATGGCTGGGACGTTGTTTCTAAATCCAGCTTGGACATGTCAATGATTGGCCAAAATATTGACTTTGATGCTTTTTTAGTTTTTGTGTAGCATCTGATTTAAAATTTACTACCCTTTCCAGTCATTAAGGACAAAAACGTCCACTTCCAAAAACTGCAATAAAAATAGTAGAAATTTATATTTTCTGTTTTCTTTTTTTTTGGGTCAAAACTTTTGATCAACTTATTATCTAACCAAAACAATTGATTAAAACAACATTTGGTTAAAGGAACATTTCACATTTTTTCACTTTTTTTCATAAAAAACAACATTGACTGTAAATAATCACACTGGCCTTTAAAGGGTTAAAAATCCTCAAAATGATTGAATGTTTGGTAGTTTTGAGCACAGCTAAGTTGTTTAAGAGATTTGTTCAGAAAAAGCAGATAAATAGATTAATCTGTTAAGTTTTTATAGCAGTTTTTTTGGAAGTGTATCTGTGTATTTAGAAGTCCTGGTGATTAGTTAGAGTCCAAATCTTCACGTTTTAGTACAAAGTGTTTAAATTCTACATTTGAGGGTCCAAAGATCATCTAACACTGACCCTCAGCCTTGTCCCATGCTCTCAGAGATTTCTCCAGATTCTCTGAGAGTCACTGCCTCTCTGAAATGCTCCTTTAACACCCAGTCATGTTACTGACCTGACAACTAACCTAATTTGTTGCAGCCTTTTGTTCCCCCGTCCCTACTTTTTTGAGATGTGTTGCTGCTGTCAAATTCAAAATGAGCCAATATTTTCATGAAATGTTAAAATGTCTCAGTTTAACATCTGATCTGTTGTTTCTGTTCCATAGTGAATCAAATATGGGTTTATGAGATTACTTCTGTTTTTACTGACATTTTACACAGTGCCCCAGCTTTTTTGGAATTGAGGTTGTAATTGCTTCTGTCTTCTCCATGTTTTTTTTTTTTTTTTTACCACATTTAAACTAACTTTTGTTGAAAAACAAGTGGTAAATTCTTTAGTAAGAGCAGAGAAAAACTGAATAAATTTGGCCCATAAAGACAAGATCAGCCAATCGGATGGATTTTTGGTTATTTTTGTGTTCTGTTAAAAAAAGAAAACAAAACCTCAAACAACAGAATACTGGTGATATAACATTCTTTTTCCCCTTTATGTGGGAACCAGTAGACATTAAAACCGTTGTTGTACCAGGCTGTAAACGTGTTTATGCTGCTGTTAAAGTAGAATCTTTTAACATGGGGCCTAATGGAGATTCTGTGGGTTTGCAGCCAGCCTCTAGTGGACACTGGAGGAAGTGCAGTTTACGTGCTTCTGCATTGGCTTCATGTTTAAAGACTGACAGTTGTTTAAAAAGCAGTCATATCAGAGGGTTTATGGTGAACTCTCTTCTCAGTCCTTCTCTGTTCTGTCTGGTAATTTCTCCCTCCTCTCTCGTCGTTCTCAGTCCCGTCCTTCCTCAGAGACGTGGAGAGGTAACAACAGAGGAGCAGAGGGGAGAGAGCGGGGCGGGGGTAGAGGAGCCATTCTATCACTGAGTGACCTGGAAATGTCAGAGATGAGAAGCCAGAGTTTACACAAACACTCAGACTCACACTTTTATTCTCTAACAGACTCTTGTAGACGTCTGCGGCTCCAACACAGCCACGAACACACAGACGGCCCTGCAGGTGCTTCTTCTTCTCTCCTGTTAAAACCGCGCTCCCTTTGAAGTGAAGCTCTGAGAGGAAACCTGTCTAACGTCAGCTCTCAGGGAGGCTTCTGCAAGCCGACGGCCCCGTATGGTGACAGGACGGAACTGCAGGAAAACAACCTGTAGCAGACAGGAAGTCAGACAGGAAGTCAGGTCCTGTTGTAGGAGAGGCAGAACCAGGGAATTCATGTCTGACTTTATCTATCTATCTATCTATCTATCTATCTATCTTTTTATTTGTTTATTTACTCATGTATTTATTTATGTATTTAGGTATTATCTATTTATTTATTTATTTATTTATTTATTTATTTATTTATTTATTTATTTATTTATTCATTCATTCATTCATGCATGCATTCATTTTTTTTCTTAATTTATGTATCTATGAATGACTGAATTTGCTTATTTAAATAAATAAATAAATGTTTGTTTGTGTATTCATTAATGTATTTATGTATTCATTATTTTTTATCTGTTACATTTTTTGAAATTTTGTATGTATGTATTTATTTATTTTTTATTTATTTGTTTGTTTATTCATTAATTTATGAGTTTTCTTTATTTGTTTCTTCATGTATTTATTCATTTATATATTTATCTATTTATATATTTATCTATGTATAATCTATTTGTGTATTTATTAATTAATTAATTAATTTATTTATTTATCTATCAATTTATTTTTTCATTTATTAATGAATGTATTTATCTTTTTATTTTATAATTTATTTACTAATTAATTAATTTAGGTTTTATTTATTTATTTATTTATTTATTTATCTATCTATTTATTCATTCATTCATTTATTCATTATTTATCTATTAATTTATTTATCTATTAATGAATGATTGAATTCATTTATTAAAATACATGAATAAATATTTGTTTGTTTGTTTATTCATTCATTCATTTATTCATCGTTATTTATTTATTTATTTATTTATTTATTTATGTATTAATTTATCCATTTGTTTATTTATGTATGTATTTATTTATTTATTTATTTATGTATTTATTTATTTATTATTATTATTATTATTATTATTTATTTATGTATGTATGTATTTATGTATTTATTCATTCATTCATTTATTTATTTATTTATTTATAAGGGGCAGATAAGACATGCACAGACAAACTAAAAACCTTCATCCATGCAGGTATCATAGTGTAACACCTGTCCTTATTTATGAGAATAAAATAACGCTGAGTAGAAAAAAGGTGACCGTGGTACAACAGGAAACGATAAAAACACATTTAGCAGTTTTACAGAAAATCCCTTTATAAATAAAATCTTCATTTAAAAACTGCATTTTGTATTCACTTGGGTTGTCTTTGTGAGATTTTAAAATTTGTTTGATGATCTGAAACATTTAAGTGTGATAAATGTGCAAAAAAATCAGGAATCAGAGAGGAGGAAAATACTTTTTCATGGAACTGTAAATACGACGTACTGTCTCATAATTTTGACTTTTTATATCTAAAAAATATTTTGTAACTCCTAATTTATGATTCAAGATTAATGAAATAATTCTCAAACATTTAAATATTTTTCTCTTTTAAGTACCGGAAATGAAAACAAACACAGGAATAGTCATTCTGGGATGAAAAACACATTTCAGTGCCATAATTCTCCATACTGTACCTTTAAATGAGGATAAATATGCTGAAAAATAGAAAAACAAAAGACTCAAACAAATAAACACATGAACCACATTCTAAACCAATCACAGTTTAAACTGGTTTAATCACGTGTAGGAAACGTGAACCTCAGAGGAGAGAGGACAGCGTTTTAAACCACATCCTGTCTATCCTGGTCATTCTGGTCTGACAATGATGAACAGTCAGAGTCAAAGGTCTGCTTTTGTGGTGATGCATTCATGCCCTGCTGGAAAAATTAAATTCCCAACATGCAGCAGTGGCAGAGCCCAGTGAAGCTTCACCTGCAGAGCCTCACAAACAGCTGAAAGATGAATCATTTAAAAGCTTTGGTCTGAGAAATAACCACACCGAATAACCAACATTTCACTGCCTCGACCTTCACAATAAAAGCCCTCCACAGTGAACAGCACAAAGCTTTTTATGACAGCAGGGAGTCTATTCAGGAGAACATTTTTACACTGTGATGAGGCGAACACAAAGGCCCAGTGGACGATAAAGGAGCGGTAATTCTGGACCACAGAGCCGTGGTTATCCAACACCTGAAGGTGGAAAAGGACTAGAGCTCCTCTCATGTTTGTTCCCAACATTTCAGTCTGTTAGTTCCAACATCTTAAGAGTTCTCCAGACATGGATTTTCTCAGTTCATCCTGGTTTATGTTTTTAAAAATCCTCTTTCCTGTCCATAAGTGATTTTCAACACATGCTAAGTATCTACTGCTCCGTTTACATTTGGATTGTTGCTGCTTTTATTGATTTTATTTGTTAATACTACTGAATCACATACTGAACTTTATTTTTATTAATGTTACATTCAAACACATGATGACCTTTTATTTACAGCAGTCAGATAGGGACTTAAAGACCTGTCAGTCCTTAATGTAAAACCAGAAACTCCAGCAGACGTGATGGCTGAGGAGTGTGGATGGATGGATGGATGGATGGATGGATGGATGGATGGATGGATGGATGTTTCCTAATCATTGATAAAGTCATGTCTCTTGGTCTATTCCTTTATTTCAGCAGCTGTGATGTGATGAAAAACTATTAAACGGTGAAATAAAGAATATTGCTAGTTTGTAAAACTGATTTGGCTCAAATTAAGTAGAAAATTAATTTCTATTTAACACAGGGATCTTTTTTAGTAAACATGTGTATCTAGGTGCAGATTTTCTACGGATTGTCCCTTTAGAGGTTGAATTTCTATCATACAGTCAGATCTAGAGCAGATCCAGTGTCAAAGTGTTCCCCTCTCCTGCATGTTAAAACTGGTTTTACTGGTTTAACTGGTTTGAAGCCTTGAACCGACGCTGCTTACATGTCAGTGAACAGAAACAGCTTGTCAAAGGAAAACAACGTCACTATCACAGAGAAAATATTTGAACCTTTTTCTGTGGTCAGCTGCCCCAGAAGATGGCTGAATGTGGATCCAAAGCTGACAACAGGCTCAGAAGAATTCAGAGGAAGAACTCAGATAAACTCAGAGTCAGGCCGCTCATCAACACACTTTATGTCTTTTGGCCTGTGTTTAAAAAAAAAAATCACACCAAGGCCGATTAAAAAGCAGCCTGGAGGCAGAATGAATAGTCATAACACAACGTTCCCTCTCTACACTTTCCTTTTTCATAAACACATTCACACACATGCTTGTGACAGCATGTCCACTTCACTTTACAGCCTTTAAATTGTATTTATTCATTCATGGTTTGCTATTTTTCTCCTCCTTATCCAGTCCAGAAATAATTTGTTTCAGTTAATGCAGGGTGAAATACTGTTGGAACCCCCCAGGGATTGTGTTTCCCCTAAACACCAGAGGAACGCCCCAGTTTGGGTTAAGAATTATACACCATCTAAACCAAGCCTTTATTTTTCCTTACAATGGCAACATCCAACCGAACATATAACCAGTCCACCCATAATCAGTCCAGATAGCCTTTATCAGTCTAGATAGCCTTTATCATTCTAGATAGCCTTTATCAATCTAGATAGCCTTTATCATTCTAGATAGCCTTTATCAGTCTAGATAGCCTTTATCAGTCTAGATAGCCTTTATCAATCTAGATAGCCTTTATCATTCTAGATAGCCTTTATCAGTCTAGATAGCCTTTATCAGTCTAGATAGCCTTTATCAATCTAGATAGCCTTTATCATTCTAGATAGCCTTTATCAATCTAGATAGCCTTTATCAATCTAGATAGCCTTTATCAATCTAGATAGCCTTTATCAGTCTAGATAGCCTTTATCAATCTAGATAGCCTTTATCAATCTAGATAGCCTTTATCAGTCCAGATAGCCTTTACCAAACTAGATAGCCTTTACCATTCTAGATAGCCTTTATCATTCTAGATAGCCTTTATCAATCTAGATAGCCTTTATCAGTCTAGATAGCCTTTATCAATCTAGATAGCCTTTTTCAGTCTAGATAGCCTTTATCAAACTAGATAGCCTTTATCAATCTAGATAGCCTTTATCATTCTAGATAGCCTTTATCATTCTAGATAGCCTTTATTATTCTAGATAGCCTTTATCATTCTAGATAGCGTTTATCAATCTAGATAGCCTTTATCAATCTAGATAGCCTTTATCAGTCTAGATAGCCTTTATCAATCTAGATAGCCTTTATCAGTCTAGTTAGCCTTTATCAGTCTAGATAGCCTTTATCAATCTAAATTAGCTTTATCTGTCCAGATAGCCTTTATCAAACTAGATAGCTTTTATCATTCTAGATAGCCTTTATCAATCTAAATTAGCTTTATCTGTCCAGATAGCCTTTATCAAACTAGATAGCTTTTATCATTCTAGATAGCCTTTATCAATCTAGATAGCCTTTATCCCTCCAGATAGCCTTTATCATTCTAGATAGCCTTTATCAATCTAGATAGCCTTTATCAGTCCAGATAGCCTTTACCATTCTAGATAGCCTTTATCATTCTAGATAGCCTTTATCAATCTAGATAGCCTTTATCAGTCTAGATAGCCTTTATCAATCTAGATAGCCTTTATCAGTCCAGATAGCCTTTATCAAACTAGATAGCCTTTATCAATCTAGATAGCCTTTATCACTCTAGATAGCCTTTATCATTCTAGATAGCCTTTATTATTCTAGATAGCCTTCATCGTTCTAGATAGCCTTTATCAATCTAGATAGCCTTTATCAGTCTAGATAGCCTTTATCAATCTAGATAGCCTTTATCAGTCTAGTTAGCCTTTATCAGTCTAGATAGCCTTTATCAATCTAAATTAGCTTTATCTGTCCAGATAGCCTTTATCAAACTAGATAGCTTTTATCATGCTAGATAGCCTTTATTATTCTAGATAGCCTTTATCACTCCAGATAGCCTTTATCATTCTGGATAGCCTTTATCAATCTAGATAGCCTTTATCAGTCCAGATAGCCTTTATCATTCTAGATAGCCTTTATCAGTCTAGATAGCCTTTATCAGTCTAGATAGCCTTTATCAGTCCAGATAGCCTTTATCATTCTAGATAGCCTTTATCAAAATGGGATTAAAGTGCCCAAAGAAAGTGGCAAAAATGGGCAATAAAGGAGGGGAAAAGTTGTATTTAATGGCAAAAGGTAGCTTAAATGGGCGACAAGTGGCAAAAATGGTTGAAAAGGGTAAAAAGTGGATACAAGTGGTGAAAAGAAGTGGTTAAAATGGGCAAAAACAAGGAAAAAGTGGTGTTTAATGACTAAATGTAGCTTAACAGGGTTAAAATTGGGAGAGCAAATGGTGAAAAAATTATGAAAAAGGGCAAAAATGGGATGAAAGAGGCAAAAAAAAAAAGAGCAAAAAGTTGCCAAAGAATTGTAAAAATGGGCAAAAAAAGCAGGGCAAAAAATTGGTAAGATAGATTAAATGGGCAAAAATGGGATAGAAGTGGCAATAATTGGAAAAAAAAGTAGCAAAATATGGGAAAAGTGGTGTTTAATGGCAAAAGGTAGCTTAAATGGGTTAAAAGTGGCGAAAAATGGTGAAAAATGGCAAAAAAAAAAAAAACGTTTCCCTTCTCTAGGGTTTTCTGGGGGAATAAGATTTTAAATTAAGACATAAAAGAGCCACATGTTGAGTATCACTGCTTCAGACGAAGGTTTTAAACTATGTCAGCCTCTGTTTCTCTAGGATCTTGTTTCAGTAGTTTTTTTTTTTTTTTTTTCTAATTCTTCCAGTTGTCACAGTTACAAACGTTAACATTTTGTTGGCACTGCTCTATGCAGAAACCACTTCCTGCCCCCCATCTGAAGTTCAATGTCGCTGTCATCTACAAAAATCTAGAGGTACATTTTTGCCTTTTTCCCACTTTTACCTATCAGTTGACCCATAAATGTAGGTTGTCATTATTCATCCTTTCAGCCAGCTCAGCATCCACAGATTCTTTCTTCCATCTGGCTTTTTATCACTTAATCTATCCACCAATCCAGCATCCATCCAGCCTACCATTCCTGAAACCAATCCAAGTACTTCCACTCCACTTGTTCATCCATATGTCTAGTTACCCAGTGTTCCATCCATTCATCCATTCATTTCCTCAATAATCTGCTCTGTTTCTTTGTGTTCTCGTTCTTCGTTCCATCAGTCATTCATGAATCAGTTCATCCACCAAATGTCCGTTCAGCCGTATTCTGTTTCTGTCTTTCTAACAAACCTCCCTCTCCATCTGTTCTTCAGTAATTCATCCATTCATTCACCCATTCCTTTAAGATAACTACCCCCCCACATTCAAGAGGGGGGCAGATACAGAAAGATCAGGAAAAAAAAAAAGATCTCAGACGTTGCATCAAATCACATCATAACGCCAAATTACCCACGAGTCTCTGCTCATTTGTCCCCCGTTGTGTCCAATCTGTCCGTCTGGCTCCAACGCTCCGCTGGGCAGCGCTGTGAGGCCTGACCGGTTTCTGGATCCTCTTCTGAGAAATGGGGGGAAAAAAGGATCTTCAGGGGACAGGAAGGAAGTGACACATAGAAAACTGTCGACTGCTAAATCCCCATTTGGATTTGTGGCAGTTTACAAACACGAACGAGTGCGGCTAAGCATAGCTGGAAGGAGAAAAGACAAAGTGTGAGGAAACAGGCCGGCTGTACTTAATCTAAACACTCTAACTAGGTCACAATGATGGCCCCAGTTTCTGTTTTAGGATAAAACTAATGAAAACTTTTAGATCCCCCATCAGGATGAGCCATCTTATCCAAACCGTCTATAATTTAACTGTCTGTAATGCTCCAGCCACAGCCACTGGAGATGAAACTTTATCGGTGATGCAGCAGAAAACACCGACTAAAGCTCAGCAATAACGATGATTTCACTTAGTGAGGGTAAAGTCATAAAAACCTGCCTGGACCTACGTGAAAAAGTCATTTTCTCCTAAACCTAAAAACTGATTGTTCCATCCTTGGCAGCAACAACTAAAGCAAGCATTGTGATAACTGTCAGTGAGTCTTTCACGTCACTGTGGAGAAATGTTGTCCCACTCCTCTTTGCAGAACAGTTTTAATTCAACCACACTGGAGGGATTTCCAACTGTACAGAGCAGAATTCAAGGTTCAGCTATAGAAAGTGGTTTTGGCCTTGGAACTCTCCCATGATGCCATTGTTGCTCGGTCTCTCTGATTGTTGAATCATGAACTCTGACCTTAACTGAGTCAGTGAGGCCTGCAGGTCTGCAGATGTTGTCCAGGGTTCTTCTGGGACCTCCTGGATGAGTCGTCCATGTTCTCTTGGAGTCATGTTAGTAGGCCAGCCACTCCAGGCATGGATGTTTGATAAACTTAAAGGGATGACATCTTCAAAGGCGAAATGGAATGTTTGATAAACTTAAAGGGATGACATCTTCAAAGGCGAAATGGAATGTTTGATAAACTTAAAGGGATGACATCTTCAAAGGCGAAATGGAATGTTTAATAAACTTAAAGGGATGACATTTTCAATAGTAGGGATGGAATGTTTGATACACTTAAAGGGATGACATCTTCAAAGGCGATATGGAATGTTTGATAAACTTAAAGGGATGACATCTTCAAAGGCGAAATGGAATGTTTAATAAACTTAAAGGGATGACATTTTCAATAGTAGGGATGGAATGTTTGATACACTTAAAGGGATGACATCTTCAAAGGCGAAATGGAATGTTTGATACACTTAAAGGGATGACATCTTCAAAGGCGAAATGGAATGTTTAATAAACTTAAAGGGATGATCTCATCAAAAGCAGTGATAGAATGTTTGATACACTGAAAGGGATGACATCTTCAAAGGCAGGGATGGAACGTTTGACACTTAATGGGATGACATCTTCAAAGGGGAAATGGAATGTTTGATACACTTAAAGGGATGACATCTTCAAAGGCAGGGATGGAACGTTTGACACTTAATGGGATGACATCTTCAAAGGGGAAATGGAATGTTTGATACACTTAAAGGGATGTCATCTTCAAAGGCAGGGATGGAATGTTTGATAAACTTAAAGGGATGATCTCATCAAAAGCAGTGATAGAATGTTTGATACACTTAAAGGGATGACATCTTCAAAAGCAGGGATGGAATGTTTGACAAACTTAATGGGATGACATCTTCAAAGGCGAAATGGAATGTTTAATAAACTTAAAGGGATGATCTCATCAAAAGCAGTGATAGAATGTTTGATACACTTAAAGGGATGACATCTTCAAAAGCAGGGATGGAATGTTTGACAAACTTAATGGGATGACATCTTCAAAAGCAAAATTGAATGTTTGATACACTTAAAGGGATGTCATCTTCAAAGGCAGGGATGGAATGTTTGATAAACTTAAAGGGATGACATCATCAAAGGCAGGGATGGAATGTTTGATATACTTAAAAGGATGACATCTTCAAAGGCAGGGATGGAATGTTTGATACACTGAAAAAGGATGACATCCTCAAAGGCAAGGATGGAATGTTTGATGAACTCTGAAGACATCTCTCTAAAGCCTTTTGAAGACTCTAAAGGATGACATCATTAAAAGCAGAGGACAGAATGTTGGTGAAAGAGAGGGTATCGGGGGCTTTGGTCCCTCCATTCTTTGCAAGATAACCGGCCATAGTTGGCAACTTTTGGAAAAGTGGGTGAGGAGCGGGGGAAACCCTAGAAACCTCACCTGTTCCACCCACTTTTCCAAAAGTTTCCAATTCAGGACAGACTCTCCCTCTCTCTCTGCCTCTCTCTCTCTCTCTCTCTCTATCTATCTATCTATCTATCTATCTATCTATCTCTCTTCGTTTGCCCCAGGTGGTGTGTTTAGATCATGTTTTTTGACCACGTTGGTTAATGAAGCAACAACATTCAGACCCCCCACCCCCCTCTCTTCATCATTATTCCTCTTCTCTCCTCGTCCTGCCCCTCATTGTCTCCTCCTTTGCTGATCTTTTTTTATTTAATCATTCCATTATTCTCTCCCCTGCGGTCACATGTGTTCTCCAGTAATTTCAGCCTTCACTTTCTGTTTCATGAACCTCCATATCTTCATTCCTCCTCTTCCTCCTGCTCCTCATTGCCTCAGGCTCTGCAGCTGTGCATTAATAAGCGTGCCAACCTTTGGCCTACAGTCACTGATCAAACAACCACCTCAACACGGAAAAAGGCCTTCTACAGGAAAGACACTGATACATCATTAAGGAGGGTTTAACAGGTGACGTCCTTCCGATTTCATCTGGAGAAAAGTTCAGCTACAGTACATTCAGTCTGGGAGAGAGGGATTTAAGAGACTCAAAAAGCCTGTTTTTCACCTGATTGTTTTTATGCTCAGATAAAAATAAGAAAAATGAAGGAACAGATCCCTGGAGTCAGAGTATTTCACAGCCAACCACTTTTTATTCTAAAATGAGAAATCCAAACTCAAGAAGCACGCTGGCTCCCTCTGACCATTTAAAAATGGAAAAGAAAATCATGAGAAGAAATCATGTTCTGAGTGTTTTTCAGTTAATATAAATGTAAGAATCCAGAAACAGACCATGAAGAGCAAACTGATTAGTTGTTCCATGGTTGGATCTAAAGTTCGGTTGAGACCGCGATTTCAATATGGAAGTATCCACGAATGGGCTTCAAAAGCCGTTTGAGTCCGCCTATTGTAAGCAGACGACTGATGTCACACGGGGTTTGTCCAATTCTTTCTACAGTCTATGGTGGAATCAGAGAGAGATGAGAGAGTGGGTGGAGTCACAGACAGAGATGAGAGAGTGGGTGGAGTCACAGACAGAGATGAGAGACTGGGTGGAGTTAGGGACAGAGATGAGAGCGTGGGTGGACAGGTTCTCACTGTCAAGCATTAAATCAAAGTTTAACTTCTTTCCTTCATATTTTGACTGTGTTTGCAGCATGCCCCTCCAGATCAATCCTAATTTCACCACTAAAAGAGCTCCAGTCAATCCCAGGACGGCTGGTAGAGAGCTCAGCATGTGTCGGAGAGTCGACGTCATATTCAGGCCTTTCCTGTTTGCATGTAGGCTGCTCCTGGATCTATTTACCTCCATAAAAACAGCATCGCTCAGTTAGCTCCTCTCTCTCCTCTCTCTCCTCTCTCTCTCTCTCCCTCCATGAGGAGTCTGATCAGCGTGGTGTATCTCTGTGTGTCTTCCCAGCAGTCAGTCTGAATTTGCTGATTAGCCTTCAGCTAACCTGTGGACGACAGGATCCACCGGCTCACGTCTGCCTGCATTAAGGTCGCCTGTTAATTCATCCTGTTGCTTTTGGCAGAATCCCAACGCTGCAGGAAAACGGGAGGAGAAACGAGGGAGAGAAGTGTTCGTGCGTGAAGAGGAACTTTCAGGAACGAGGAGCGGGATTCTCCCGTTTAACACGGAGAGTCTGCCGATTGTGTTTCTACGGTCCTGACTCACTCTTAATGAGTCAGGACTATGGCACTATTAATACCATCAGTCACCTGTCTGGGCTAACCTCGCTCTTTATATCAGCTGTTTAGTTCTGGGGTTTCAGAATAAACAGCCTTTAGCACTATTTGTTTTTCTGAAAAGCTGTGCAAAAAATATGAGGATAACTAATGCAATTTCTATATTTGTCCATTTTTCATTACAATACTGGCTTTAATTTAATTTTACTGTTATTTCCTGTTCATGTGTTCTTTGTGAAGCACTGTGAGCTGTGTAGTTTTATGTATGGAAGGTTCAGTATACAAACTAGATCAAAACGCAGTTTCAGCTGAGATTGCGTGGGGGTGCTGAGAGCTGAAATGTGGAAGAACTGCTGAAAATAGCTGAAAAAGCAAAAAAATAGCTGAAAAAAGCATTTAAAAAATTCCTGAAAATAGCATAACAGAGCTAAATAGCAAAAAAAAAGCTGAAAATAGCATACAAAAATCTCTAAAAATAGCATAAAATAGCTTAATAGCATATAAGTAGCATAAATAGCTGAAAGGCATAAAAATAGCTAAAAAGAATTTAAAAAATGGTTGAAAGTAGCATAAAAGCTGAAGAGTGCGATACCTGATTAGTGAAAAGTATAAAAAAAAAAGAAAGAAAGAAAAAGAAACATTTAAAAAGAGAGCCATTTAGAATTTTGTCTAGATCTACACTTAAGCACATTTTTTTTATAACACTGTGCAGATGAGTGCTTTAAAAACAATAAATTAAAGCCACTTGTATACGACAGTATGAGGGAGTGTTGATGCGTGTTGTGTGTGTCTGAGAGACTCCCAGGTTGCTATGGTGATCAAAGCCTGTATTACATGATATCTGATCAGTCACACCTGTTAACGTTTCTGTGAAAAACAGCTCTGAAAACTGAGTTCAGTGGCCAGAACATGCACTCAGACGAGGTTAATTTGAGCTGTACTTGTGAAACCTAGCAGAAAACCAAAGATATCGTGAGAATCAGCAGAAGTTGCTGAACGAGGTGATATATTTTTTACATGTGGGAAGCAAAAACTCAGGCTTCAAGAGCGAGTTCAAAAAGTTGTTCTAAAAGCTCACACTCAGGAATCTTCGTTCAACAATTGTATTGGCGCAGATGTGGAGCTGAAGGGATGCTGGTCACACTTTGAGGCTTACTGTGCCAAAACCATTGATCCTTTTGACCTCAAATCTTTTTCTGTGAGCAAGTGGAGATGTGTGGCTACGTTTTGCTGTTTATATTATAACTGTGGATCAAATTTTTTTTTCAGGAGAGCAGTTTGTTTTGGAAGTTCTGCCTCTATTTCACACAGCTTCTGTGCTCTAAGTGTGACATCATCACTCTAAGGCTCCTCATTTACCCCCATTGTAAACGTCTGGGAGAGCTCAAATATTCATGAAGTTTGATCAGTGATTATACGAAATATGAAAAAGATATCAATAATGTGAATAAGTCCTAAATAGCTGAAGAGTTTGTCTACGTTTTAAAGCAAAAATGAAGTCTGTATGTGGAAGTGAGCTGAAGTTATAAGCCTTGGAAGTTGAAGAAGTTTTAGAGGATTGAAAGAGCTGGCCCATCTGAGATAATGTTATTTTAGTTTTAGAAAAAGCAAAATAGTTGAAAAAGTATAAACAGTGTTTCACCCAATTAAGCTATCTTTGCCATTAAAAACCAATTTTTCCTACTTTTTTGCCCATTTTTGCCACTTACTTTGACACTTTATCCCAGTTTTAGGCCTTTCTCACATTTCTTTTTTTTTTTTCAGGTAGTGGGTAGTTATCAGCTCTGTCCAGCTGCTTCATGCTCACTAAGCTCTTTACCAGCAAACATGCCAACACAGCACACACATGTTCATCCCTCCATCCTTTCACATAACACACACCTCCACCTTTTTCTGTGCCTCCATCTTACTGGGCTCTCTCTCTCTGCCACACAACGGATGTCCAATTTTAAATTAAAAATACTCCCAGGTAGAAAGATGGGCTCCAGTTGAAGTCTAAGACAGGGCTGTAAAAGTCTAAGGCGGGGGTGTAAAAGTCTAAGGCAAGGGTGTAAAAGTCTAAGGCAGGGCTTTTCCTTTCCTTTTTCTCCATCCTTCCCTTAAACTGCTGCCTGCTTTTTTCTAAACTGTATTTAATGGAAGTGTGTGTTCCTCCATGATGTCAGCAGTGTTGAAGAGTGTGTTTAGTGTGTTTAAAGTCTTTAATCTAAATGGTTGTGTTTGTCAGGTAGTGGGTAGTTATCAGCTCTGTCCAGCTGCTTCATGTAAAAGTCTAAGGCAGGGGTGTAAAAGTCTAAGGCAGGGCTGTAAAAGTCTAAGGCAGGGCTGTAAAAGTCTAAGGCAGGGCTATAAAAGTCTAAAGCATGACTGTAAAAGTCTAAGGCAGGGCTGTAAAAGTCTAAGGCAGGGGTGTAAAAGTCTAAGGCAGGGCTGTAAAAGTCTAAGGCAATTTTAAAAGTCTAAAACTGTAAAACTCCCAAGGCAGAAAGTCTGTAAAAGTCTAAGGCATGTGTGTAAAAGTCTAAGGCAGGGCTGTAAAAGTCTAAGACAGGGCTGTAAAAGTCTAAGGCGGGGGTGTAAAAGTCTAAGGCAAGGGTGTAAAAGTCTAAGGCAGGGCTGTAAAAGTCCAAGGCAGGGCTGTAAAAGTCTAAGGCAAGGGTGTAAAAGTCCAAGGCAGGGCTGTAAAAGTCTAAGGCAGGGGTGTAAAAGTCTAAGGCAGGGGTGTAAAAGTCTAAGGCAGGGCTGTAAAAGTCTAAGGCAGGGCTGTAAAAGTCTAAGGCAGGGCTATAAAAGTCTAAAGCATGACTGTAAAAGTCTAAGGCAGGGCTGTAAAAGTCTAAGGCAGGGCTGTAAAAGTCTAAGGCAGGGCTGTAAAAGTCTAAGGCAGGGGTGTAAAAGTCTAAGGCAGGGCTGTAAAAGTCTAAGGCAGGGCTGTAAAAGTCTAAGGCAGGGCTGTAAAAGTCTAAGGCAGGGGTGCAAAAGTCTAAGGCAGGGCTGTAAAAGTCTAAGGCAGGGCTGTAAAAGTCTAAGGCAGGGCTGTAAAAGTCTAAGGCAGGGCTGTAAAAGTCTAAGGCAGGGCTGTAAAAGTCTAAGGCAGGGCTATAAAAGTCTAAAGCATGACTGTAAAAGTCTAAGGCAGGGCTGTAAAAGTCTAAGGCAGGGCTGTAAAAGTCTAAGGCAGGGCTATAAAAGTCTAAAGCATGACTGTAAAAGTCTAAGGCAGGGCTGTAAAAGTCTAAGGCAGGGCTGTAAAAGTCTAAGGCAGGGCTGTAAAAGTCTAAGGCAGGGCTGAAAAAGTCTAAGGCAGGGCTGTATAAGTCTAAGGCAGGGGTGTAAAAGTCTAAGACAGGGCTGAAAAAGTCTAAGGCAGGGCTGTATAAGTCTAAGGCAGGGCTGTATAAGTCTAAGGCAGGGGTGTAAAAGTCTAAGGCAAGGGTGTAAAAGTCTAAGGCAGGGCTGTAAAAGTCTAAGGCAGGGCCGTAAAAGTCTAAGGCAGGGCTGTAAAAGTCTAAGGCAGGGCTGTAAAAGTCTAAGGTAGGGGTGCAAAAGTCTAAGGCAGGGCTGTAAAAGTCTAAGGCAGGGCTGAAAAAGTCTAAGGCAGGGCTGTATAAGTCTAAGGCAGGGCTGTAAAAGTCTAAGGCAGGGCTGTATAAGTCTAAGGCAGGGCTGTAAAAGTCTAAGGCAGGGCTGTATAAGTCTAAGGCAGGGCTGTAAAAGTCTAAGGCAGGGCTGTATAAGTCTAAGGCAGGGCTGTAAAAAAATCCAGCATAAATAGCTGAATAGGTTGTCTTTTTTAAGTCTTTCCGACGAACGGAGGAGGAGTTTTAGGGCTGAGATGATGAGTGTGTGTGTGACAGAATGTTGGGTCTCTCTGTGAGATCAAAGGAGAACAGCATAGCAACAACGAGCAGAAAAAATGTGATTGGTTCATCCTCTACCTGTTTCCTATTGGTCGGTTCAGAGAAAAAAAACAGAAGTAGGTTTGGACCGTACAGAGAAAGCTCCATATGTACAGAGAAAAATCAGACCGTCAGTTTGACAACTAAGCAGAAAGGCAGAAGAATAAACCTATGAGCCATGCTCTCCAAATGTTAAATGTGCTCTTGAGTTTTGCAACAATAATGACTCCATAAATGACCAAATCATGCTGTGTGAGAAGAAGACCAAAATCACCAACCTCAGGATCAGCTGGTTGGAAAAAAAAAAAGGGTTTATTTTTATTAACATGCTCTGTGAGAGTGACGGCGTTCCACTGGGAGTCTTCCCTCTTTCCATCACACCATATTCCCCCCTCTCTCTCCCTCTCTCTCTATTCTCCAGTGGTTGTTGTGGTGTGTTTATGTTCCCAGAGCACATTGACTTTCCGCCTCATTCAGCACCCCTCCAACCATCCACGGCTCACACACTAACAGAAACAGCCTGGTAACTCTGCTTTTCCTTCTCCTCTCACACACGAGCTGATTTTTAACATTTCACCCTGAATAATTCACTCATCTGTCTCATCAAGTCGTTTCAGGTCTTCTGCCTAAAAAATATCCAAACACCATTTGGTCTTTTCAAACATGATGTTCTGACAACCTGACCTGGGCTAAACTCTGAAATAACTGTAGCTCTAATAAATATTATCATCATTGTTTAGCTGCCAGTGAATTTGGTAAAGAAACCCCAGTACCCTAATAAAGGGTCCTTCTGTGCACGGATGCATGATATTAGATTTTTGTCAGGTCTGGTCTAGACCCCTTATCTCCAGTGAAGGCCGATCTTAAAGCTTCAGCAGACCAAGACATTCTGGACAATGCTATGCATCCAACTGTGCGGCAACAGTTTGGGGAAGGGCCTTTTCTATTCCAGCAGGACTGTGGCCCAGAGACCAGAGAAGGACCAGCATTATCCTCTGAGACCTGAGCCTCTGTTTGGAATGCATTTTTATTTTCTCCACTTATTTGGGATAAATATGGTCTGAAAAACTAAAATATCAGTCGTGTCGCTGAACAGGAATTTCTTGGAAATTTTCCTTTCCAAACCACCAAAAGTTCCATAATTTTAAAAAAAGTCTTTGAAAATTCTTAAACATATTTTTAAAGTATCTCATGAAAAGTACACAAATATTTCTTTAGATAGTCCTCAAATCTTTCAGTGAAAATTCCTCACAAAGCCTGAAAATTCCAGTGAAAGTTTCCCAAAAAAATTCCATTATCAAAAAAAGTCTTTGGAAATTCTGAAAAATATTTTTAAAGTATCTTGTGAAAAGTACACAAATATTTCTGTAGATGTTCTTCAGATCTTTCAGTGAAAATTCCTCATAAAGCCTGAAAATTCCAATAAAAATTCCCAAAAAGATTCCATGCAAATTCCTGAAAGTTTTCAGGCAAATTCCCCAAAAATTAAAGTAAATTCCCCCTAAATTTCTTGGCAAATTGTAGAAATTTTCAAAAACATTCTACAAAATTCCATGAAAACGATGGAAAAAAAGAGTTTTTTTTTCTAAGAAAAATCCTGTAAATTTCAAAGGACAATCCCAAAACCAAAATTCCCAATCCATTTCCTCCAAAATTTGGTTTAATTTCCCATATTACCCTGAAAATGCCCGCCGACTATTCCAGGTCACCCCTACTTTGTACTTCAAAAGGTCAAAGCATGAAATTTAAAGGCAAAATAATGTGATAGAAAGTCAAAATCACAAGTTTAAAATGTAAAAATAAGACTGGGATTTTAAATTGTGAATTTTGAAGGTCAAAACATGAAAAAAAGTCAAAGTCATAAGTTTAAGTCAGAACTGTGAGATTTATGCAGAATTGAAAATATGAAATGTAAACATTAATTTCTTCTCCTACCTTCCTGACTTCTTATCAAATTATTTTTACTCTCTACTTTTTCAGATTTTTATAATTTAACAAGGATATTTAAAGTCAGGGGTGTCAAACTCAAGGCCTGGGGGCCAAATCTGGTCCATGGTGCAGTTCTACCCGGCCCACCAGATCATATGATATTTTTATCAGAACTGGTCCACCAGTATGAGGTCTGCAGATTTCCTCCAGTATAAAAATGTAAACTAAACCTGGAAGATTTATAACATCCTTGTCGAGTTATAAAAATTAGAAAAAGTAAAAGTAAAAACAATTTGATAAAAAGTCTCTATATTTTCAATTCTGCATCTCACAGTTCTGACTAAAAGTTATGGTTTTGACTTTTTTTCTCATATTTTAGCCTTTTAGATTATAATTTTAAATTTTAAATCCTATTTCAGCCTTTTAAAGTCATGGTTTTGACTTTTATGTCACGTTTTGACCTTTTTCAACTCCTAAATTTGATTTTTATCTCATTTTTTACCTTTAAAACTTTTAATTTTTTAATTTTATTTCATATTTTGAGATTTAGAACTCATGATTTCGACGTTTATCTCATATTTTGATTTTTTAAATATCATGATTTTTAATTTTATCTCAGTTTTGATGACCATTTCAACTCCTAACATATTTTCACCTTAAAAATCCCAGATTTTTTAACTTATTTCATATTTCGACTTTTAAAACTCATGAATTTGAAATTCTATCTCATATTTTGTCATTTTAAACTCACAATTTCAATGTTTATCTCACATTTTAATTAAGTATCATGATTTGTAATGTTATCTCTGTTTTGCTGACCATTTCCAAATCCTGACTTACACTTTTATCCTATGTTTTTACATTTAAAACTCATGATTTTTAATTTTATTTCTAATTTGACATTTTAAAATCACAATTTTGATGTTTATCTCATAATTTTTTGACAGTTAAAAGTTATGATTTCTGTATTCTATCTCAGATTTTGCCTTTTTAAAACATTATTTTGACTTTAAATGTCATGTTTTTAAACTTGTAAGTTTGACTTTTTACCTCAGATTTTGAGTTTTTATCTTATCATGTTGACCTTTTAATCTCAAATCATTTAGGTTATTAGTTAATAGTCAATGGTTAAATGCGGACCCTGTTCGGCCCTCAGGTTAGACCCAAATCCAGGATCCGGCCCCTGCTGTGACTGAGTCTGACACCCCTGTTTTAAATAGGTTAAGTTTACCCGTTTACTGGAGGAAATCTGCAGACCTCACGGTGGGGCAGTCATGACAGAAAGATCGTATGATTTGGACCGGACACAGCTGTACCACGGGCCGGATGTGGCCCCGGGGCCTTGAGTTTGACACCCCTGATGCAGTGAATGTCACATGTGGCCTGGGAATCTGGGCTGACCTGCTGCCACTGTGACCAGGCCCTGGATGAGAGGAAGAAGATGGATGAGGAATAAAACCTGCTCATCCAATCAATCCATGGCCCCAGAGTCTTCATAGAGTCCTCCTGACTTTTATGTGAGTTCAAACCAAAGGAGCCCTGAGCAGGTGGGACTTTCACTGATCAAAACCAGGGAGCAAAGCCCAGCGGGCCAGAGTCAGAAGTCCAGGAAAGCAACGGTAAACCTGGCACGTGAAGAGAGAAACACAAAGACGGGGGAGATAATGAGAGACATGTGACCCCACCACGCTGCAGCGTCTCCTGGTAAATACTGACTCTACCCTATCACTACAACTACAGTTAGATTCAGACGTTTTCCTCCAGCAGCTGCTAGTCTTCTTGTTGAGCGGTCATCTTCCTGGAGGGTAAAACGGCGTGCACAGGTGCTGCAGATGGAGAACAATATGCACCAGCTCCATCCTTCTCTTTCACTTGTTTTCACATATTTTTACTGGATTTGTCTGAAACTCTTCCGGCAGATTAAAGCGAACCATGAAGAAAAGAAATAATGAAGCTCTGAAATGAGCGTCAGCAGCTCAGCCTCAAGGTTCAACAGTTTGGATGATCTGCTCTAAACCCCGACAGGGGGGGGGGAATAAAAGGACAGCATAGGAAGAGGGGGGTAAGAAAGATGGAGAGAAAGAGGAAGGAGCTGCAAGGGATGGAAAGATGGAAATGAAGAGTTCCACTGAAATAGACGAAGAGGAGGAAAAGAGGAACGGAGCGAGAGCAGAAGGAGGCAGTAACATGGAGATCTGATACTAATCAGAAAATACAGTGAAACTGAAAAAGATAAGGAGGTTCTGAAGAGGCAGGCAGGACATACAGAAATTCCAAAAAAGCTGGGTCGCTGTGTAACATGTTCATTAAACAGAAGTCAACTAGAAAAGCACTCAGAGAGCATAGACCTCCGCCATTAGGCCTATCTCCCAATAGTGAAGAATCCTTTAAAAAATTCCTGGAACCGTCCCCATGTGCCCCCCACCACGGCATTCGCCAATTACTCCCTCCCCTGTAGGGTAGAAACACAGTGAGGTAAAGCATTGTCTTTGCTACGGGTGGACTGTCATGGTGGAAGCATTGCCTGCTGGTGCCAACAGATGCACTGACAGTCTCACCCATGGTCTCACCGGATGACTGGAAGTCATGGCAGAGGGTGAATATTCCTCTATTCCTCCCAGCATTGTGAGTATTCTCGCTACAATTCGTTGTCTTCTCTCTGTTACGCTCCGTCTCGTCTCCTCAACCGGGCGTGCGTCTTTCAAACTCTATAAACTCCAAAACTTTGAATAGAAACACACCCAAAAATGCTGCTGGGATTGAAGTTACTCATGTTCGCCATCTCCTGGTGTAAAGTGGTAAAAGCACAGACCTCCGCCATTAGCCCTATCTCACAATGGTAAAGAATCCTTTTTAAAAAATTCCTAGATCCAAACAGTGATCCAGACCAAAATCTAACCAGTTCTTCCTTATGCCATTTCTGACATTTCCTGAAAATTTCATCTAAATCCGTTCACAACTTTTTGAGTTATGTTGCTAACAAACTAACAAACCCACCTGATCACATGACCTCCTTGGCAGAAGTAATGATTGTCCAATCTCAGTTGGTTCACAGCAGATCATTAACAACACATCAGATGCTAAACTGAGACATTTTACCATTTCAGGAAAAGATTAGCTCATTTTGAGTTTGATGACAACAACACATCTCAGAAAAAGTAAAGATGGGCAGAAGTTCATCATTCTGTGTCTAAAAATTGTGGAACAATTTCAGAAAAATGTCCTTTAACCTAAACAGTGAAGACTTTGAATCTCCTACCATCTACAGTCCATAATATCATTTAAAGACTCAGAGAATCTGAGGACGCAGGCAAAATGGAAAACTGTTCTGTGGTCAGATGAATCAAAACATGAATTCTGTACTGAAATCAGGAACACGTCCAAAAATCATTGTCCGTCAACACAGTTGGCTATAATCCACAAATAGAGCACATAGCGTTAGTTCAGACAGGCTACAGAGTCAAGCGCCGCCATATTAGATCAGTAGATCTCACACAAGCCTTCATCAGCTAACGCCTCGCTGATTCGCTCTAAGCAGGCTATGGGCTAATCGCTCAGGCTGCCTTATTTAAACTGCTCTTACGTGACCACACTCTCTCTGCAAGCTGCTCTTGCAACCCTCCTCCACCCCAGCTCCTCCTTTGTTCTGCTTCTGACCTATCACTGTCTCTAGCTGGGTTTCCATTACAGTTTTTCGCAGAATAAAAGCAATATTTCTTAAATTTCAAGTAAGTATATTGCACTTTGAATGCGTTTCCATTGAAGGGAGTTTTGGGCATAGTCCTTGCAATTCTCGTAAAATCTCATCTCGCGTTAATCCGCTGCAGGGAAGCTTGAAGCTCAAAACCTGTTGTGTGTCGGTACGGTTTTGGTTACATCTACGCCGGTTGCCTTGATAATTCTGAACAAAAGACGAAGGCAACGGATGACAGTTCAGAGGTAAAGTCCGTATGTATGGCAAAAGCCACGTATAAGGGTAGAAGTATGATGAAAGAAAAGTCTCGTCTCTTCTTCTGTCTACACGTACCGCACCATGTTGTCTTGGAGTGACTGGTCATGTAACACCGTACGTCACATCCCGTGACATGTAAATAAGGAAAAAGTGTTTCCATTACACTTTTGCGATATATTTCTATATTGAAATACCTGGAAAAACCTCCTCATGAAAGCGTAAAAACGTTTTAGTGATATTTTAGGATTCTTTTGAATTCAGGTGTTTCCATTACCAGTTTTTTATTGCGCTATTTCGATTTTGCGCATTTCCAAGTGTAATGGAAACCCAGCTCTTGTTGTCATTGATGCCTAACCCACAATTTCCACACAAGACCACTGCACCGTGCGACGAAGCGCCGTTGGTTTGCTCCGACCGAGGACAGTGACCTCGCCCACTGGAAGTCTAGAGCGCTGCGCTGTGGCGTACAGCCCTGATCAGTGGGCAGAGGTCACGGGAGAAGTGTGAGTTCACGCAGGAATAGTATGTTAACAGAGGACTATTTGACCTTTTGGGGTTAATCTATCATCCTTTCCAGTATAAGTCCATGATATTATATCTCCCTCCATTGGGTGAGTACATTAGGAAGTTAAAAGGTTAATGTTTGCTTAAAGGATCTGTGGTTTTATGCAAAATTCTTTGGCTAAATATCCCCAAAAGTTAATTCTTCCTCATCAATGGAGCCATTGTAGCTCTGTAACCCTCTGACCTCTCGGTGACCCTTTGCTCTCGCTGCAGGATGAGACGTAATGTTAGTATGGTGATGATTTAGAATTGGTTGTGTGGATATCCTATGCTTGTGACTTCCTGTTTGGAGCTTTCTGATTGACAGGAATTGTTGAGGTTTGACAGCGGCCGGCGCTGAAAAGAGTATGCAGAGTATCTCAAATGAAGCGGAGTGGAGTGGAGCTCCAGGGACGCACCGCTGCCGGACTGGAGCGCGGGCAATGGAGCTGCTCTGCTAGACTAGAGAGGGAATGAAGTGCTCCGCAGTACGATTTCGCTTGTGGATCGTGGCGTGGTAGCTGTATGTGGAAATTGGAGGTTATATGCTCTGTTTTTTTTTTGTTTTTTTTTGCTGCGTCCTTCTCTGCCTTAGACTTTACTTTTTTTGCTTAAGAAGAGCAGGAATGTGTGCTGTTCCTGTTTAATGCTTTCCACGCCCATAGAAGGGCAGGGGGATCCCAGAACCACCACACCCCCACACATAACAACAGCAGGAAGAGCTAATGAATGACTGCTAATAAAAAATACCTGTAAATCATGTGTGTTCATTGACTGAAATTCAAGATAAAGCTGGATCATGGAGAGAAGAAGCCATATGTGAACAGGATCCAGAAACAGTGCCGTCTTCTCTGGACCAAAGCTCATTTAACACGGACTGTGGAAACACGGAAAACTGTTCTGTGGTCAGAGGAAACCACAGATGGACTAAAGAGGAGAGGGAGCATCCAGCTTGTTCTCCTGGCTCAGGTCTAAAGCCTGCATCTCTGATGGTATGGGGTTGCATTAGTGCCTATGGCGTGGGCAGCTCTGACATCTGGAGAGGAACTATCAATGCTGGAAAGTAGAGAGAGCTTTTAGAGTAACATATGCTCCCATCCAGACAACGTCTCTATCAGGGAAGACTGCCACTATTTCAGCAAGACCATGCTAACCCACATACCACATCCATCACAACAGCATGGCTTCACAGGAGAAGAGTGTAAAGTGAAAGGTCATCACACAACAGAAAACATAGACCTGATATGTTCTATTGTTGTAGCTCATTAGAGACAAACGGTGAATGTTCTCGTGTGACTCGGAGCCCAACGGAGGCTAACGTGCTGAGATAAATGACAGACTACTCCTTTAACTCTGTGAGCTCATGAAACATTTTCTTCTTGTTTTTCTCTCCTTGTTTCGCCTGAAGTCCAGTTTCATGAAAACTGAAGAATTAAGTCCACATCTGGAGAAAAGAGCATCATCCAACGAGCCCTAACCTCGGTAACTAGCAGCCCCAGGACAGGAAAATGCAGATTTAATGAGCGGGACGTTCAGCTGTCTATGTCGTTCTCTCTCTGAGGTTCCTGGCTCTGAAACCATGGTCTGATCATTTATAGAAACACTGAGAGGATGCGGTGACAGCCTCTGACCTCCTTACAGGCTGCTCGCCATGTCGCTGATCGAGGAAACGAAGACGGCTCTGCTCGCTCGCCGCTTTCATGTCAGTGTGGATGTTAGAAAGCTCCTCAGTGAGTCAGGCTCCAGTCGACTCCAGAGGTCGTCTGTGATTTAATCTAAAGTCAGCTGTCACGCCTGTGTTTACTCCATGAACTTCACAGGAATTTCAAAGATAAACCGACATTTAAGGTTTATATCAACCACAGAGAGGGCTTTAGTCTTTGAGGCTTTTCTTCGGAGTTAGAGATGTCCTGCATGATTGATATTGGATGATTTACATTAGAAAATACATGATAGGTAGTTGCTAGTCACGAACGTTAAAGTGAAATCTTAAATTTGTCCTGAAACTCTAAAAATGTGTGAATCTGGTTTCTGTAAACATGTGAAAACACCGAGATCTAAATGTGACTGAATTCTGGATTTAGACTGTTAGAAAGTTTTTCACCTCTTTCCTGGCTGGGTTTTATGTGGGCGGGGCCAATATGTGGAGTGATGATGTCACCAGCCCACAGTAGGGAACAACCTCGCCCCTCTAACACTCCAATCTAAAATCACAGAGCAGTTCATCTCAGTCCAGTCTGTTGTTAGCTGATGTCTCTGCCTTTATTAAAGTTAACAGTCAGTTAAATGCTGTTTTCTTCTTCATTGTGAGGTAAATTTACCAAATCTATCAGCCACAGTGGTCTATGGATCACTGGAAGCATCAGAACAGAGATTTGAGACAGAAACCAGACTTTGTCTCTTTTCTGGACCAGAGCCAGGCAGCTGCGCTCAATGGTCAATGTAAGGTCAGGGGGCGGGGCTTATAGCATGAGTGCTTTCCTCCAATCAGATTGTAGCATTTTTAAATCTGAGAGGATCGTATTTCTCCTGGGTGGGCGTGGCTTCAGCTCATTAACAGACACGCCCACATCATCCTGGAGCAGATTTTACTGACTCATTTTTCATGATTTAAGTGTTTAATTTCATAAACTCAGAGATGTTTTAGCAGACTTAAATTTAATTCAGGGGTTCATAACACAGTGAGCTGTCATACAACAAACCTAAATACTGATCTATTTTCACTTTACAGGCTCTTTAACCTGACGTGTTATATAGACCAGTCGTTCCCACTGTTGGGTCCAGGGACCCCTAGGGGGCGCCCTGTTTGCTCTGACGTTGTCAAACTTAGAAGGGGCCAAAAGCTCGTATCTCCAAGCGGTATCTTTCAATTAATTCAACACTCAATGTTTATAGTGAATATTCTTTAACACCTTTTACTGCTTTAAATTTGGTGCAAACCCACTGACAGATGTAAAGGGTGATTAATAGTACTGATCTATGGAAAACATTTAACACTAGAAAAGCACTCAGAGAGTGCAGACCTCCACCATTAGCCCTATCTCCTAATAGTGAAGAATCTTTTAAAAAATCTATTAATTAAAAAATTCCTGGATCCGTCCCCATGTGCCCTCCCCGGTGGGGTGAAACCCCATGAGGTAAAGCATTGGCTTCATTATGGGCGCCAACAGATGCACTGACAGTCTCACACATGATCTCACCGGATGACTGGAAGTCATGGCAGAGGGTGAATATTCCTCTATTCCTCCCAGCATTGTGAGTATTGTTGCTACAATTCGCTGTCTTTCTGTTACGCTCCGACTCGTCTCCTCGACCGGGCGTGCGTCTTTCAAACTCTATAAACTCCAAAACTTTGAATAGAAACACACCCAAAATGCTGCTGGGATTAAAGTTACTCACGTCCGCCATCTCCTGGTGTAAAGTGGTAACAGCACAGATCTCCGCCATTAGCCCTATCTCCCAGTAGTACAGAATCCTTAAAAAAAAATTCCTGAATCCAGACGCTGATCCAGATCACTCCCAAAATCTAATCAGTTCTTCCTTATGCCATTTCTGACATTTCATGAAAATTTCATGAAAATCCGTCCATGACTTCATGAGTTATTTTGCTAACAAACTAACTAAAGAGCAAACTAACCTTGGCCTTGGAACTCTCCCATGATGCCATTGTTGCCCAGTCTCTCTCTGATGGTTGAATCATGAACTCTGACCTTAACTGAGTCAGTGAGGCCTGCAGGTCTTTGGATGTGGTTCTGGGTCCTTCTGGAAAAGGTTCTCCATTGTTCACAGTTTTCCCCATTTGTGGATAATGGCTCTCACCATGGTTGGCTGAGAAATTGACGGCCACTCCTGGGAAGGTTCTCCACTTTTGTGTATACCAAAAATCTTTCCCTTATGTTGACCGTCCTGTGTTGGATCCTCACCAGTTCCACCCACTTTCCAAAAGTTGCCAACTATGGATTACTGTTTGGCAAAAATGAAGGGGAAGACCCCAACATCCCCAGCTTCACCAACATTCCACCCTCTGCCTTTGATAATGATGTCATCAGAGCTTTGTAACATTCCATCCATACCTTTGAGGGTCTCTAGATGTTGTTCTGGGTTCTTCTGGGACCTCCTGGATGAGTCGTCCATGCTCTCTTGGAGTCATGTTGGTAGGGCGAGCACTCCTGGGAAGGTTCAACACTCTTGTGTAGACCAACAATCTTTCCCTCGTGTTGACGGTCCTTTGTTCAGCATTTTTGAGAAAACTAGAACTTCTAAACTTTTTCAGCTTTTATAAAACTGGTGGAACTGGAGAGGAGCGAGGAACCCTTGGAGTCATGTTGGTGGGCCGACCACTCCTGGGAAGGTTCACCCCTGTTCACAGTTTTCCCCAATTGTGGGTAATGGCTCTCAGCTTGGTTGGTTGGTTGGAGTCCCAAAGCCTTAGAACCGTCTCTGTGACCCTTTCAGACTGATAGATGTCAGTGACTTAGTTTCTCCTCTGCTCTTGAGTTCCTTTAGATGGCGCTATGATGTGTTGGAGATCTTATTCCCTTTGTCAGACAGGTTCTACTTGTTTGTATCGTGAGGACGGCGCTGGAAGCAGGAACATCTTTAAAGTGTCCTATTATTGAATGAAAGAAAGAGATTAACTCCCTCCTCCTAATTTGACATCCTGTGGGGATGTACAATAAAAATCCCAGCATTAATCTAACATCACCAAAAACAGAAGTGTCTTTGCAGTTCCTCCTGTTCTGTGCTGTCTTGGCGCCGGTTCCTCGGCTTATCCGCTCTTTTCTCCCTCCTCCTCCTCCTCCAATGAGTCCAGACTTACAGAGGATGAAGAGAAAATGATGAATGAAAGCTTTGATAGCGTTTTGGAAGCAGATTCAGGAGACTCGTCTTGGGTTTTGATTGGCTGTTGGCGTAAACTGGGATAAAGCAATAAAGCACATGTTGCCTTTCATTCACATCTGCAGATAATTCTCCGGATTAAAGTCTGTAAATTTGAGGCAGACGCAGGCCTGCTGGGTAAAACTTAAATCCTGCGAGCTCTGCGTGCAGGTAGCTGTGGCTCTGCTGCCAGTGTGAATAAAGTTATTTTTTTAAACGAGCTGCGGTGACAGACATGGGTCCCTGTGGATTATGTCACAGCTCTGCGGTGAGTCCGGAGAGTCTCTGAGCAGATTACCAATCAGGCTGAAAACGAGTGGGTGCTGTGAGAGTGGGAGAGCAGCTGGAGAGGTGACGGAGCGTCCATATGTCAGTGCAGATGAGCGGCTCTGGGGAGAGAGGGAGGCGGCGCCGGGGGACTCAAGTTTTCTATTTGTCAGTCTGTAATGTCTGCCTTCATCACACTCATCATCACCTCTCTACTCTGATACCAACAACACTTAGGCGTGTTTGAGTAATCATGAATGCTCATGAAGGTGAGGAGCGGTTGTTGGAACAGCCCTAAGGGATGGTGGAGACCCTGGGTACTGAAAATAAGAGCTGAGAGATATTCACACCCCTCTAAAACAGCAAACTACTCTAAAACAGCAAAACACTCTAAAACAGCTAAATACTCTAAAACAGCAAAACACTCTAAAACAGCTAAATACTCTAAAACAGCAAAACACTCTAAAACAGAAAAATACTCTAAAACAGCAAAATACTCTAAAACAGCAAAATACTCTAAAACAGCAAAACACTCTAAAATAGCTAAATACTCTAAAACAGCAAAATACTCTAAAACATCAAAACACTCTAAAACAGCAAAATACTCTAAAACAGCAAAATACTCTAAAACATCAAAATACTCTAAAACAGCAAAATACTCTTAAACAGAAAACTACTCTAAAACAGCAAAATACTCTAAAACAGCTAAATACTCTAAAACAGCAAAACACTCTAAAATAGCTAAATACTCTAAAACAGCAAAATACTCTAAAACAGCAAAACACTCTAAAACAGCTAAATACTCTAAAACAGCAAAACACTCTAAAACAGCTAAATACTCTAAAACAGCAAAACACTCTAAAACAGAAAAATACTCTAAAACAGCAAAATACTCTAAAACAGCAAAACACTCTAAAATAGCTAAACACTCTAAAACAGCAAAATACTCTAAAACAGCAAAATACTCTAAAACATCAAAACACTCTAAAACAGCAAAAGACTCTAAAACAGCAAAACACTCTAAAACAGCAAAATACTCTAAAACAGCAAAACACTCTAAAACAGCTAAATACTCTAAAACAGCAAAACACTCTAAAACAGCTAAATACTCTAAAACAGCAAAACACTCTAAAACAGCAAAATACTCTAAAACAGCAAAATACTCTAAAACAGCAAAACACTCTAAAACAGCAAAATACTCTAAAACAGCAAAACACTCTAAAACAGCTAAATACTCTAAAACAGCAAAACACTCTAAAACAGCTAAATACTCTAAAACAGCAAAACACTCTAAAACAGAAAAATACTCTAAAACAGCAAAATACTCTAAAACAGCAAAATACTCTAAAACAGCTAAATACTCTAAAACAGCAAAACACTCTAAAATAGCTAAATACTCTAAAACAGCAAAATACTCTAAAACATCAAAACACTCTAAAACAGCTAAATACTCTAAAACAGCAAAATACTCTAAAACATCAAAATACTCTAAAACAGCAAAATACTCTAAAACAGAAAACTACTCTAAAACAGCAAAATACTCTAAAACAGCTAAATACTCTAAAACAGCAAAACACTCTAAAATAGCTAAATACTCTAAAACAGCAAAATACTCTAAAACAGCAAAATACTCTAAAACAGCTAAATACTCTAAAACAGCTAAATACTCTAAAACAGCAAAACACTCTAAAGTAGCTAAATACTCTAAAACAGCAAAATACTCTAAAACAGCAAAATACTCTAAAACATCAAAACACTCTAGAACAGCAAAACACTCTAGAAGAGCAAAACACTCTAAAACATTAAATTGCTCTAAATTAGCAAAATGCTCTAAAACATCAAAACACTCTAAAACATTAAAATACTCTAAAACATCAAAATACTCTAGAACATTAAAACACTCTAAAACATCAAAATGCTCTAAAACAGCAAAATACTCTAAAACAGAAAAATACTCTAAAACATCAAAACACTCTAGAACATCAAAACACTCTAGAACATAAAAACACTCTAAAAAAGCAAAATACTCTAAAACAGCAAAATACTCTAAAACATCAAAACACTCTAAAACAGCAAAATACTCTAAAACAGCAAAATACTCTAAAACATCAAAACACTCTAAAACAGCAAAATGCTCTAAAACATCAAAACACTCTAAAACAGCTAAATACTCTAAAACAGCAAAACACTCTAAAACAGCAAAATACTCTAAAACAGCTAAATACTCTAAAACAGCTAAATACTCTAAAACAGCAAAATACTCTAAAACAGCAAAATACTCTAAAACATCAAAACACTCTAAAACAGCAAAATACTCTAAAACAGCAAAACACTCTAAAACATCAAAATGCTCTAAAACAGCAAAATACTCTAAAACAGAAAAATACTCTAAAACATCAAAACACTCTAGAACATCAAAACACTCTAAAAAAGCAAAATACTCTAAAACAGCAAAATACTCTAAAACATCAAAACACTCTAAAACAGCAAAATACTCTAAAACAGCAAAATACTCTAAAACATCAAAACACTCTAAAACAGCAAAATACTCTAAAACAGCAAAATACTCTAAAACAGCAAAATACTCTAGAACATCAACACTTTAAAACATCAAAATGCTCTAAAACAGCAAAATACTCTAAAACAGAAAAATACTCTAAAACATCAAAATACTCTAAAACATCAAATACTCTAAAACAGCAAAATACTCTAAAACATCAAAACACTCTAAAACAGCAAAATACTCTAAAACAGCAAAATACTCTAGAACATCAACACTTTAAAACATCAAAATGCTCTAAAACAGCAAAATACTCTAAAACAGAAAAATACTCTAAAACATCAAAATACTCTAAAACATCAAATACTCTAAAACAGCAAAATACTCTAAAACATCAAAACACTCTAAAACAGCAAAATACTCTAAAACAGCAAAATACTCTAGAACATTAAAACACTCTAAAACAGCAAAACACTCTAAAACAGCAAAATACTCTAAAACAACAAAACACTCTAGAACATCAAAACACTCTAGAACATCAAAACACTCTAAAACAGCAAAATACTCTAAAACATCAAAACACTCTAAAACAGCAAAATACTCTAAAACAGCAAAATACTCTAAAACATCAAAACACTCTAAAACAGCAAAATACTCCAAAACAGCAAAACACTCTAGAACATCAAAACACTCTAGAACATCAAAACACCCTAAAACAGCAAAATACTCTAAAACAGTAAAATGCTCTAAAACAGCAAAATACTCTAAAACAGCAAAATACTCTAAAACAGTAAAATACTCTAGAACATCAAAACACTCTAAAACATCAAAATGCTCTAAAACAGCAAAATACTCAAAAACAGAGGTTTTCAACATTTTGAAGCAAGGGTGTCAAACCCTGGCCTGAGAGATCACATCATATTTCTGTTATAACTGGCCCACCACTATAAAAATGTAAACTTAACCTTGATTATTTAAAATATCCTGAAGCAATAAAAATCAAAAAAGGTAAAGAGAAAGAAAAATTAGATAACAAGTCAGAATTTTGCATTTCATGATTCTGACTCAAATGTTTTTTTTTGGTTTTTATTTCAAACTTTAACCTTTTCAACTGATAATTTGGACTTTGTATGTCATATTTTTATCTTTTAGATTCACAATTTTAAATTTCAAGTCATATTTTGACATTTTTAACTCATCATTTTGGCTTTTTAATCCCATATTTTGTCCTTTTAACTAATGATTTCATTTTTTTTTTTAATATATTGACATTTTAAATCTGGAATTTTGACTTTTCATATCATGTTTTGACCTTTGAGATTCATAATTTTAAATTTTAAGTCATATTTTGACATTCTCAATTTAAAATTTTTACTTTTTATGTCATATTTTTAACTTTTAGATTCACAATTTTATATTTTAAGTCATATTTTGACATTTTTAACTCATTATTTTGGCTTTTTAATCCCGTATTTGTTCTTTTCAAGCCATGATTTCAATTTTTTCTTATATTTTGACATTTTAAATCTCGAAAATTTGGATTTTTCATATCATGTTTTGACCTTTTAGATTCATTATTTTAAATTTTAAGTCATATTTTGACATTTTTAACTTATAATTTGGACTTTATATGTCATATTTTTGTCTTTTAGATTCATAATTTTTAATTTAAGTCATATTTTTAACTTTTAAAGTCCTCAATTTTAATTTTGGCTCATATTTTGACATTTTCAACCCCTAATTTTGACTTTTTAATCCCATATTTTGATCTAGTAGACTCACAATTTAAAATTTTAAGTCATGTTTGACTTTTAATCTCAATGATTTCAAATTTGATCTCATATTTTGACCTTCCAAACTTATAATTTCAACTTTCTCCTCATATATTTGCTCTTTAAAAACACAGTTTTTCTATTTTTAATATTGTCCTCTGACCTTTGGAACTAATAAATTGGACTTTTTATGTCAGATTTTCAGCTTTTAAACTTATCATTCTTACTTTTTTGAATTTCTAAATGATTTATCATCAGGGCTGGGGTTTTTATATATATTTTATTACTGATGAAACTGAGGTTGACAGTTTTTGGTTTGTGTTGACCCTAGTAGGCTCTCAGGTTAGACCTGAATCCAGAATCTGGCCCCTGCCATGATTAAGTTTGACACCCCTGTTTTAAAGGCGCACCATGTCCATTTCCATTCAAAATAGCCTCTTTAATACATGTGGCGGTATCTTCAGTTCAGTCAGGCCCACTCAGTCAAGAAACACATCATTTGCAGCTATTTTTTTGCATTTAGTGCCGTCATTCTCTTCCATGAGTCTTTGTGGAAAGCATCAAGTAGGAACAGCACACATACAAGGAAAGCCTGAGGCAGCGAGAGAAACCCCAGAGCAGAGCAGAGCAGGCGTTAATGACAACAGACTGACATAATGGAGGAGCTGGGGTGGAGGAGGCTAGCAGAGCAGCTTGTAGAGGGGGCAGCAAAGAGCAGGCAGCCAGAGCAGCTTCAAGGGGACATATTTACCCCTTTAAGATTGACTTTATTTTATTGAGTTCATTTGATAGGGACAATGAAAATTACACAGTGCAACTTCAGCCTGTTACAAACAAGCTGAGAAGTAACTGATGTTTCACATATAGAAATTATAGCTTTTGCTAGTTTCCATCTCCTGTCCCTAGTTAGGCTTTTAGGAAATGAAAGAAGGTAAAAGTAGAGAGATGAAGTTTGCATTGAAATTGCATAAAGACAGTTACAACTGATTAAAAAAAGAAAATTAAAAGACAGAATAGTAAAACTTTACATCATATTTACTTAAAATTACAGTAAAACATGGAGTAGTTAAAAGTGCTCACATCTCTGATTTTGTTTGAGCCACTCTTTAACATTTTTGTTAAAAGTCTTTGTGTCTTGAGTTAATTTCATATCAGTTGGTAGTACTGTCATACCTGAGAGCCTCGTATAGAAAAAGCTGACTGACCAGAGAGGTCTTATAGTGGGCAATTTTACAGTTACCACTGGCTGAGCCCCTGCTGGTTCCACCACCAGTTTACCTTTTTAAAAGTTTGCATAACATTTCTGGTGCTAAATTTTGTAAACATTTAAAAACCAGTTTAAACCAAAGTTTTAGTCGACGACATTAATACTGGTACCAGTGCCTGCCAGAGGTACCAGATGTTTGATTCTTTGTATGGTTTCAGTGATGATTGTAAAAATTCCCACGGCACACCTGGACTCTCCTCACACCAGAGCCTTTCCACATCGTTTTAGAACAACCGCTCGAAACGGTCACACTTAATGAATGAACGAACGAACGAACGAACGAACGAACGAATGAAACCTGTATGGCCTTTATTAAGGGAATCTGTCCGACAACAAGAGTGTAAAAACACAAACATCAGACATGGACACGAAGGAGACGGCACATAAAACAGCAGTAAATGACATGACTAAACCCTCCAGAAGTGTGACTAAAATAAACCTCTATTAATTCATGGTGTGTGATTAATAATGTTGTTGAACAGGTCCAGTGTGTGTTTAGAGATGCTGCATCGTCATCCACGGTCTCATTAATGTACTAATAACTGTTTAAAAGTGCTTCCTCACAGAAATGAGGCAGAAACTCTCATTTTTACAGAAACTCCCCTGCAGAAATAAGCGGGTGGTGATTTTACAGCCGTGACTCTCCTGCTGTCAGAAACCATTCTGGTCTTTATTTTTGGGTCTCTGTGGTGGAGCGGAGGCATGGAGCGGAGGGTGACAGCCATGTTTGAGACGCAGGAAATAACACATGAAGAGGAAGTGCAGAGAGAGCATTAATGAGCTGATTTATGACGAGCCGGCTCAGGTAAACTCAAACTTTGACTGAGCAGCAGTGAGTTTACACTGGTAGACAGAAGCACAGAGGGTCATGTTAACTAGGCCGATGTTTCTGTGCAAACTTTGCTGCTATTTATAGAAATCCTGTTGTTTAATGTGTGAGACTTAGTGAAGTTTATTCAGCACTGATGTTTTATTGTTTCGCAGTAGTTCCTTTCCGTTATGGCCCCGCCCTCTAAGAATAACTTCTCACTTATTGCATGTCTTCTTTCCATACAACAGATGAAGATGTTTGGATGAAAGCAGGGGCGTAGCGAGGGATTTAGGGCCCCTAGAAAGAGTGTTACACCGGGCCCCCCTTAACCGGCTCGCCAAGCAACAAATGTTGCCTCATTTTTACAGATATCACTGCATTTTAATGTCATTTTGAACCATAATTTCCCCATTTATGAGCATTATTTTTACTAAATTTATTTTTTAAGGAGGGAGCAGGTGCCCCAGTTTTGTATTCTACTCTATTTCAGTGATTCTCAGTGTGTGGCTCTTTTATGTCTCCATTTGAAATATTATTCCCCAAGAAAACCTTAAAAAAGGAAAATTTGACCTCAAAAATGATCCATTGCTGGTCACATAAATCTGTTTGTTTCCCACACTTATACAGCTGGCTTTAATTGTCAACTTTTAAATTTGTCTGTATATTTTTTTGCCCTTATTTGCATTTTTTTGCCACTTTGAATCATTTTTTACTGCTTAAGCCCACTTTTGTTACCTCTTTTTCTCCAGTTTTATCCTGCTCTTTACTATTTGCAATTTTTTTCCCCATCGTTGCCACTTTTCACCCATTTAAGCTGCCTTTTGCCAGTAAATGTCACTTTTTCCCCAAATTTTTGCCACTCTTTGCTGCCTTTTGCCCATTTTAGTCACTTTCCACTCATTTTTTGTCATGTTTTCATCACTTTTTGACCATTTTGGCCCCTTGTAACACAGTTTTTGTCACTTCTCATCCACATTTTGCCACTTTCGGTCCTTTTTCGCCATTTTTTTTCTCCCCTATTTTTGTTACTTTTCACCTAGTATTTGGCTTTTTATGCTGATTTTGCCCCCTTTAACTTATTTTTATTGCCATTTTAACCCATTTTGCCACTTTTCACCACTTAGATTTTGGCTCTTGCAAAGGTATTTTCAACATTTTGGCTCAAGCAGGGTTGTGTAACGCTGCTCTATTTGATACAAATTTTAGTCCGTTGACCGATTCATTTTGTTGCTTTTGATTCAATAATGACACTAAATGATAAGAAAAAATAAATAAAATCACACTTTTCATTGTGGGCTTCTCAAGGGCCCCTTCATCACAGCAGGGACCAGATTCTGGATTCAGGTCTAACCTGAGAGCCTACTAGGGTCAAATTTTCTACCCTCTGGACACCTTCGAGGCAAAAATGTACACGTACAAAAAGACTGCCATTAAATCAGCATACATCAATATTTTTTTCTACTTTTTTCCATAAATCTCTTTCAGACCTGCTCAAAACTACCAAACATTCAATAATTTTCAAGCTTTTAACCCTTTAAATGCCAGTTTGATTATTTGAAATATTTCATTTTTCACTACAAAAAAACAGAAAAAGTGAATTATTTTCCAGAAAATTAATAGCAGAAAGATGGGGCTTTGGTGCCGTTGAGAGTCTTGGATGGGTCAAAGATTAACAAAAAAAAAAAAAAAAAAAAAAAAAGATTTCATTGCATTTGTATTTTTCATGTAGTGCCAGCTTTAACATTCGGGCACCCTCTGGACACCTTCGAGGCAAAAAATGTACACATTAAAAAAAAACTGCTATTAAATCAGTGTACATCAATATTTTTTCTACTTTTTTTCATAAATCTTTTTAACAACTTCAGACCCGCTCAAAACTACAAAAAAAAAAAAAAAAAAAAAAATCAATAATTCTCAGAATTTCAACCCTTTAGATGCCAGTTTGATTATTTGAAATATTTCATTTTTCACTACTAAAAAAAAAAAAACACAAAATGTGAATTATTTTCTGGAAAATTAATAGTAGAAAGATGGGGCTTTGGGGGTGATGAGAGTCTTGGATGGGTCAAAGATAAGCATCAAAATTGATTTGATTGCTTTAAAATTTTTTATGTAATATCAGAAATACCCTCCTGACATCTTCGAGGCTAAAATGCCCCCATTGACTTCCATTAAAACCAGGTTTTTTAATCTCACTGTCACTGCAGTATAAAATCATGCATTCTTTAATGTCAGCATTTCAATGTGAAGAAGTCTAGTGAAATTTGACATTTTTATCGTATTCCACCAGATTCAACCATTTAGTAGGACCATGCACCACATTTTTGTATTTTTGGCCGTTATATTATGGAGAGTTTTGTGTTGAATTATTGAATGTTTGGTAGCTTTGAGTCTGAAGTCTGAAGTTGAATTAGGGTCAACACTAACCATAAACTGTCAACCTCAGTTTCACCAGTGATAAAATATGAAAAATTAACAACACTGATGATAAATCATTTAAAAATTCAAAAAAGTAAAAATGATAAGTGTAAATGCTCAAAATCTGAGATAAAAGTCCAATTTATTAGTTTTAAAGGTCAGAAGATGATATTAAAAATAGAAATACAGTGGTTTTAAAGCGCAAATATATGAGGAGAAAGTTGAAATTATAAGCTTGGAAGGACAAAATATGAGATCAAATTTGAAATTATAAGATTAAAAGTCAAATATGACTTAAAATTTTAAATTGTGAGTCTGATAGTTCAAAATATGGGATTAAAAAGTCAAACTTAGGGGTTGAAAATGTCAAAATATGAGCCAAAATTAAAATTGATGACTTTAAAAGTTAAAAATATGACTTAAATTCAAAATTGGGAGTCTAAAATGTCAAAAAAAATGATATAAAAAGTAAAAATTAGTCATTTAAAATGTCAAAATATGAGAAAAAAAATTGAAATCATGTTTATAAAAGTCCAAATATGGGATTAAAATGCCAAAATTAAGAGTTGAAAATGTCAAAATATGAGCTAGAATTCAAATAATGACTTAAAAAGTTAAAAAATATGACTTAAATTTAAAATTATGAATCTAAAAGGTCAAAATATGATATGAAAAGTAAAAATTCCAGATTTAAAAGTAAAAATATGAGAAAAAATTGAAATAATGACTTTAAAAGGACAAAATACGGGATTAAAAAGCCAAAATAATGAGTTAAAAATGACAAAATATGATTTAAAATTTAAAACTGTGATCTGAAAGATAAAAATATGACATATTAGTCCAAATTATAAGTTGAAAAGGTTAAATTTTGAAATAAAACCAAAAATCCTAAGTTTGAGTCACAATCTTGAGATGCAAAATCTTGACTTGTCTTATTTTTCTTAATTTTTACTTTTTTGATTTTTTATTGCTTCAGGATATTTTAAATCATCAAGGTTAAGTTTATATTTTCATACTGGAGTGATGTCTGCAGATCTCATACTGGTGGCCCAGTTAGAATAGAAATATGATGTGATCCTGTGGGCCGGGTATAACCATTCCAAGGGCCGGATCTGGCCCCAGGGCCTTGAGTTTGACACCCCTGCTGCAGATGAAGATGTTTGGATGGAAGCTGTAGGAGTTTGTCCAACTATCCCCTGGGTTAGGGTTAGTCCAGAATGAGAAGCTTTATCAGGAACAATAGTGTTGTGTGTAACAGTGAGAGTGAGTGAAGCTCTAACCGCTGCTGAGGTTTGTCACGTCTTTAGAGAGGAGGGAGAACGAGGGCAGCGCTCGGCCTCACGCTGAGAGGACGCTCTTCACTGGGATTGATGTGGTCTTGAACTCATCCTGGTGTGTTTTAAAGCTTTAGTGGCTCTGTTCAGGGTCTCGACCTGCTGTTAAACTGTCGAATTAGAGCTGGAGAAACAGAAGCTGTGACACGGAGAAAAACAAACTCCTTTAAGGCTCCTATAAACTAAACACACGATCCATGAGAGAAGCTGATACTGGGAACACTGGAAGAGTCTCCAGGTATCATATTCTGTTTCATTTTCTACCAGAGAAACCAGGGTTAAAGATAGCATTGAAATTTATTTACAGGTATCATTTATACCTGTGGATTAATATTTATAATGACAGATAAGAGCGTTTCCTCTACTTGTGATTAATCGTTTAGGTTTGATAGAGAATCAGGATCAATTCAATCACATGCTAAATAACTGATTTGATATTTTGTGTGTTTTATTTTTTCACTGCTGCGTTATTGTGCCCTGAAACCAGGAGACAGATTTGGAGTCTGCATGTCAAACACAGTTTATCACTGTTATACATGAAGAGATACGCAGGAGGGCATGTACAAAATGACTCCCAGTTAATGGGACAGGACTTTCACTTTTCAGGTTTAGTTTTTTTTTTTGTTGTTGTTTTTTGAAAGTAATCCAGCACAGTTAAGTATAAAGACAAGATTTTATCGACTCTAGAGTTCGATATTTTGGCATTTTCTAACTCGAGGCGATGACATGTTTGCATCCTGTTAACAGTGTGAAGCATGCAGCTGCTACCAGGTGCAGAAAAGTTTCAGGCATTTTCATGGAAATTTGGGGAAATGCTAATTTATTTTTGAGAATCTGATGAGAATTTTGGGGGGAATTTTGCTTAAAATTTTCAGGTATTTTAACGGAAATTTGCAACATTTTGGGATTTTGTTCAGGAATCTGGGGCTCGGGTGTCTTTAGCAATTTTCAAGAATATTGTGGCAATTTCAGACTATTTGTTTGAGGGAATTTTCCATCATTTTTGTGGAATTTTGGGAAATGTGTACATTTTTGGGAATTTGATAAGGAGTTTTAGGGGGAATAAGTTTGAGATTTAGAGGAATTATGAAATTTATTAAATTTTTGGAGATTTTTTTACTGGAATTCTAAGGCTTTATGACAGGGGTGTCAAACTCATGGCCTGGGGGCCAAATCCGGCCAGTGGTGAAGTTGTACCTGGCCCGCTGGATCATATCATATTTTTATTATAACTGTCCCACTGATCTGCAGATTTCCTCCAATTTAAGCAAATAAAAATCTAACCTTGATGATTTAAAATATCCTTCTTTTGTCATAAAAACAAGAAAAAGTTCAAATAATCAGATAAAAAGTCAAGAATGTGGGGAAATAGATTTGTTTTCGTTTTTTATTCTTAATTTTTCATCTCAGTTATCAGGAAAGTTATGGTTTTGACTTTTTATTTCTTATTTTGACTTTTCAATTCACATTTAATTGACTTTTTATCTTACTTTTTAAAGTTTTTAAATTTCAGGGAATATTTTGACCTTATTACTCACGATTTTTTTTCCTCACCTTTTGACCTTTTTAGCTCCTTACTTTGAATTTTATCTCATTTTTTGCCCTTTTCTATCCTCAGTTTTAAGTTTTAAGTAATATTTTGACCTGTGAAACTCAAAATTATTTTTTTCCTCAGGCTTTGACAATTTTAACCAATGATTTTGAAATTTATCTCAAAATTTGACTGAAAAACTCATGATTTTAAATTTTTATCTCATGTTTTGAAATTTAAATATAATGATTTTAAACTTTTATCTCATGTTTTGATCCTTAAAAACCATGATTTAAACTTTATTTTTTGTATATTTGACTTTTAAAAACATTATTTTGACTTTAAATGCCTTTTGAGCTAAAAAGTTTGGATTTCTTATCTCTGATTTTGAGCCTTTAAACTTACCATTTTTACTTTTTCCCCCCTCCCATAATTCCTTGCTGGTAAAAATGAGGTCGATAGTTGATGGTTACATGTTGACCCTGCTCGGCCCTCAGGTTGGACCCAAATTCAGAATTGGGCCCCTGCTGTGATTTAGTTTGACATCCCTGCTTTGTGATAAAGCTTGTTTGAAACATGGGGAATATCTGTAGGAATGTTGGGGTCCTCTTTATGGAACAACTATGTTCAGGAAGTTTCACAGAACTTTTAGGAAATTCCTTTGAAAGATTGGGGAATTTTCAGTGGATTCTGGAAGGAAAATCTCCAAGCAATAAAGAACCTCTAGTGGGAATGTTGATGTTTGGCCTTCAGTTTGTGGTCCATCCAGGGGCGTAGCTAAGGATTTTGGGCCCCTAGAAAGAATATCACACAGGGCTCGCCTTAACCGGCTAGCCAAACAGCAAATGCTGCAGCAATTTTACAAATATATATGCATTTTAATGTACTTTTGAACAAAATGGTTAATGGTTAAATTAAATTTACTAGCAATATTTTGCAGCACTGGACTATACCATTTGGACATTTATACGGGAGGAGCCGTATTGTATTTTGCTCTATTTTATCCAGATTTCAGTCTGTTGACTGATTCATTTAGTCCAGTGTTACTGAGCCCCACTCAACCAAAGAGCCAAACTGTTGGAAGATGCATTTGCAAGAGCCACAATGTAAGTGGTGAAAAGTGGTAATTCAGATAGGTTTAAGGTAGCAAAAATGGGCTAAAAGCAGCAAACACTGAGAGAAAATGTGGCAAAAATGGGAGAAAATTTTCACAAAAGGGCAGAAAGTGGTAAAAATGGGTGAGAAGTGACCAAAAAATGAGTTAAGAGGGGCAAAAATGCTCCCAACGTGGCAAAAACATGGCAAAGAAAAAGAGTGAAAAGTGACTAAACTGGGCAAAAAAATTAGAAAAAAGGAGGGGCAAAAAGTGCCATTTTATTGCAACAGGCAGCTTTAAAAGGCAAGAAGTGGAAAAAAAAACAAAACTGCAAAAGCAGGATAAAAGTTTCAAAAATGGGCTAAAAGCGGCAAACACTGGGAGAAAAATTACAATGAAGGGCCGAAAATGGCAAAAATGGGTGGGAAGTGACTAAAAAATGAGTTAACTGTGGCAAAAATGGGGGAAAAATTAGTATTAAGTGACTAAAAATCAGAAACCATATCTATCTGCTTTGCAAGGTTATCTCTAAATGACATCGACTCTAAAACCGATCCAGGTCTGTTTCTGTAGAAACGGGACCTTCAGGAGATTTGTGAGCATCATTTCTGATCAAATCTACTTCCTGTTTAAAGACGAGGCCAAGCTTTTAAACCAATCAGGTCCTACCAGCTCCAAATAAGTGGGAGAAACTAAAAATGCATTTAAACCTCAGCTCAGGTCTCAGGAGGATAATTCTGAGTCATATAAAGGAGTAGATCGAATATAAATAAAGTCTGATAATAAAAAGTACCAAAGCACGGTGGAGTTCACGGACACTACTGAACTTTGAACCCACTTTGACCTTCGTTGATTTTAACGGCAGGCTCCACAGATAAATTCAGACAGGTGTTCACTCTCTGCCATCAATGCTGCAGTTTCACTCTAAAAGAAAACCTCTGCCTCCACCTAGTGGACACTGAGCAGAAACACAGTTTACAACCATTTCTTCTCCAATCAGAGACTCAGAACAAGCGGAGACATTAATGAGACGGGACAGAGAGCATGATGGGAAGGAGATAAAGAATAATAAGCTAAATAACATGAAAGAATCAACTTCTGATGTAATTTCTTACTAATGTGGCTAATTTCACCAGTCAGTGGGACGCTGCTTTAATAACTATTGAATGGATCATTCCAGAGCTGCGGGAAGAGTTCAGATTTAAATTTTAGTCATAAAATAAACTCATTTTTAACACACCAACCCTCAGATGGTGTTAAATAAACAGTCAGGATGTTTGTGACCAAAATGGCAGCGTGCAAAAGCAACGATAAAAGTAAAACTTCCCCCAGCTTCTCTGGAGTTATTTTTCTAAAATCAGGATCAGACCTGACCATTAATTAATTAATTAATTAATTAATTAATTCAAGGAGCTTAACCCTTTCAACACCAGTTTAAGCACAAAAACCCTGTTTGTAATGAAAAAAACAAAAAAACACAGAAATGAAGCATTTCTCATGTACTGCATGTAAACTGGATTTCAGAAAGGGGATTATCACAACCTTTATAACAAACTACAGCTGTGATTTTATGCATTTCTTTTATTGTAAGATTTTAATAGAGTGTTACAGTCAAAAATAAACGCCATAAATATCAATAAAAATGTTTGCAATGGAAAAAACAAAAAATGAAATATTTACTTTTTTAAATGTCAGGTTTAATACATTTATGGAAGTTCTTCTTTAGGAAACCAGTAAAAAAAAAAATGCAGTTTCTCGACATGCCACAAATGTGAAAATGGCTGAAATTTGGTGACAAACGGGAAAAACTGCAAATTTGAAGCAGTAACTCCAGAACAGAAGCCTAAAATCAGAAAATGCACGTTTTTATGTTTTACTTTGATTCTGTAGGATAAAAATTGTGATTTTAATGGAGCATTTCTGGTCACCAACACCCTGAAATGTCTAATAAATTATTGACTGGAAATGTCAGTACGGAGTTTCCTTAGAAGTTTTCATCAAATTTTGGGAGAGAAAGTTTGGATTTTTAAGTTTTCACAGTAATTTTGGGAATGTTTGTAAGTTTAGGGATTTTTCAGCTCGGTTAGCCACTCCTCATTTTGAAGTGAGTTTTCCAGGATCTCCAAACTTTGAGTGTGAACTTAGTTCACTTGTTTAGTCCGTTATCAGGACTTCACCGCTCTGACTGAACGCCTACCAGCCGTCCAACACATTTAAAATGTGTCATAATTTAAAAATCAGTGTTAAAAGATAAACTTCCTGTTCTCATATGCAGACGTCATTTTCAGTCAAAACTACTTCCTGTTCAAAGGCGAAGCTCAATCAGGTCACACTGATCCCAAAGAACTAAACTAAACTTAAGCTCCGGTCTCAGCCCTGATTCACCTTCATTTAAGTCGCAGGTGTCAAACTCAAGGCCCGGGGGCCAGATCCGGCCTGTGGAACAGTTAAATCTGGACCCTTGGATGGTCTCATATTTCTAACTGCCCCATCAGTCCGACGTCTGCAGATTTCCTCAAGTATAAAAATGTGAACTTATCCTGATGATTTAAGAAATCCTTATTAAGACATAAAATCTGAAAAAATAAGGAGTAAAAATATTTAGATAAGAAGTCAGGAATGTGGGAAAAGAAATTAATTTGTGTTTTAATTTCATATTTCATATTTTGAGCATTTCAACTCATAATTCTGACTTCTCATATAATATTTTGAGCTTTTAGATTCATAATTCTAATTTTTAAGTCATATTTTGACCTTTTTAACCAATTATTTTGTATTTTACCTCAAATTTTCAACTCCAAACTTGGACTTCATAATCCCATAGTTTGACCTTTTAGACTCAGAATTTAAAATTTTGAATAATATTTTGACTTTTTCATGATTAAAAAATGTATTTCATATTTTTACTTTTAAACTTATGATTTTGACCTTCTTTCTAAAATATATGCGCTAAAAAAACATTATTTTTCAATTTCAATTTCATGTTTTGACCTTTTTGAACTAATACATTTACTTTTCTCAGATTGTGAGCCTTTAAACTTATCTTCTTAACTTTTTAAATGTCAAAATCATTCATCATCAGTGCTTTTTCTTTCTTTTTTTCATATTTTATAACCGGTGAATCAAGGTTGACAGTTTATGGTTTAAATGTTGACCCTGTTAGACGCTCAGTTTAGACCTGAATCCAGAATCCGGCCCTGGTGTGGCTGAGTCTGACACCCCTGCTTTAACTTTACACCCTTTACGTATCTATAAAAAGGAAAGCTGAAATGTTTGGATGTGTACGGTGGCGTATTGCATTCACTTGAAAAAAAAATCCTCCTGTTTTTACAACAAAACTATTTCATAAAAACAGGAAATTATTTATTTTTGATTCTCCTGTTTTTACGACATACTATCTTGTAAAAACAGGATTCCCCCTGACGCTCTCCTGCATGGCTGGTTGCTGCATTTATCAGCCAGTATTTAGAGGTGCGGGGTTAAGAAGTAGTCAGAATCTTTCAAATCCTGAAAGATGTTGATCCGGTGCATAATGTTTCCCCAAAAATCCCCACCAGTTCTCTATGCGTTGGTTATGATTGCTTGAGCCATACAAATAGTATCTGAAAGCTCATCCACATGATCATGTCTGAGGAATATCTGCATCTGCTCCACGCAACAGTTCTCTGTCCACAGGTCTGATCCAATTCTGTTTTTAAGAGTTACCATCTCCTTAAAACAGGAAATTCAAAAATAAATTTAAAAAATCCTGTTTTTATGAGTTATGTTGTAAAAACAGGAGAATTTTTTTTTATTTTCAAGTGAATGCAATATGCCACCAAAGGTATGTGCAGGAGGTAGAAACCCAAGAGGAGAAGAAGAGAATCAAATCTGAATGATTATTTCTTACAATGAAAAAAAAACATGCAGGAAAATTTTAATTTTAATTCATTTAAATGATTTAGTTTTGATGTTCATTCTTCTGTGATCAGTTATGTTTGCCTCGTCGTGTCTTATTCTCAGTATTTGTGTTAAGAAAAACAGCAGAAGAACAGGAACAGCACTGAAGGACCAACGATGAAGATTTCAGACATTTTAATCAGCCACAGACAGTCGACATGAAAATGTACATCTAAGGCAGAACGTGTTTTCAACTCGTCTTTTCAGACTGTATTAAAAATAAAAATATTCAACAACAAAATGAATGTCTTCCTTGTTTGACAAGAACTTCCACGAAAAAAATCAGCATCAACCCTCGGGCTGAAACGTGATTTCTTCAACATTCAGACTCGTCTCTAGAGAGAAAACAGACAGGAGTTATCATTACATCTACAGTGCATTAATAACCTCTAGATTCTACATTAGAAGGTAGTCTATTACACATGCAAACATAAGAACTGCCCACAAACACAATAAAGCACCAGCATAAACAGCTCACATACATGTAAAAGCAGTGGCCTCCCGTAAACAAACATTATAACTCACATATGCTGGTTTTTCTACATTTGTAGGAGGGTAAAAATCTCAGCTTTGAAAAACTGTAATGATTTCCCACAAATGTAATATGAGCATGAAACTAAAGGTGTGTGGTCATTGGTGTCACCCTTCTACAACTGCCAGAGGGTCCAAGTCAGCTCAAACACAGTCACAGCTATGTTTATGTCTCGCCATCAAACAGGAAGTTGTTTTTTGGAGTCTTAAAAACAAACTCGTAAAGCCACGAATCTTAGCAGAGATTAATAAAATCTATCAAAACAGTGCTCTGAGTAAAACATAAGAACCACTGTTCACCCACACCGTTTTATTGTTTTTTACAAATCCCTGCTAATGTTAAAATGTTGTAATTATCCTTTATGCAGTAGGTAACTTCTATGTACTTTTAGGCATTGTAGCCTTTTTACTACTGAAAGTGGGTTTAAGTCAGCTTAAGCTAAAGTTACATTAGAAAACTGTAATTTTTATGTTCGCCATGAAACAGGAAGTTTCCTTTAGTCTTTGAACATCCATAGATGCCATGAATCTTAGCAGAATGGATTAAAATGTCAAAACAGCGCTCTGAGGGAATTATAAATAGCATACAGCAGGGCTATTCAATCACAAATTCAACTGGGCCAAATTTTAAAATCAAGAAATGTAGCTGAGCCAGATATGTTCGGCTCCCAGTAAGCAGCTGATAATGTCAAATTTCAAACCAATACGATCAATCTGATGAAAAATATGCACGTTTGATTCATATTCTTCCTTTTTAATTTGGCAACATGACAAAAGCACATGAGAACATGCAAAAAAATACAACAGAGCTGTATTTAAACATACAAGGCATAGAAATGTCTTTTTTTTACTTGAATAAAAATACAATAAATAGAAAATGAAATTCTGTAAATAATAATTTTGGTCACATCTTACGCAGACATATCTTAAAGTGCATAAAAACTAAATTAGCTCAGTTGTAGCTACAGTTGAAGAGGACATGTTTTATTCTTGGTATTTTGGGGTGACTTCCGACAGCATCGCCAGCCACACTTCAAAACAACACGGTGTATTGTAGGTAGACTGTTGCTAGGCTACGCAGTGTTGCATTCACAGTCTGAAATACTGTGGGAATTTATGAAAACTTGCAAAACAGGTTGCCCTCTGCATCTCTGGCATGACCACAGGCTGGGCCACTCTGGGGTTGGTTCTGGGCCGCATGTGGCCCCCAGGCCGCTGATTGAATAGGCACTGTTCACCCGTTTTATTGCTTTATAACTCAAAATCTCTGTCCACTAAAATCTGTTTTCAGTTTCAGGAAGTGTTTAGTTCCTGTGAGTTTAAGACTCGGTCACTGACTTTAATAGGGAGAGCCGGCACAGCCTCAGCCTGAGACTTTTGTTCACATGCAGAAAAAAGTGTGCGTCAGTTCTGTATGAACTGAAATTTACTGGCATCTGGATCAGATGAACCCCTTCAAAGGGATTAATTCAAGAAGAACCCCTTGGATTTTGCAGAATTTTCCAAATTTTATAGGAATTTTCCCATAAAAATATGCTAAGATTTATGGCTTTAAGTGTTTTCAGACTCCAGAGAAAACTCCCTGTTTCATGGTGAACATAGGACCTCTCAGACAGCTACTGTCTTCTGGTAGATCTTCTACCAAGACGAAACTGTTTGGATGTCAAAAATGAAAAAATATGGACAAACTTAACAGATGAGTATATTCTTAACTGTTCATGCTTTAATTTTGGTACACATTAGATGCACACTATCCATCTGGTGATTTCTGAATGACTACTGCTATCACACACATTTAGACTGTATGATTCTGGGTCAAAGCCCAGCCTGGAAACTGTGAGGCACATGCAGAATGCTGTCTGGTGGTCCGGTTATGGTTTGTAAATGCAAGACTAAAGCAGCCCACAGCCACATCCTCTAGATGTGTTGGTCACTTTACTGTGAAATGTTCATATTCACGATCCAAGCAGACCAAGGCCACATTTACACAGAAACAATACGTTGGAAATTAAATCAGCTTTTAGTTTTCTGTTCCAATGAAGTTCTGCGATCACACAAGCATGATAACGATCTACGAACAGGGGTCAGCAGAAAAGTTAGAAATGTTGTTCAAATGCCAGGCCACCATAGCTTACATCTGTAATAAAAAAAACACGTTTGCACATGTGCTTCCATCTTCAGAGCAGTGATTAGTTTATACAATTGTCACCATGAAACAGGAAGTACACACAAAAAAGCTACTGTACTAACTTATTTGTGGACAGGCAGCAAGGTAGCATTGCTCCAAGTGAAACTATAGAGCTACATTACTCAACCCCACTCAACCAAAGAGTCAAATTGTTGAGAAATGCCTTTGCAAGAGTTACAATCTAAGTGATGAAAAAGGAAGGTTTAAGTGGCAATAAAAATAAGTTAAAGGTGGCAAAATGGCCAAAAATTGGGGAAAGGGGGCAAAATAGGCATAAAATGGCAAAAATAATGGAAAACATATGGGAAAAAATGGCTGAGAAGTGACAAAAAAGGAGTTACAGGTGGCAAAAATGGTCAAAAAGCAGCAAAAACGTTTCAAGAAAATTAGTGAATAGTGACTAAAATGGGGGAAAAAACAGCAAAAAGTGGCAAAATGGGAAACAAGTGGCATTTAATGTCAAAAGGCAACTTAAATGGGTGAAAAGTGATAAAACATGGCAAAAAGAAAGATTAGCAAAAACAGGATAAAAGTAGCAAAAATGTATTAAAAGTCATCAAAAAATGGGAAAAAGGGTAATGGAAATATATAGACAAAAAATAAAGGTTGACAAATAAAGCCAACCGTTTAAGTGTGGGAAACAAACTGGTTAATGTGGCCTGCAACTGGCAATTCCAGAGGTCAAAGTTTCCCTTTTTTAAGGTTTTCTGGGGGAGTCAGATTTCAAATTAAGACATAAAAGAGCCCTGTGAGGGTCCAGAGCCACAGGTTGAGTATCACTGCTATAGAGTGTGAAGTTTAAATAACATGGACTGGGGGTGAGCAGCTCAAACAGAACCCAGACTGCCATCACTGCCACTGTAGTCCATCTATTAGTGCATCAGTTACACCAAGCACTCCAGATGGGGGACAGGAAGTGATCTCTGCAGACAGAGGTGCTATCAAAATGTCAAGTTTGAGCTGACAACAGCTGTGCCAACTGGTCAAAGTGAAGAGAAAGAACATTAGTCCTGAGCTACCTTTGAGTCCAGAAAGTAGTGACACATTCAGGCTAAAAAAATAAATCAAGAAGATCAGAGAGAACTGGTAACTGTGGATTAAGAGCCTCTGTCAGCTCTTTATTTGGCACCAGTTTGGATTTTCAATGTGGATTAAATACTGAAAAAAATGGAAGAAAGGAAACTGGCTCTCAAATGGGAGCCAGCTCCTGCTGTTCCTATTAAAGTGTCAGCTGTTCATGAACACATTACACTCGTTATCTTATGCATAAATACCCAGCATCTTTGCCGTTTGTCGCCTGAGGTGTGAGGGTTTCCCCCCACAAATTCCACCCAATTTTCCAGAAGTTGCCAACTATGGCCTATTGGAGAAAAATGGAGGGGAAAAGCCCCAAACATCCCTGGCTTCACCAACATTCCATCCTGCCTTTCATAATGTCCTCCTTTAAAGTCTTTAGAAAGATGTCAGACTGTAAAGCTTATAAAACATTCCATCCTTGCCAGTCTAGACCACTAATCCAACCAGTACCCCACAAGAGTCTTAGTAGTATATGAGCGTTTCCATTAGAGGAATGTTTATGACAAAACGAGGGAGAAAAGCAGTTAAAGAGGCTCAGCTAGCCTCTTAGCTTGGTACAAGACTCTTCTAGACTATCGTCTCCCTTCATCCGTGTAGGAGGAGGTCTGCAGGACTAAGTCATTAGTGTCATTGATCACCTCCACGGCAGGTAAATGAGCTAACCTGTGGTAAGAATCAATTTTTTGCAGGCCCACTTAGAGCTTTTACGGACTAACTTGGCTACATTCCTTTTGATTAGAATTGCTGGTCTTCACTTCCTGCCCCCCATCTGGCATTCCTGCAACACCAGGATCACGTGACTGAAAACAGACTTTTGATTAGAACTGTACTGGGCATGAACAAAAATCCTAATTGCGTTGAATCTGTCATGAGTATGGAGGGAAGTCTGTACTACTAATTTACGGCACTGAAAATGGCACCTAAACGCTGTTGACCTTGAATCAGAAAGCAAACGTAACAGAAAGTTAATATTGTAGTATTTAAGTTCAGTTTTAGTTGAACTCAATAAATCAACTTTTTTTTCTGTTATGTTAAGCTTGTTCTTTTTACACTGGTTTGGATTAAACCTGTTAATTCAAGGATTCCTTTTGGCAACCATTTAGACAAAGTAAGGAGGGCCAGGAGCCTTGGTCTGAACATCGGTTCCAAAACAAAAACAACGTCTACATGATCTCAACTTCTATATCGACGGGCTTCAACTCTTTAACAAACATGATTTCTGAGTTACAACTGAGGTCCAGTTCAGGGTTCCCATCCTCCGGCTCCTCTTTGCAGACACTCCATGAGGACTGTGGGAACTCCAAGGGCAAATCAACGTTTTTGTTCAGGTAATTCCCCTTCCTGTTGTTTTTTCCTGCTATAATTAACACCTGGGATGCGATGGACCAGGCAAACTCCACCTTGCGATGGTTCTGGGAGCTCAGATCGAAGTTGTACTCAAGGATATGGTACAGAGCGGGAACGTAGTGGTTACTGTTTCGCAAAACATATTCATGTATCTCCAAGAGGATTCTCCTGGTCAGCACTCGTAGGTCAAGTTTTCTTTTGGCTCCTGGTTTAGCGCCAACATCAAGGACCAGTCCTATTTCTTTACAGGTACCATAGCTGCTTTTCACCTTCTTTGCATTACCACTAAACGCAAAGAACTTTTCCCCCCCTGGGGTTAAGTGCTCTGGACCCAGATTCTTTTGGTACTTGCCAAACGTTTGTTGCCCAGACTTTGATTGCGGATCCAGAGCGACCGGCATTTTTAACCACATGTCTATCTTCATCTTTGACTTGTAGTTTGCCCTTACCATTAAAGTTTTCTGTTTGCCATACCATCTCTGGATTGCCTTGGCTTCAGTGGTCTTACCGCTTTGGAGATCAAGATCAAAATTGTGCTCAAGGATGTCATTCACAGTCTCGTGGACAGTTCCACAAAGATCTCTGACAAGGCTGCAAATTTCAAGCATGGCGCCATTGGTCAGGACAGTCAAATCGAGCTTTTGGCTTGTAGGACGTCGATCTGTCGACCACAGGTTGAGGCCTATCTTTCTACAGAATGGGTGCAGATCTGAATCTTCCTGCTGGGTTGGATCAAACCCAACTGAATCAAGGTTTATTTGCTGTTCTTGGGGTTGGGACTCGTCAGTTTGAAAATCACCAGTCACATCTACCATGTTGTAAAATTCAGGGATTTTACACGGACTACTGAGAAACTCCATCCTGTGCCTGGAAGGGTTGTTCAGGAGAATTCTTTCTTTTGCTGCCATGTAAACCGTAAAATTGCGCTGATGTTGTTCATCTTGGAGGAAAATGTTGAAGTTGTTGTCAAACGTTTCGAGAGAAAAACTGTGCATGCTTTTCTTCATGGCTGTAGCAAATCGATAAACCTCCCACATGACGCCGTTGGTAAACAGTTGTAGATCCATGCTCTGTTTGTCACCTGAGCCAACACTGAAGTCCAAACCGATTGCTTTGCAGTTTGCGAACAAGTCCTTCACTCGGCTAGAACTCAGGATTTGTTTTGAACGAGTGGTACGTCTCATCCAAAGCCTTTGTTTTGGTGTTTTTGCATTCATGTTCTCATTTTTCCTCAGATCCCAGATTGCACTGGGTTCCAAGGCTGCTGTTGGATCCAAGACTGCTGTTGCATCCAAGACTCCTTTGGGTTCCAAGACTGCTGTTGGATCCAAGCCTGGGCTTGGTTCCAAGCCTGCTCTGGGTTTTACGTCTGCTGGTGGATTCATGATTGCTGTGGGATCTGAGACTACTGTTGGGACCATGGTGGTGGTATGATCGGGATCCACCTTAAAGTCTACCTTACAGCCCACCCCATTTTCTTGAGGCTGCACTGAAGAAATGAACATTTCTTCTTCTTCTTGCTTTACAACCACATTTAACATGGTTTCTTCATCCGCTGCTGACGTTGTTTCTGCAGGGTTTTCTGGTTCTTTCTCCATATCGGACTGCATTTCTGTCTCAAAATCAACCGGACACATGTACGAAAGCTCACCGTCCTTCCAAATCTCTGTCCTATCACTCTCATTGTGCGGTGACCATCTCTTAGAGGCCATGGTGAGTTTTTCTACTTCTTTCGTTGAGTTTCGTCTCTTTTTACCAAGCCGATCTTCTCTTTTGCTCTGAAATAGAAAAGGTTCCCTTCGCAGAGCATCCCTGTCCTCTGAGTTTTGGAAGGGGTACTTCTTCTGCACAATTTTGGCAAGTTGGATGCGAAAAAGCATTTGATCAAACTCGTAGCCAAAGTTTTGCTTCACAAGATCATAAACTATGTCAGTCATTGTTCCACGCATGGCTTTGCACAGGTCAAGCAGTTCTATCATGACACCCTTAGTCAGCAGATTTGGGTCGAGCTTCTCTTTTCGTGCGTTTTCTGGACGGACGAACAAAGTCACGCCGAGGTCTTTGCAGTTAGGGAAAGAATCAGCGGTTATTTGTAGCAAACCCACTCCTTTTTTCTTTATGGTGAAGGCAGAACTCACAGCTCCATTACTCTCCGTCTTATTCTCTGAAGAATCGCTGTCTTTGCTCCCAGCAGTGAGGACTGAAATATCCAACATTTTCTTCACTTTAGGGCATTTTATCTCTTGCTCTGACCCTGCTGACACTCTCAATTCACTGAGTTCTGGAAGTGGAAAACTTTCTTTCCATCTGTGAGGTTTAAACTTGATTTGGCCCTTCACTACTCTTAATCTGTTTAGAATGCGTCTTTGGTATTCAAGGCACTGTCTTTCATTGTCTGGATCCACACCAAGGTCAAAGTTAAACTCCAATATATCAAACAGGAAATAACCCTCAGACCTGGTCACACATCTGGCAAACTCACAGAGCTCCAGCATGATGGCATTTGTCAGAAGAGACAGATCCAGCTTTTCCTCCCTATCCAATGCTGCGTTAAACTCCAGACCGGCAGCGACCGACTCTGGGAACGGGGTTTCAGTTTTCTGGTACCTCACACCATGATGGATGCGGCGCTGCCAGATGTACTCGCTGATGTTGTCCATGTTGACATCCAAGTTTCTGGATAGAGTCCTCTAAAAAAGCTCTCCAGTTGTGTCCTAGAGAATACCTCAAGGACTAAGGCTCTGGGTCATTATGGCATCACAGTGACGTCTTCTTAGTCTGGATGGAGACAGAGAATAAAGTTTAAGCACAAAAGGATGTAGGAACAGAGCAGAGACACAATTAGGACAGCCAAACACATAAATTTACATTCAGACAATTTTAGTTATCCCAGAGGGGAATTCAGTTTATGCAGTCTACCCAAACCTACAGACATTTACAAACAGCCAGCAGGAACCATTGGGACAATACTAAATAATCCATACATTTACAGACATGTTCATTGTAGGGCTGGGCAATTAATCGCAATATGCTATGCTGCCATTTTCAAATTGCAGACAATGCAATATCTCTTTAACCTGAAAAGTGTTAAAATACCAGTTTGATGCAATCTTTTTTCTTTTATATGCTTTAGACCAGTGTTCAACCAAAGAGCCAAATTGTTGAAAAATACCTTTGTAAGAGCCACAATCTAAGTGGTGAAAAGTGGCAAAAACAGCTTAAAGTAGCAATAACAGTAAGTTAAAAAGTGGCAAAATGGTCAAAAAGCAACAGAAATGGGTAAAATGGGAAGGAAAAGTGGAAAAAGGGTCAAAAAGTAGCAAAAATGGGTGAGAAGTGACAAAAAATGAGTTACAGCTGTAATAAGATGGTAAAAGAAAAAAGTGGCAAAACTGTGAATGAAAAGTGACTAAAATGGGCAAAAATCAGTCCAGAGTGGCAAAAATGGGCAAAAAGAGAAAACAAGTGGTATTTAATGACAATAAGTAGCTTAAATGGGTGAAAATGGGGAGCAAAGGGTGCAAAGGGCAAAAATGGGATAAAACTGGAAAAAAATAGGTAAAAATTTGCAAAAAAAAAGGGGCACAAATGGGCAAAAAAGTAGGGAAAAGGTGGTATTAAATGGCAAAAAAAATAGCCTAAATGGGAAAAAAAATGGGATAAAAGTGCCAAAAAATGCATAAAAAATTGCAAAAAAGTGGCAAAATGGGCAAAAAAAGTAGGGAAAATGTGGTATTAAATTAAATGCCAAAAAGATAGCCTAAATGGAAAAAAATGGGATGAAAGTGTGAAAAAATGCTTAAAAATTATGCAAAAAAAGTGGCAAAAATGGGCAAAGAAGTTAGAATAAAGTGGTATTCAATGTCAAAAAGTAGCTTAAATGGGTGAAAAGTTTTGAAAAAAAATGGTGAAAAAGGGCAAAAAAGTTTCCCTTTCATATGCTTTCTGGGGGAATAGTTAATGAAACCTTCAAGTATCTTTTTTCATTAATTTTTACAAAAATCTTGATTTTCTTGCTCATGCATTTATTTTCCTTCATCAAAATGAGAATAATATGCGAAATGATCCTCCTCTTCAATAAAGCAATTGATATCAAATTTGCTATATGAGCCAAAATCGCAGTAAGATATTTTTATTCTAAATTAAGCCCTAGTTTAACTTGTCTAATGTTGTTCTTGTTATAATATAGAATGATTTCTGCTTATGTCTGTTGAACAACAGAAAAAATGAGGAACCTAAATAATCGCATTTTCAATCACAATTGCAATTTTGCAGGAAAAAATTGCAATTAGATTATTTTTGCAAATCGTTCAGCCCTAGTTCATTCACATGTTGACACTCTCATGTGGCTCCTATAGGACGGAAGGACCCAGGGTTAGACCAGAAACAGACAAAAGTCAATAAACGAGATACACCAAAGTGTGTTGGATAGTTTCAGAAGAGGATTAGGGCCACTGAAAAAGAAACTGGAGACGCATTTTTTTCATGCTAAGAATGAAGTCAGGATTCTAAAATTAAAGTCAGAATATTTTAGATTAAAATCAGAATTCTAAGATTAAACTCAACTGTCTGATGGTAAAGTCAGAATTAAGAGGAGAATTTTGCTCCTTTCTTATGAATCGGTGGTAGTTTTTTATTTCAACAGATCGCCCCAGGTTCTGCTGATAAAACGTCGTCATAACAAAAAGGGTTTTAAAACGACGTTTTCTCTAACATTGATGCCTTTGAACAGAAACCGAATCGTTCATGGAATTTTTTCCAACGGGCCGTAAACTCACCAAGATGGTGGCCACATGCTAACAAACTCACCCTAACGAAGTCCAAAACAGTCAACAAAACAATACACGTTCACGATAGAGCGTAAAGCGTTTTACCGGTTTTTCTAGATACTTCTCTGCAACACAATTTTCGTAAACACAAATTTACGAACCTTTAAAAAACCCTTCAAACGGCTTCAGTGCTATGCTTGCTAGCCCGGTGTTATGGATAAAATGGTAACCGTTATAAACGGCGATTTACGACTGAATGCGCCCGGAAACAAGTGTCAGAACCAAAGTCTTCCTGATGTTTTTCTTTTTTTTTTACTAAACAAATGAATAATTCGATCTTACTATATGTTTTATAAATCTAAAAAGAAGAACTGTTAGTTTGAACACATTCCGTCTTTTACGTCTGTTCTACCTAGAGGCTCATTCAACTGAGTCTGCAAGTAACACGGGTCACTGTTTACTCCGTAACACCGCCATCTAGGAAAAGCTAACATTAAATGGACAGACAGGTAATCATGATAAAAATGTTAAGAATAAGGACTTACCAAGAATGGCGCACAAACCGAGCAGCTCGGTAGTCATACATGTTGACAACATGTAAAGTTGCAGAGATTTCATCCCTTCATGAGAGACTACAGCGCTGCACACGCCGCCAGTATCAGCAACACATACACTCCCCTCAAGGCGGCGTTCAGGGACAACTTGGATACTCCACTTTCTGAGAAAATAACAGCTATTGTTCCACATGTCAAAATAATGAGCGTCCATGTCTACTCCATTCATAACCTTACTCTTTCAACGTTTGATTGAAACCCGAAAGAAAAAAAAAATGTTTCCGCCCGGTTTCGAACTAGAGACTTTTCGCGTAACTTTTCTCATTCATTCTCAATGGTAGTTCTTTTCACTACAGATGTAATATATGTCCGGCCACTATGGAGATTTGGGGGGCGCTGTTTCACCCTTTTTGGTAAAGGTAGACTCTGTTTCTACAATAACGTTTGAATGACAGGGCAGGATCTGCAGCAGGACACCAAACAAAGCAAAGTACGTATTTTATCCTGATTTTTGGACATTTCTGTGTTGAAATCTCCAACTAATCAAACGTAAGTATGGCTCTTTCTGTTCTCTTTGTTTATTTACGTTATTCATATTGTTCAGCCTGTTTTGAAGTAGTTTATTTAAGTTTTATTGACAAAATCCGAACAGCAATCGATGTATGCTAACCTAGCGGGGGTTTTATTTAAAGATGGTTAACGTTTTCTTTAGTTTTACACTGCTTCCAAAAATAACAGACCCAGTGTGTAAATACCCTTAAATATATCAGCTCTGTGTGTTTGCTTATACTACACCTTCTGTTACTCCTTTTTTCCTGGTTTCCTCCTGTATTTAGGCCACATCCAGGGAATAATTTTCACGGACCTACTGCAAATAATCCACAAACCACAGACCCAATGTTATTTATCTGAAGATACCAAAGTTAACAGAAGGTCCGTGGGGCCACAATCCTAACAGCATGCTGGTACGTTTTGTTTGTCCTTTTGTTGATATTTGTCTATTTATTTCTACATGCAATTAGGGCATTGGTTTCCAACCTGGGGTCTGGGACCCCTGAGGAGAGACGCCAGAGACTTCAAGTAGGGGCATGAAGTTTTGTCTGCTTTGAGGTTTTTAGAATTCTATTTACTTATACAAAAATATCATGATTTAACGCGTATGAATGAATAATTGATATGGAAGACTTGCTCAGGAGTTATTTTAGTTGGAATCAAATGAAAACAAGTAAAATTTCTGTTATTTTTTCACAGTAATGATTCACTAGTTTTACGTGTTAGTCCTTGAAGGCCTGGGAACCACTGAGCAAAGCACTGTAAGGTTGGTTTTTCTACTGCTTACTTACTGAAAATGCAGACAAAATGCTTTAAAATTCCAAGCATGTCTGTATTAAATACCAAACAGAATCCTTCTACACTAATAGAGTTTGAAAAGAATAACAGAATGTGGTGATGGCTACTCAGTTTCCGTAGTGTAGTGGTTATCACGTTCGCCTAACACGCGAAAGGTCCCCGGTTCGAAACCGGGCGGAAACAACTTTTTTTCATCTCACACTAAATGTACAATCGTAACAGTATTACAAGAGTGAAACTGAAAATATCAAAATTACACCTTAACACATACAACATATAAAATTGTTTCAAAAACAATGTTTCCGCCCGGTTTCGAACCGGGGACCTTTCGCGTGTGAGGCGAACGTGATAACCACTACACTACGGAAACTGGTGTTCCGGCTGCACTGATAATTCAAACATAATTCTCTACATGTCTTTTGATGTCTTCAAATGTTCCATTTAAACAGCAAACAAACCGGCATGAACAAGCTAACGGTTACTGTTCTGTTCCAGATCACCCAGCAGCCTGACTTCATGCTTTAACCCCCTGCGGTGAACACACCTCCTGGTATTACAGCCTGTAAATAAATGACACAGGTTGGCCACTAGAGGGAGCCATTGTTCTTTGTCTTATCAGACCTTTGTGTGTGAAAACACCAAGAGATCATCCTATCTGAAGAGGCACTTCAATCTATTCAAAGCCACGGACATAAAACTAAGCCTTTAATGCCTTTATGTTTGAAGTAAAGATTTATATAAGTCATGCTATGTGTATTTCTCACATTTCAAGTGTAATATATCTCACTATTATTTCACACCACAGTCACCTGACAAGTCAAGATATATTTTTTAAAATTAGAATTAAAAACAAAAATAAATAAGGCCTTTAGTGAACAAATTTATCTGAAAATGCGACAAAAAATGAAAAGGTAGAGGGTCTTTTTAGGATGTCGTATCGTGCTATGTCACATGTGTTGTATCAGTGCCTCCTTGTGATTTGATTTTTTTTTTTCCAGTTTGTGTTTTAAGTGTGTTTTTGTTTTTTTGTTTTTTCCCTTTTTGCTCTCAAATCTTTAGCTGCTTGCTCAAAGTTCCTGTGCTCATGTTCATATCACTCTCCTCTAATTCAGGTTGACTCTGCTTGTTTGAGAACTGACTCTGATTTTTCGTACGAAACTTATCCATAAGCACATGTAGAGCGTTGCAGGAATGAGTCCAAAAACGCAGAAGTAGGTTTGCATTTTGGCACTTCCGGTTCCTCGTCTGAAAGTCTGAAATGCCTGAAATACGGTCTGTGGTGAACACAAGCTCAAGAGACTTTAACGTTTTATCCTACAGCATAAAATGACGTTAAATTCAGTTGACCGTGTTGTAGTTAAATGTAGCATGACGTTAGCTTTTTACTTTCATCAGTTAGATTAACGAACCAGATATGGTGCTTATATTATTTATTAATGAAGATTATCTTTATGAACAAAACATTTAAGTTTCATAAACTTTTATTGGACATAGATCATATTTTCAGCATAATCCAAAATTCCAATGAAAAATCCCATAGGCTCGATGCCAAGGGAACCCATGCTACGTGAACTTCCAGGTTTGCCTACAAAATCCCGTCACAACTGCACCACTCTATTTCTGTGCTTGGGTTTTTTTTATTGCTGAATGATTACAATTCAGTTAAACATGAGGACAAACTTTTACCCCCCATGAAAATGTGATTTAAACTCATTCTCAAGTCTGTTAAACAAAGCAAAGATTTTTTAACACAGATTTTTCAAACACCATAGTTTCATTTTGAATGCTTTTTTTTTTTTTTTTTTTACTTTGCGCACAGAAATTAAAAATATTCCACAAAAAACTGAAACTACCAGGGTCAAAATTATTAGCCCCCCCAGTGCTGATAGTCGATAGTGTCTTCTTTTTGCTGGATAACATCCTGCGGTCGTTTGTTGTAGTTTTAGTCTTCTGAGGAATCCCAGCCCATTCTTCTTTGGCGAATCTCTCAAGCTCCTCCTGATCTGATGGTCTTCTGGCATGGACCTTCATCTTTAGTTCACCCCACATATTTTCAGTGGGATTTAAGTCAGGGCTTTGTGCAGGCCACTCAGCAACGCTCACTTTGGTCTACTGAAGGTAGTTCCTCACCAGGAACGAGGGATGTTTTTGGTCATCGCTTTTTCTTCCAAAGCGATGACCCAGACCCAGTCTTGCTGCTGACTGCTTCAGGTTTTCTTTTAAATCTCCACATATCCTTTCTTCATGGCTTCTTCTACCTGGACAAGGTTTCCAGTTCCAGATGCACCAAAGCATCCCCACAGCATAATCCTCCCACCACCATGTTTCACTGTGGGGGCGGGGTTCTTTATCCTTTCAAAGCAGATTCACCCATTTCCGTGTTTCTCACTGGCGTTTCCATCCTGTTAAGCTCCCATCTGAACTGTTTGGGCCTGGTTAGAAAGTGACAGGACCAATCAGCATTGAGGGACAGTACTTTTGGGTGCGGCAGAGCTGTGACGTAAGCAATCAGCAATCATGTGTCAAACAAATCCATCTGGTGTGTCAGGTTAGTGTTTTTCCTCTCTCAATTTAACGTCTGTAATAACAAGGATTGTGTTTGCTTTGCAGAGCGTATCTGTCAGTCTGTCTGGAGCTTTAACATAAGCGGGGTCACCTCAGTTTGTTTTCAGCTCAGTGCTGCAGTGATTCCCCTTAAACAACAGTTTGAAATGTGTTTAAACTCCTGACTCACTTAATAAATTCATGTTCAGTCCTATAAGCGAGCTGTGGCGGTAAATGAGTCCGAGATTTACAGTGCCGTGAAAAATTATTTGCCCCTTTCTGATTCCTGATTTTTTTGCATATTTATCTCGCTGAAGTATTTTGAATCATTAAATCCAGGGAATAATTTTCACGGACCTACTGCAAATAATCCACAAACCACAGACCCAATGTTATTTATCTGAAGATACCAAAGTTAACAGAAGGTCCGTGGGGCCACAATCCTAACAGCATGCTGGTACGTTTTGTTTGTCCTTTTGTTGATATTTGTCTATTTATTTCTACATGCAATTAGGGCATTGGTTTCCAACCTGGGGTCTGGGACCCCTGAGGAGAGACGCCAGAGACTTCAAGTAGGGGCATGAAGTTTTGTCTGCTTTGAGGTTTTTAGAATTCTATTTACTTATACAAAAATATCATGATTTAACGCGTATGAATGAATAATTGATATGGAAGACTTGCTCAGGAGTTATTTTAGTTGGAATCAAATGAAAACAAGTAAAATTTCTGTTATTTTTTCACAGTAATGATTCACTAGTTTTACGTGTTAGTCCTTGAAGGCCTGGGAACCACTGAGCAAAGCACTGTAAGGTTGGTTTTTCTACTGCTTACTTACTGAAAATGCAGACAAAATGCTTTAAAATTCCAAGCATGTCTGTATTAAATACCAAACAGAATCCTTCTACACTAATAGAGTTTGAAAAGAATAACAGAATGTGTTGATGGCTACTCAGTTTCCGTAGTGTAGTGGTTATCACGTTCGCCTAACACGCGAAAGGTCCCCGGTTCGAAACCGGGCGGAAACAACTTTTTTTCATCTCACACTAAATGTACAATCATAACAGTATTACAAGAGTCTCAAAATCACACGTTTACACTAACAACATATAAAATAGAATTTTCAAAAACAATGTTTCCGCCCGGTTTCGAACCGGGGACCTTTCGCGTGTGAGGCGAACGTGATAACCACTACACTACGGAAACTGGTGTCCCTGCTGTACTGATAATTCAAACATAATTCTCTACATGTCTTTTGATGTCTTCAAATGTTCCATTTAAACAGCAAACAAACCGGCATGAACAAGCTAACGGTTACTGTTCTGTTCCAGATCACCCAGCAGCCTGACTTCATGCTTTAACCCTCTGCGGTGAACACACCTCCTGGTATTACAGCCTGTAAATAAATGACACAGGTTGGCCACTAGAGGGAGCCATTGTTCTTTGTCTTATCAGACCTTTGTGTGTGAAAACACCAAGAGATCATCCTATCTGAAGAGGCACTTCAATCTATTCAAAGCCACGGACATAAAACTAAGCCTTTAATGCCTTTATGTTTGAAGTAAAGATTTATATAAGTCATGCTATGTGTATTTCTCACATTTCAAGTGTAATATATCTCACTATTATTTCACATTTTTCGTACGAAACTTATCCATAAGCACATGTAGAGCAGGGTTGCCAACTTTGGGTTCCTGACTGGAGTGAGATTTTGTTCATTATTCATGCACGCACTCAATGATGGTGACGTATTTGGACTCACTAATAATATTGGACAATACTTATAAGGTAATAATACAAACTCAAAAATAATTTTTAGTAACTGATGAAACCAACTTTTCTCAGAGGAAAATGAGGTCAGAAAAGCACTGACACTAGAGAGCTGGCGGGGTCTGCTACATGTGCACCAAGTACAAAATGGTGCTTTTCCCCTGTTTTTATTTGGTTTATTCATCATGAAACTGAAGACATTTAGCCAACTTGTGAAAATCAACCAATTAAGATTTTTCTTGTTTGTTTAAAAATGTCTTCCCCAAAACCATGTAGTGCCCCTTTAAAGTGCTATTTCACAGTTCCACCCTGTAACTGTAACAGTTAGACCAGTGGTACTCAAACTTACTCTACCAAAGAGCCACATTGTCTAAAATACACTTTAGTGAGAGCCACAATACAAACTGGGAATGTAAGGTAGATAATAGATCAGTTAATCTGTAGTTGAAATTAAATAAAACAGTGTATTGGTGGATAATTATGAGGTTAAATGGGATACAAATGTCTGCATAGTGTCAGAAGAACCAATATGTCACTGATAATGAGCATATATTTATCACTGACATCACACTAAAACCTTATATCTCAATTTTTCATGATTTTAGTTTGTTTTTATAATTCATATTTATATTATTTTTATAAATTATAAACTTTACATTCCATGAAAAGTGATCATTTTGGAGATACCAATCTTTGGCCCAACACCAGCGTATGAAAGTTCAGCTGGCCTGAAGATTTTTTAAGATATTAGAATGAGCTGAGTTTGAGCTCTGAGACGCTTTTCGAAGAAAATGATGAATGATGGTTGGCTATTTGGGTATTTATATCTCACATTGGGGCATTTAGTGGAGTTCTGTGGCTTTATTAACATAAAAGAGATGCTTTCTAATTTTTTTCCACTCATTATTATTTCTTTATCTAAAGGGGGAGGGGCCTCATAATGGTCTTTGCCCTGGGCCTCCAAATGACTGAAACCAGCCCTGCCTCACACCTGCAGCTCTGCAGACACATCGTTTCCCCCTGCCTCATTTTGGAGCTTTGGTTTTATATTTCTGCTCTTTTGACAGTATTTATGATCATTAGTGCATTAAAGATCAAATAAAACACCCACGTTTGAACAACTTCCACTAGATATGACGTTATCTCCACGTGTGATCCGTGTGTTATGCTCGTTGATGGCGCACATCCGTATAATAGTCAAAAGATATGGGTGTGAGAGAGCATCGGCAGGAAGTGGCTGGAGAAAAGAGATGCAGCACCGGCGGACTTCCTCTGCTCTCTTCTCTTACACACGCTCCTCCGTCGAGCGCATCCGACAGTAATAAAATACGGATTTAAAATAAACCCTTAAATTTGGAAGTTAAAGCCTGTCTTCTTTATGTGGGTAACAGATTTATTGATGTGACCTAACATGAGTAATTTGAGAGCGCCAAAGCATTCATTTGATTCTAGCGTGAGAATAGTTTGCGTGAAGTGTGAGCGTGAGACAGGAGGTGAAAGCGTGTGTCACATGCCAGAAGCGTGAGAGTTGGCAACCCTGATATAGAGTGATGCAGGAATGAGTCCTAAAACGCAGAAGTACATCAGCATTTTAGCTCTTCCGGTTCCCTCGTCTGAAAGTCTATAGATTTTTGAAAGAGTTTTCAGTTAAATGCCTGAAATAAGGTCTGTGGTGAACACAAGTTCAAGAGAGTTTAGATTTTTATCCTACAATATAAAAAAACACCTGAAACGGGTATCACTTTTGAATTTTGTTTCTTTCATGTCTTAATAAAGGCGGCTGCTAAATGACAGCTAACAAGGACTACAACGTTTGTCAGGAAGACTATCTGTACGTCGTCATCTGAAGCGCAGCAGCTGAGCCTGCCGTCAGTGTTGTGCCTGAACAGGTTCAGGGAACGATCGTTATGAACTCGTTCATAATATGGGCAAACGCGAACTGAACGTACTGTATTTCTGCCTGATGAATGTTATTATGAGCACGCTCATTCTGGCGTTTGTGAACGGCGCTCTCTCACAGTTTAACTTTGTTCAAGAGAGTGCCAGATTTCCATGGAGCCTTCCAGGTGAAAACATGGCTAAAACACACTGTAAACGGGCCTTAATATGTAAGGGGAAAAACACTCAATCTGGCAACACCTGCCACCACAGAGTCGCACCGCCGCTTGCGTCATCAAAATGCGAAGCATGGAGGCAAAAACAAATGAAGGCAGCAGCGCTATCTCAGACTCTGCCTCCATGATTGATACGGCATCTTCATATGATTACTTAAAAGAATTTCATGAAAAGGTCAGTGATGATGCAGGTGGGAAAAATCTTACCCTTCTGTGTAAACTTTGCCTGCCGGGTTTCAAGAAGCATCTCTATACATCAGCAACGTCAACAGTAAACCTGAAACGGCACATTGAGCTAAAGCACCCGGCTAGCCTTTCAAGGGATGTGCAGGTGACTGAATGGGTGCCAACAATGGGGAAATGCCATTATTCTAAGGGTAAAAGCTCACAGCAACATATTGAAAAAATAGAACTATGAACTAGTTCATTTTTGGAGCAGTGAACTTAAGTCAAAATTTTGAATTATGAACTATGAATTGAACTGGTTCATTTTAAAATTTGTGAGCTGAACTTTGAAATAGTTCATGCAGAAACTGAACTTTACCAACACTGCCTGCCGTTCACTTGTATCTGCGGATGATGATGTTAAATTCAGTCGACCGTGTTGTAGTTCTTTCGTCAGATTAACAAACCAGATATGGTGCTTATTTATCAGTTAATGAAGATCATCTTCATGAACAAAATGTGTAAGTTTCATAAAATTTTATTAGACACAGATCATATTTTCAGCAATAATCCAAAAACCCATTGAAAAATCCCATAGGCTCGACGCCAAGGGAACCCATGCATCGTTAACTTCCGAATTTGCCTACAAAATCACGTCACAACTGCACCACTCTATTTCTGCGCTTGGGTTTTTTATTATGGCATCTATTGATGATTTTTGGCTTTTAGTCCTTTACCGTGTGTATTTGATAGTATGACAAATTATTCAACTATTTATGCTGAATGATTACCATCTTGCAAAGCTCCCATCTGAAAACTCTGGGCCCAGTTAGAAAGTGACAGGACCAATCAGCGTAGAGGAGTATTACTTCAGGGTGCGGCAGAGCCGTGACGTAATCAATCAGCAACAAGAGGCCGGTGCAATTATGGCGGGGAGACATTAGCGTGGATGCTTGCCAACATTTCTTCCTTAAAAGAAGAACAAAGAACAGCATTGAGTTGTTTTCTATTCTATAACAACAAAAGTTGTGTACTGACATGTCTACAGTCGCCATGGTTTGTGTTATGCAGTTCTCTATGGAGTTTACTCCTCAGTAGTACCTGCGTCACGTTTTGTCGCTCTGATTGGCCCGTAAAGATGTGATGGACAAAACGTTCATTCAATCAGCCTCCGAGGGTCTTTTTTTTAAAGGCTCTGCCCTTTCCCAAACACCGACTTTGGAAGGTTTTCCATCCATCTGGTGTGTCAGGTTAGTGTTTTTCCTCTCTTGATTTAACGTCTGTAATAACAAGGACTGTGTTCGCTTTGCAGAGCGTATCTGTCAGTCTGTCTGGAGCTTTAACATAAGCAGGGTTGCCTCGGTTTGTTTTCAGCTCAGTGCTGCAGTGATTCCCCTTAAACAACAGTTTGAAATGTGTTTGAACTCCTGACTCACTTAATAAATCCATGTTCAGTGCTAGAAGTGACCTGTGGCAGTAAATGAGTCAGAGATTTGGCGTGAAAAATTATTTGCCCCTTTCTGATTCCTAATTAGTTGCATATTTATCACACTTAAATTTTTCAGATCATAAAACCAATTTGAATATCTCACAAAGACAACCCAAGTAAATACAAAATGTAGTTTCTAAATGATGATTTTATTTATTAAGGGAAAGAAATCCAAACCAATCCGGCCCTGTGTGAAAAAATAATTGCCCCCTGAACCTAATAACTGGTTGTTCCACCCTTGGCAGCAATAACTGAAATCAAGCGTTTGTGATAACTGGTGATGAGTCTTTCTCATCGCTGTGGAGGAATGTTGTCCCACTCGTCTTTGCAGAATTGTTTTAACTCAGTCATATTGGAGTGGTTTCCAGCATGAACTGCCCATTTAAGGTCACACCACAGCATCTCAGTTGGATTTCAGTCCAGACTTTGACTTGGCCACTCCAAAACTTGGGTTGTCTTTGTGAGATAATAAAATTGGTCTGATGATCCGAGACATTTAAGTGTGATAAAAATGCAAAAAAAAAAAAAAAATCAGGAATCAGAAAGGAGGCAAATACTTTTGTATGCAGAGAGGCAGCTGCAAACGCAGTTACAGGGAGACGACAATTCCTTCACAATAAAAGTCCATAGCTGTTATTATTTATTTATTGAGGGCTTTAGTTGTGAATGCCCCCGATGAGAAATATGTCAAGGCTTGACTCCCCTCAGCATTAGAGAAGTGAAACTTAAATATCAGGAGCATTTACAAAGAAGTGAAAACAGAGAGACTTATAATACATTTTCTGTGATGTAAAGCTCAGATATGAGGTCTGTATGCCATCACACGTTTCTGTAGATAACAGCAGCCTTCTGTGTTGATGTGAACAACAATACAATACAATAATAACTTTATTCATCCCCGAAGGGAAATTCAACTCACCTTGCAGTAAAAAAGTCAATTTGCTCTTACCCAAGAGGAAAAGCGGGCTTTGGTTTATTTGTTATTTGTGCATGTTTTTTAAACCAGGATAAGAATAAAACGTTTATAATCGTAAATCACATTTTTAAAAGAAAATCTGGGAATAGGTCTTATCCCCCTGGCTTAATCTGACCAAAGTATTCATATTCATATTTCTTCTCCAGGTTGTCCTTAGCAAACTTAAGTCAAGTGGAGTTTTTCTTGGTCTGTAACCTCTCAGCCCATTCCTGTGCAAAGCTCTAGTGATGGTCTCCTTTGAGGCTACAGTTCCTGACTTGGCTAAGTCCTTCTCTAGAGTCCTGGCAGTTGTTCTGGGCTCTTTAGGCCCCGTCCACACAGAGATGAAAATGATATATTGCCGTTTTGTTTCGAAAAAGTTTCCCATAAAGATGGAATCGATTCAGGAAATACCCGCATAAGCACGGAACCGCTGAAAACGCTGTAGTGCATATGCCAAGCCTGTGCGCGGCGCTGTAACGCTGCCACGGACATTCGCCAAACAAGAGAAGAAGATCACAGAAAACTGACACAAACTTTCTTCTAGTTGCCCTTCTGGTTGTTCCCCGCGTTGGGTTTAAGAACATATGGTGTTTGCGTTTCCAGTGGTGATAAAGGAAAATCAGATTTCGCTATAAAAATCCATAACAAGCTCAGCAGCTTCTGCAGCACAACAACCCTGTATTCAGCCATTGTTGTTTTGGTCGGACCTGCACAGGTGTTGGAAGAGAGCTACGCTGTGTGTTAAAGAAAGATGCAGCTAGCCGTCCACACGGAGACAAAACGGTAGTCGTTTACAGATTTATGCCCTCTGGGACCCGTTTTTAAAAAGTAGCGTTTACAGTCACAGAAACGCCGTTCCCTGGTGGATGAAACGCAGACCCAACAAAAAACTTTTGCCTATACGCCTGAATTCGTTTCCGTGTGGACGGACCCTTAGACACATCTCTCACTAGTTTTCTTTCCACGCTCTTTGAAATCTTTCTCTTCCTACCTCTGCCAGGCTTGGTCTGGACTGTGTGTAAACTGGAAAATAACCCTTCATTTTAACTTGATTTTAAAAGCTTTGAGCAAACTTAAAGCACATCATTGACCAACAGTGGTTTTTGCTATGGCTCAACTAAAAAGTGAGGTTACTAGGAAGACCGATCTCTCAAACAAACAGTTTTTACCTGATTTTAAGACACCTTTTGGGATCTAGTGAAGACTGCGGCAGCTTTTAACTTTGTTTTTATCCGGATTCGTGCTTTTAACCACTGGATGCCTGGATTTTATTGCCAAAACCACAAAAAAGTCAATACGCTGGTAAACTGAAAACAAACCTAGCCTACAGGCTACAGGTGAGCCATGCCTTCACTTACCTCCACAGCTGTGCCGGTCTGAGCCAGAAGGTGGCCGAGCTCGAACAGCAGATATCCACTTTAATAAAAATCCATGAAGAAAGAGATCCGGACGTAATCCTAGGCAAGACCCGAGCCGCCACCAGCGCCCAGCTAGCAGACAGACCAGTACTCCTCTGCCTCTGAGTCCCGGCCCTCCTCTTCCCGCCCTGGTAAAGATCCAGATAAACACCGCCGAATTCAACAAGGGGCCAGACCTACCGAGCACCGAGCAGCTGCATTTCACCCCGGCTCCTACATCTAGCGGGCGCGGTGTGCCAGGTGTGGACTGCGGGTCACCACCACCTCTGGGGCTACTGCATGAGAGCGAGTTTCCGTCGCTACGCCAACCACCACCAACTGCAGCGCCATCCGGAGACTCCACTGCTCCCCCGCACATGCCTGGTCAGACCACTGGGTGTGCGCCGGAGGGGCTCCTCCGCTCCTTCCCTTCCCATGCCGTGCTCGCCTGCGCACTGTGGGTTGGGAGGCTCCGCTGCTGTGCCCTCCTTGCATGCCGAGCGGGAGCGCTCGGTGTGAGCACGGAGGTGCCTCGGCTCCTGTGGATGGTCCCATGGCGCTGCGGAGTCCGGCTCGCTCGGCGGAAACCCGTAACTCAGCATCCAGGTCTGGCCCATCTGTACTGGTCCTCGGCACTTCAATGGTTCGGCACGTGAGAGTGAACAGGGGCCACACCTCCTGCCTCCCAGGTGCACAAAAACATCACAGACCCCGCCCCAAACATCCTCCGTCACCACCCCTCCGTATCAACAGTAGTAGTTCACGCTGGCATCAATGACCTAAGCTTACAACAGTCAGAGACACTTAAGGACGACTTCATAACCCTCATCACCACAATCCACAGTTTAAACAAACAGATAATAGTTCCAGGTCCACTTCCACCACCTCGTTTTGGAGACATCAAATTCAGCCGCTTGAGACTCTTACACACATTCCTCAAATCATACTGCACTGCAAACCAAATCCCATATGTTGACAACTTCCTTACATTTTCAAGAGACCTAGACTATTCAAAAAGGACCGTTTACATCCTAATTTCTCTGGATCCCGCCTTCTTTCACACAACATAGAACTCACACTGGAATCTGCATGACAATATAGCCAATACAGCTCCCCCTCACCATCCACTGATGTTCCAGTAGACTCAGATAACTCCTGTTCATTCCAGTAACCACCAGCAGAGAGCGGCCTATCTGTAAAACCTCCCACAAATCTTCCATTAACTTCAATAATCTCAGATCTATCCCTAAAACTCACTTACCACAAAATCCTACAGTTAATCAGCCCCCCCTTACCATAAACATGGCCCTCTTAAACGTCCGCTCTCTGCTGAACCAGACTTTTATTATAAATGACCTGATTTTAGAGCACAGACTTGACTGCTTATCTTTAACTGAAACATGGCTGGGTGCAGATGCACCAGGTGTTCTCACTGAGGCCGCCCCACCTGACTTTAACTTTGCATTTTCAACTAGGAGTGGTAAAAGGGGAGGTGGCACTGCTTCTATTAGTACAAACACTCTGCCCACCAAACCTATTTTATTTGAACAGTACACAACTTTTGAACACCACTCTATTGTTTTTAACAACCCTACAATTTTATGCGTGACAGTGTACAGACCACCAAAAAGGTGCAGTCTTTTTATCCCACGATTTTCAGTTTTTATCAATTTTACACAATTCTTACAATATAATTATTTTAATTGGTGATTTTAACCTGCACATAGATAACATTTTAGACCCTGTTGCAAGTGAATTTTTAAATATTCTTAACTATATGGATTTTACTCAACATGTCATGCAGCCGACTCACAACAGAGGACACACCCTGGACCTGGTCCCCACCTATGGCCTGTCCAGTGTGTCCTCTGTTGTTGACTTGGCTGTCTCTGACCACTACTGTGTGTTTTTTAATGTCACCGTTTTTATCCAGCGTGAGACCTCTGTGAGAACTGTGAGCATCATCTGACCCCTGAAGTGGCTGCAAATTTTATTCAAGTTTTAGAAAAATATCCTCCAGTTGTTTTACCTGCCCCCTGTGATTTTATCGTTGATAATTTTACCAGTAGACTTCAGTATGCACCTAATTCAGTTGTTCCACTTAAATTGAAAAAGGCTGGCCCTAAGCCTACAGCCCCATGGAGAAATGAGGAAGTCAAAAAACTGAAAAGAAACTGCAGAGTGGCAGAAGAAAATGGAGGAAAAGTAAAATTACAGTTAACTTTCAAATATACAATGAAAATCTAAAAGCCTACAATTATGCAGTCACAAATGCCAGAAATTCATACTTTGCTAAAATAATCACAAACCATAAAATAACCCAAAAGTTCTCTTCTCTACCACTGACCATCTTTTTAACCCTGATTTTATTCAACTTCAAATAACTCCTACAAACACTCTCTGTGAGGAGTTTGCAGCCCACTTCAGGAGAAAGATTGACACAATCAGATGTGATATTTTATCCTCTGCTTTTAACACGTCTGAGTGTTTATTTTTACCAGAGGAAACACTGGACAGTTTTGTCCTGGTTCGTGCTGAGATGCTTGATGAAGTTTTCTCCTCAGTGAAGCCCACCACGTGTCTTTTAGATCCAATTCCAACCTCATTTTTTAAGTCATTTTATGGATCTTTTAGAGACAAGCTTTTAAACAGGATGAACTGTTCACTTCAGACGGGGGTCTTTAAAGCGGCAGTGGTGAGGCCCCTGTTGAAGAAGAGCAATTTAGATTTTAATGATTTTAACAATTACAGACCAGTGTCTAACTTACCATTTTTAAGTAAAAATTTTGGAGGAACTTGTTTTTATTCAGCTGAATTATTTTTTAGACACACGTGATATTCATGAGGAATGTCAGTCTGGTTTTAGGGTAAACCACAGTACAGAGACGGCCTTGACAAAGATTTTAAATGATTTTAGATTAAATTATTATTCACAAAAGGTGACGGTGTTGGTTCTGCTGGATCTAAGTGCTGCCTTCGATACAGTAGACCACACTATTCTTTTAAATAGACTCAAACATCTGGTCGGCCTCTCTGGTACTGGACACAAATGGTTTACTTCCTACCTCACAGACAGAACATTCATGGTGAGTGTAGACACATGCTCCTCCAAAGTCCATAAAATCACATGTGGTGTGCCCCAGGGTTGGATTTTAGGTCCTGTGCTTTTTAACCTGTACATGCTCCCTCTTGGCGGTGTCATCAGGAGACATGGAATCAGCTTCCACAGTTATGCTGATGATACACAGCTTTACATCTCCATGTCTCCTGATGACACCAGGCCAATGGATGCTCTTTTTAACTGCATTCTAGATATCAAATCCTGAATGGCAGAAAACTTTCTCCAGCTTAACCAGGACAAAACTGAGGTTTTAGTCATCAGTCCTGAGGCCCTGAGAGAGAAAATTTTACCCAAACTACAAGCACTGTCTTTTAATCCATCATCACAAGTGAAAAACCTGGGCGTAATTTTTGACTCTGAGCTGACTTTTTTTCCACACATTAAGAATGTAACAAAAATCGTCTTTTATCATCTAAAGAACATCGCCAGAGTCCGCCCCATTCTCTCTCGGGCCAACACGGAGACGCTGATGCATGCTTTTATCGCCAGTCGTATAGACTACTGTAATGCCCTGCTCTCTGGTCTCCCCAAAAAGAATATTTCAGGTCTACAGTTACTCCAAAATTCAGCAGCACGTGTCCTGACTAAGACCAGAGGGCGGGCCCACATTACAGCGGTTTTACAATCACTGCGTTGGCTCCCCGTGTGTTTTAGGATCAATTTTAAAGTTCTTTTACTGGTTTTTAAATGTCTTAATGGTCTTGGGCCTTCTTATCTTTCAGAACTGCTTTTACCTTATGAACCCTCACGGACCCTGCGCTCCTCTGGCAGCGGGCTCCTAGTCATTCCCAAAGTCAGGACACACACTCACGGTGAAGCATCTTTCCAGAACTACGGCCCTCGTCTATGGACCAGCCTGCCAGAGGAGCTCAGGGCCGCAGAGAACGTCCATGTTTTTAAGAGCAGGCTCAAGACTCACCTTTTTAGCTTAGCTTTTGATTAATACTTATCTGTTTTATTTAAGATATTTATTTATGTTAGCCCTTCAATCTGTTTTTATTTGTATTTAGGTTTTACTTATTTTTATCCAGGAGCGGTGGTCGGCTATGGCTGCAGGGGTCTGTCTCGTGGGTTCCTGGTGGAGGTTTGGTGTCTCTGCCTCATCCCTCCTCTGGGTCCTGCGTCGTGGTCTTGTGGCTGTGGGTGACTCTCTGCCTCTGGTGCAGACGGCTCCTCTGATGGCGCTTTCTCAACTGGTTCATCTGTACTCAGCCTCTTGGACTCAGCCAAATGTCCACTATCTTTGTGTGTGTGTGTGTGTGTGTGTTTGTGAAACAGTGTGTGTGAGTGGGTGCACATGTAACTGTTGTCTGTGGGGTAGTTGATAATGGGATAGGGTGTTTGCGGGTGTGTGTGTGTGAGGGAATGACTCTAATTGTCTATGTTAAGCAAAAGGTGGGGATGAGTGGGTTTGAGGGAATGTTTTTATTTTGTCTATGTAAAGCACTTTGAGTTACATGTTATGTATGAAAAGCGCTTTATAAATAAAGTTTGATTGATTGATTGATTGATTGATTAAAGGGGGCTAATAATTTTGACCCTGGTAGTTTTTGGTTTTAGTGAGATAATTCTGTTTCTGTGTGCAAAGTATAATAATGTAAAAATAAAACTAGGTTGTTTCGAACAGTGGTTCTTAACCTTTTCAGTCCGCAACCTCCAAAATAAAGGAGCCAGAGACTGGGGACCCCCACTGTACCTGAAGGGGGTTGAACACAGCCATGAACATTAAGAATAGTCATGTACAGGCAGTGCTGTCCATAAGTGGGAGGGCTTTCTGGGACCCAGCCAAACTGGGGGCCCATGGAGGTCAAGAAAATCATGGTCCGTTATAAAGTTAGCTGGATATCCATATCCATATTTTATACTTGATCTGAATAAAAACCACTCTTAACATAGCAACAAATATCTTTTTTAAGTTATTTGTGCTGTAGTACAGAGGTTCCCAAACTTTTCAGCCCGCAACCCCTAAAATAATGGTGATGAAGACCTGGGACCCCCACTGTCCTGAAGATTGGTTGTGGCATAGTTGAACACAACCATGCACATCTAAGAACCGTTGTGTGCAGGAGTATTTTAACATTGCTTGGATTTCAGCATAAATATCAACAATTAACCAAGAAACGAAATGCTTTTGTTTTTAATTGAACCTCTTTTATGCATATATTTCACAGAAGTGTGCAAAATATACAATTTAAAACCATTTAAAAATACTCTCTCTTTGTTAGAAGGCATCTCGTGACCCCCAGTTTGGGAACCATTGCTGTAGTATATAGTGGTCTTAAAAAATGTAAATCCCTTTTCTTAAAAACAGAATTAAAATAGTAAAAAATAACCAAAAAAGGCAGTGGGAAAGGTGGTTGAATGGGATTTTAGAAGTAGCAGAAATGGGTCAGAAGTGGCATAAATTTAAATACAGTGGCAAAAGAGAAAAAAATGTTAAAAATTGGTTGAAGTGGCAAAAACAGGCACAAGAAGTGGTAAAAAAAAAAAAAAAAGATTATAAAGTGACAGAAATAGGTTAAAAGTGGCTAAAATTGGTGAAATGGGATTTAAAAGTGGGGAAACGTGTAGATAAATAGGCAGAAATAGGTTGAACTGGTCAAAATGGGAATATCAAACCGGGAAATATGGTTGAAACGGGCAAAATGGGCGTAAAATGCGATAAAAATGGGTTGATAGTGGCAATAATGGGTCAACAGAGGCAACAATATACGGAAAGTGGCAAGAATTGGTTTAGAAGTGGCAAAACAGGCAGTAAAAAAAGTGGTGTAAAGGGTTTTAAAATTGATGAAATGGGTATAAAGCGGCAAAAAATGTTGGTAAAAAGGGATGAAAATGGATTAAAATGGAGTAAAGGGGCAAAAATGCCTCCAAATTGTGCAAATTGATGAAAAGCGGCAAATAATAGTAACAAAGTTGGGTGAGAAAAAATAATTTTAAAAGTATTTTCCATTTTTTAAGGCATCTGACGACCCTCTTTTAGTGTTTCGAGACCCCCAGGTTGAGAACCACTGGTTTAGAAAAGCTGTGTTAAAAATTATTTTCTTCATTTAACAGCACTTGGGAAACACTTGAGAAAAACTGAAATTTTCATGGGGGGGCAATAATTTTGTCCTCATGTGTAATAGGATTTGTTTTTGCAGCATAAGTATGAAAACCCTGTATTTCCTTCAAACTGTCTCTCTGTTTCCATTTTTTTGACTCCTAACTGTAATGGTTTTTATTTTTAACCTCCTTTTCAAGCATGAACCAGCGAGACTCCACGCCCCGGTCTAACCTGCCATCCCTGTACTACTGGCTGTTATATCACTCTCACACAGGGAGTCTGGGCGTCCTGCCAGTGGAGCAGCCGGCAGTGGGAACAGGAAGCTCCTTATTTGGGCATCAGGATGTCCGCTGCAGCGTCAGGAAGCTCCATATTTGGTTTGAGGCTGAACTGTTTTTCCTACAGGGAGTGGAGTCTGATTCTATTGGCTGATTCTCACACACACTCAGTGGATTTACTGCTGACATAAATACCAGTGGGAGTGTTTATATGTGACTTTGAGTTTATGTTATAATAAAAACAAATCCTTTAAAAATGCATCTCAGTTTCCTCACTGACTCTTCTTCTTTGGTCATAGAAAAAGTTAATGTTTATTTTGCTGTAAGAAGATACTCAAGGACTCGTTTCAAAACTTAACTTTCTAATCACACCTGCCTCTGTGCTCTAAATCTCTGCTTGATCTCAAATCTTTAGCTGATGATCAAATTTCAAACCATTCTCTCATTCAGGTTGATTCTATTCACTTTACGAACTGACACTTTCTGATTTTTCAGACAAAACTTTCTCTCCAGAGGATGGACCAATCACGTTTGCTCTGCCCGTTGTTGCTATGCTGTTCTCCAGGAGACGTTTGCTTTGATCTTGAGTGTCCCAACATTCTATCTCACACACCCCCACACACACACACACATCATCTCAAGCCCTGAACTCCAACTCAGTTCCTCCTACAGCCTTCATTTTGGCTAAAGTAGACAAATACTCAGCTTTATGTTCTACAGATATGTAATTATTAATGATTTCTGACTCTCAGACATTTATTTTAATGCTTGTGTGTGTATGTGTGTGTGTATGTGTGTGTGTGTGACTGGTAGAAAGTTGGAACTCTCAGTGAGATCAAAGCAAATGTCTCCTGGGAACAGCATAGCAACAACAAGCAGAGCTAACATGATTGGTCCATCCTCTACCTGTTTTCTATTGGTTGATTCATCAGAAAATCCAACAGTAGAAATATGTTTAGAGTGCAGAGAAAGTTTTGTACAAAAAATGTGAGAGTGACAAATTCATTAACAAGCAGAATGAAACCCTGACCCTGAATGAGGGGAGAATTGTTTAAATTTGAGCAAGCATCTATAGATTAGAAATCAAGCAGACATTTAGGGCACAAAGACAGGTTTGAATCGCAACCATCAAAATGTGCTCTTGAGTTTTGTTACAGCAATGACTCCATACAGAATTAAGAAGTCTCTGCTGGATGATGAAAACAAATCTTGAAATTTCAGCACATTCATTTTGAAATAAAAGCCTGAACAGGATGTCCATTTTTTATTCTTGAAGCTCAGAAAATAACATCAGAACTCTGAGCTGCATGTAAACGTACACAGAGACCTACACAGTAGGTAAAACACAGCATACACTTCTCCATCTACTGTATCTACACATGATGCTTACAAAAGTGCTCCTACTAACACTCATGGATCAGTGAAACCAGAGCTTCAATGTTCAGACTTTTTAATGCCAGGATTGGCCCTTAAGTCTTTTATTCTCCTCCATAAGTGGAGCTACAGAGGCTGAAAAACGTCCAGAATTCAACAGGAAGTCTGTCAGAGCTATGGTGGAGGCTGATGAGCTTCAGCAATGGCCATTATACAACAGGAAGTGTTGCTCCTCCTCACCTCAGCTGACCTTTGAGTTCATAGAGTCTGGTCAAAGGTTACTTCCATCAGCATGTTAGAACTGTGGGGCAGGAGCTAAGACAGCAGGGAGGAGCAAGAGGAGTACACCTGAAAAGGTAACGCTTCGTTTCATGTTTGTCTCATATACTGTTATATCAGGATATTTTTGTTCATATATCCTTAGGTGTGTTTCATGCCATGTTGTTCCATGCCATGTTTAATGTCGAGTTGTTTCATGTCAGGTTTCATGTCTCGTTTTTTCATGTCATGTTTCCTGTCATGTTTCATGTCTTGTTGTTTCATGTCGTGTTTCATGTCGTGTCGTTTCAAGTCATGTTTCATGTCATGTTTCAAGTCAGGTTTCATTTTTTGTTGTTTCCTGTTCTGTTTCATGTCGTGTTGTTTAATGTTGTGTTTCATGGCAGGTTTTTATGTCAGGTTTCATGTCTTGTTGTTTCAAGTCGTGTTTCACGACCCGTTTCATGTCATGTTGTCGCATGTTCTGTTACATGTTGTGTTTCATACTGTGTTGTTGCACAATAAATTGTTTCTTGCCGTGTTTCGTGTTGTGTTGTCTCATGTCGTGTTGTCTCATGTTGTGTTTCATGCCGTGTTGTTGCACAATAAACCTTTTAATGTCATGTTTCATCTTGTGTTGTCTCATGTCATGTTTGATACCATGTTGTTCCATGCCATGTTTAATGCCATGTTGTTGCACGATGAATTGTTTCATGTCGTGTCATTTCGTGTTTCATGCTGTGTTGTTTCATGCCATGTTGTAGTATGCCCTGTTGCATTATGGCGTGTTATGGCGTTTCTTGTTGTATCATGGCATTCTGCAGTAATTCCTGTTGTACGATGGCGTTTTACACCCCATCGTGTCTCATCGTATCATATTTTCTTGTGTGGTGTCATGTGAGGAGGAGGAGCTGAAGCCCAGGGGGAAGCGCGGGGCAGCGGAAGGGGAGGAGGATGGAAGGGGGAGGAGAAGGCCAGCGGGGGAGGCGGAGCTGTGGGCAGGGGAGGAGTATGAAGAGCAGGGCGAGGAGGTGCTGGGGGAGGAGCAGGTTTTGCGTTCTCGTTGTCTCTGGTGGATCTTAGCGTGTCGCTTGCGCTCATCGCTGCGGGCAAACTTGCGTCCACACTCAGTGCAAGCAAAGGGCTTCTCGCCAGTGTGCGTGCGGATGTGCGTGGTCAGGTGGTCGCTGCGGCTGAAGCTGCGCATGCAGATCCGACACTGGAACGGTTTCTGACCTGTGTGCACACGCACGTGACGAGTCAGCTCATCAGAGCGTGAGAAGCGGCGGTCACAACCATCAGCCGGGCAGGCATATGGACGCTCGTGTGGCGGCGTCTTGCACTGCCGGCCTGTGGTACACTTTCTGTTCTGGTTGGATTTGATAGTCTGGTCCTGGTGGGCAGGGTTTTGAGGCTGGATCTGGGAAGAAAAGGCTTTGATGGTGGAGAGAGGCGTAAGAGGGGGCTGATTCTGCATCAGGATTGGTTTCTGGTCCACCGTGAGCTCGCCATCCTGTGGCGCCTGAGGCAGCAGGTAGTCAGGGATCATTGGGACTGCAGAGGGGGGCGGGGCGATGCTGGGCCGGGAGGAGGAGGATGGGTAGGCGGGCGGGGGGCCCTGTGGCTGGAAGGACGGCGGGGTGGGCTGAGACTCAGCAGGAGGGAGGAGGTCGGAGCTGGCGGCGGTGGTGTAGGTTTGTGTGGTGGAGAAAATGGAGGCAACATCACCGCCACTGCCGCTGAAGCTCTGCTGGGACAGAGAGGATGGTGATGATGTCACTGATGATGTCACTAAGGATGAAGAGGAGGAGCTCAGGTTGCAGGAAGGAGCGGGAGGAGCCGCCATGTTCACCAACCCTGAGAACAGACTGAGAAGAGGCTCCGCCCACAGACCACTGCCACCGCTGCTGGAGGTCGATGGCTCAAAGGAAAAGCGTCCACTATAAGCCAGAGGGGTGAGGCGAGGGGTAAGAGGGGGGAGAGACTGAAGGTCCAAAATGTCCGACAGAGAGTCTGTGGGTGAGAGAGAGAGAGAGAGAGAGAGATTATTATTATTAACATTATGTTTATTATATGAATCCACAGATTTGAGCCGTCGTTCAGAATAAAGCAGAGGTGATTTTATAACTAGCCACTGTTTAGGGCCAGGTCTTTATCTGCCAACCATAAACTATGAATCAGCAAGATATCAGTTTCCTCAGAAAGAAGCTCACCTAGTTAATTATTGGCTTACAACCACAGATTAAAAGTTTGTCTCATATTTACTCAAAGAATATCAGCTGTAAATATCAGTCTACATAAGCTGTACATATTCTATTTCACCTCTAAATATCAGGCTATATCAGCTGTAAATATCAGTCTATACCAGTTGTAAATATCTGCATTTTCAGCTGTAAATATCAGTCTGTCAGTTTACAGTTTTTCCTTAGAATGTGGCCTTCCCCAAGGTAGCTGCCTAGGCCCACTGCTCTATTCTATTTACACAAATGATCTACCTTTTGTTCTATCAGATGCTAAATCAGTAATGTATGCAGACGATTTACAATATATGCATCAACCATTACACCTGCTGATTTGACCACCACCTTGAACAAGGAATTAAGATATCAAAGGAAAATGGCTTTAAGAAAACAAGCTTATACTGAATATATCCAAGACCAAAAAAAGCATAATTTTTGGGTCAAATCATTCTCTGAGGCAAGAGCCAGAGCTTATACTCCTAATCAATAATTCACCTTTAGAGCAAGTACAGGAAATTAAACTACTGGGCGTTACCTTAGACAACAAACTGTCCTGGTCAAAACATATAAAATCTATTGTCAGTAAAATGGGAAGGTCTTTGGTTGTAGTAAGAAGAATCAGAAAATTTCTTACCCCTGAATTAACTAAACTTGTACCAAATACTCTGGTTCTCTCACAGCTGGATTATTGTCAATTAATATGGCCTCTACCAAAAGCAAACACTAATTTCCTAAAACATACAGTAGAGTACAGAGCAATGAAAGCATGGAAATCCTCACCACTGTTACCTGCTTAATTTACACCAAAAAAAAAAAAATTAATCATATTAAAAAACACCTTGGTACCATATTTGTAGGACACTAGGCACATTGTGTTTGTGGTTTTCTTTTGTCCTAACGTTTGTATCAATGTTTATTTTATTTTTGACAGAAATTACTGTAAAGTTCAATGGATATTTGAAGTTTCTGGATTTGTGTAAAGTATGATTTTTAACTCTCTTTCCAACATGTGATGGTTTGCACAGACTGTGGTGCTTTCTTGTAAATCTAACCCTTGTGCCCTCCTCGAGCATTTTTGGCCATTTTTCCGAAGTGTTTTTTTGGGGGGGTTTTTTGGTTTTTTTTTTAATTTGTGATCATTTTGTCAGTATGTCAGTTGCTTGTGGCGTGAATTTTTACAGGAACTTTTCTTTCTAGTTACATTTTTGAAATCCAACATGTTTTCTTCCTAAATGTCATTCATACTCTGTCAATGAATTTTGTTCCCTCTTTACACCTTCATGGCAAAAAATGTACACGTACAAAAAAACTGCTATTAAATCAGCATATGTCAATATTTTTTTCTACTTTTTTTCATAAATCGCTTTAAAAACTTCAGACTTGCTCAAAACTACCAAACATGCAATAATTTTCAAGATTTTAACCCTTTAAATGCCAGTTTGATTATTTGAAATATTTTAATTTTTACTACAAAAAACACAAATAGTGAATTATTTTCCATAAAACTAATAGTGGAAAGATGGGGCTTTGGTGCTGATAAGAGTCTTGGATGGGTCAAAGATTAGCAACAAAATTGATTTGATTGCACTTGTATTTTTTTTTTTTTTTCTAGTGCCATCTTTAACATTCGGGCACCCTCTGGACACCTTCGAAGCAAAGATGTACATGTTACAGAAAAACTGCTATTAAATCACCATACATTAATATTTTGTTCTAACTTTTTTATCCTTTTAACAACTTCAGAACTGCTGAAAACTACAAAAAAAAATTTAATAATTCTCAGAATTTTAACCCTTTTAATACCAGTTTGGTTATTTGAAATATTTAATTTTTTACAGCAAAAAATGCAAAAATTGAATTATTTTCCATATAAATAATAAATATTTCAAATAATCAAACTAGCATTTAAAGGGTTTAAATCTTGAAAATTATTTAATGTTTAGTATTTTTGTGCAAGTCTGAAGTTTTTAAAGAGATTTATGAAAAAAAAAGAAAAAAATATTGATGTATGCTGATTTAACAGCAGTTTTTTGTACCTGTACATTTTGGCCTCAAAGGTGTCCAGAGGGTAGTAAATTCACTGAGAAAGTATGAATGACATTTAAGAGTAAAATATGTTGGATTTCAAAATCTTAACTAGAAAGAAAAGTTCCTGTAAAAAGTCATGCCACAAGCTGTATGATTGACAAAATGATCACAAATTTTTAAAAATAAGTTGAGAAAAATGGCCATAAATGCCCGAGGAGGGCAGAAGGGTTAAATAAACAAGTAAAGTGTGTAACATGTGCACAACCCGCCCTAAGGGTTAACGCTTGCATGTACTGTTAATTAGATGTTACTGTGCATGGTAATATTGGTTTGATTTGGTGTCGGCAGATAAAAAAATACTGATATTTACAGACAACATAATGGCTGCAAGTATGAGCCTATGATGGGTGTAAATACCAGCTGGATGTATGAATTCACTTATGCAGGACTAACAGAGCCGGGACAGCTGAAGTCTCTTTGTTCACTCTCATTCTTTGAGCTGTAAAACATGTTTCACGGTATCAGCTTCAATTAATTTGTAATTAGTTTGTCAGATATTAGCAAAAAATCTATTACATTGCAACACTAATAAATGATAAATTAACAGCTAGGTAAAACTGAGCTAAACTTACACTGCTTTATCGAAGTTTATTATTGCTTTGTTTGCCACTTCATACACATTTATCTCCTCTTCTATTTTACAGTATATGAAACTTAACTTTATTAAAGTTTACTACTCCATCAACATTTATCTCTTCTTAATATTTCAGGTAAAACTTTGCGGCTGTTTTAATCTTAATTTATTGTTTTCCCCCTTCACCCCCCCCTCCTCACCTCCATACTCCCCGGGCTCTCCGCTCAGCAGCCCGGCTCCCTCTGCAACAGAGCCGGCCAGCAGCGATCCTCCCGCCGCGGCGTTCTGCAGCAGCAGCCGCAGCTCCTCCAGCTTCTCTAGCGGGGACAGAGGCTGCTGGAAGCCGACCAGAGGCTGCTGGAGGCCGGCTAAAGGGTCGGAGATCTGCAGGGCGGACAGGAACAGCTCTGCTTTGGCCGCTGCCATCTCCCTGGAGGAGAGGGAGGAGGAGGAGGAGGAGGAGGAGGAGGGGGCCGGCGTGGAGATTCGCGGCTCCTGAGCTCCGGGCTCTGCCTCAGCAGTGCCCCGCGGAGAGGCGTTCCCGCCGGGCAGACGCTGCTGCTGTGACCGCTGGTTCTCCAAGGCTGGAGGTCCCCGTTCGGGTTCCGGTCGGGTTATGTCAGAGAGGTCGTGATGACGTCATCACACGGAGTAAACATCAACATCTGTTTCCGGTCAGTCAGTGTTGGTAGCGCGAGCTCACACCGTCAACTTCAGGCTGTCAGAACTCTTCAATGAGGATTCCCGCCTTTATATAGACTCCTGCGTGACGTATGTTCCCATATATGGCCGGGAGGAAGCCCAAATATGGTCCGGGATGTACGCGTGCAGCCCCGGCCGTCTCGATGCTCCCGTGCTCTGCCCCAGCCCCGTTTCTCTGTTTTTGGACCTGAAGGGCTCCCGTAGGACTCATATTTCGATGTCTGCGGCTGTCGGTCGGACCGGGGCAGTTAACGGCGCTCAGCCAGGCACCATGGCCGGAAACCCCCGCGACACATCACGGCGCAGAGCAGTTATTCTGGCCTCTACGTCACATGGAGAGCTTCCAGCCACGTCATCACTTCCTCAGGCCTTATATGGCGTTTTCCTGTCTGGCTGTGAGAGCTGTAGGGTTACTTCAGGTGTAGACAGGAGGAAGTTAAGGGAAAATACTCTCCTGATTTAGGCGGGAAATCCTTCAGGACATCATAGCCGAAGCAGACCAAAATAGGAGTTCAGATTCTTGTTAAATTTGTAGCAGGCGCACACACAAGACAACTACAAGGAAAACAACATCAGTAAAATAAAAAGTCTAAAAGTCAGACAAGAACAACAAAAAACAACCATTAACCCAATCCAGAAATCAGACCGAAATGGGGAAGAATGCAAAGTGCAATGTGAAGATGTGCAACAAATAGAGAACAAGGATTACAGCCAGTGAAAAATTAAGATGCCTGACAGAGTTCTGTGATTAAAACCAGAATTTTTTTAGAATAAAAAAGAGTGCACATCAGAAAAAAACATGTTTTCTTCAATGTCCCTTATCATTTTCTGTAAAATGAGCAACGCTAGAGCAAGAAAAGTTGTTCTAAAAACTATTGCCAGCCTTTATTAAAACATTTGTACCACAGAGTAATACCACAGCTCTGGTTCTTGACTCACTGCTGTACTTTCAGAAACATGACAGAGGTTTATTACCATGATTCTGCACTCTATTTTCCTTTCAAACAGGCCACTAAATAGTATTTTAACATTTCTCCTCAACCCAGTTATCACTCTGTTAAAGATTCAGAAACAAAACGAATGTTTTGTCTTTTTCTTCTTGAGAAGTGATGAAAATACTCAAAAAAATCAGATTTGTGTCTCTATCATCTCCATTGTTGCAGCTTCTCTGCCCCCTGGCGGATAATTTGTGTGCTGCATGATTCTGCTTCTATTGGTCAGGTTTGAAGGAGAAATTGATCTCACGGAGGATTCCTCAAAAATATCCAAAGATGAAACATTTCCATTTGCACTTTTAAAAAGTAATTAGAATATTTTTAATCAATATTTCGACAGCCATTTTATTGTCAGATCTTTGAATGGATTCAGCCCTAATTAAACTATCAAATCATTTTCAGGATATAACTAATCAGTTTGATGATGGCACTGTTGAGTTTTTATGGAGAACAACAAAAAGTGAGTAATTTTCTGTCAAAGAAACAACAGGGGGTTGCTGACCTTTAGCAGTCATTCAGGATGATTGAAATGTTTAACAAAAAAGTAAGAATTCTTTATTTTATAATACTTTTATAACAGTGTTAGGAGGTGAACATTTTTGTCCTTTTGTAATTAGTGGAGATGCTGACCATCCACACTTTTGATATTCACATCGGCCATTTTGTTTATTTTTATTCTTCCGTGCCAGCTATCTCCTCCTTCATACTTTGTCCTATCGACAGCGTTTTAACTTTAAAAATTCTGTTTCTTTGTCATTCAACTGCTATGACTATTCTCATTTCTAACTTTTATAATTTTGTAAATATAGCTATTTTCATGCTTTTTTCAGCTATTCCAATGCACTTTCAGCCATTGAATACCATTTTCAGCTACTTTTAGGCTATGTTCAGCTATTTTTATGCTATTTTAGGCTATTTTAAGGCTACTTTCACCTATTCTTAAGCTACTTTCAGCTATTCCTAAGCTATTTTCTGCTTTTTAAGGCTACTTTCAGCTATTCTTAAGCTATTTTCAGCTTTTTAAGGCTACTTTCAGCTATTCTTAAGCTATTTTCAACTTTTTAGGCTACTTTCAGCTATTTTTAGGCTATTTTCAGCTTTTTTGGTTACTTTCAGCTATTCTTAAGTTATTTTCAGCTTTTATTGGCTACTTTGAGCTATTTTCAGCTTTTTTGGTTACTTTCAGCTATTCTTACCCTCTTTTTAGCTACTGAATGCCATTTTCAGATAATTTTATGCCATTTTATGCTGTTTTCATGCTCTTTTCAGCTATTTTTGTGCTTTTTGCTCTTTTCAGCAGTTTTTCCACAGTTCAGCTCTCAGCATTCCCATGCAATTTCAGCTGAAATTGCAATTTTGATCTAGTTTGATCTATAGTTATCTCTAACATATCCAAAAGAAACATTTCACAGCCAAGTGAAGTCAAAGTCAAATGTGTCACATTTTAAGAGGCAAAATGAAGCCAAAGTCTTACAGTATCTAGCCCTCCCCCTACCTGCAATATCAAATAACTTTAGGAAAATAAATGTCCCTCTTTTTTCAAATTCAAACTAAATTGTCCTAACAGTAAATGTTAAACCAGACTGATAAAACACCAAAATCATTTGTTTTTAATCTTTGACTTATCCAAGACTTTGACTCTTATAAATCTTTCAGCCCACTGCCACTATTTCGATAAAACTACCATAAATTTGCATAAAAACAACACTGACATCATACATTCAAAAGGGCATTTAAAAGGTTAAAATCCTGAAAATGATATGTATTTTCAAGTAGGACATATATACATACATAGAGATATATATATGTATATATATATATTCGTGAGTTTTAGAATAATGATAATAGTCTTTATTTATAAGATTTTAGGTGGGCTCCTAGGACAGCTAGAGACCCCTGCCTGAAGATGTCAGTGGTTAAAAGATCTCAAATGTAGGTGGGAGCCAGGCCATTAAGAGCTTTGAAAATTATCAGTAAAATCTTAAAATCAATTCTGAAACATACTGGGAGCTGGTGTAGAGAGGATGAAATAGGAAGTGATGTGCTCAAATCTTCTAGTTCTAGTTAAAATCCTGGCCGATGACTTTTGAACCAACTGCAATGAAACTTAAAAATAACAAACCGTTCTTTTCCTTAAACCCTAACCCCGAAACATTGATGCGTTCAGGAACACAGGAAAATCAGCACTCTGGCTCTGTAAACGTGTTTTGGAATCAAAGAAAAAACTTAATAAAAATGCTTTTGTCAAATTATCCAACGTGTTTTCACTCAGGGGATTGACAAGGAGACTCAGACAGAAGGCAGATAAACTTACCTGAACGTTACTGCTGATAAAAATCCTATCAGAGATTCCTACACTTCTATCCTGTAGTGAGTGTAATATTAACACACTTTAGCAGTGTTGTTTTCGGATCGGGACAGCAGCGGGTCAAAATGAAGATAATGGAGGATGCGGGCATCGATCCCGCTACCTCTCGCATGCTAAGCGAGCGCTCTACCATTTGAGCTAATCCCCCGATGACGACTGCACGTAGTAGCTGTTAGACTTTAGACTCGGCACCCAGTATGATGTTAATTAACAAAAACAATGAGTTGAACTGTCTTCCTACCTCAGCTGACGTCTGATTGGATGAAGTAAAACCTGCACCGATTTGATTGGCCGGAATCCAGAAGGGGCGGGAGTTGTGCCACTCGCTGTAAAACCATAGATATCAATTCTGTTTATTAAATACTTGCAATACTCTAATCTCATATAAAATGTGAATATACTGTTACTTTCACCCTCGTCTGGCTATAGTAGAATGTTTTGTTAGTTCTCCCTATATATGTTTGAAATATTGTCTTTACGTTACTCTTTGTGTTTATACTGTAATTTGAATAATAAGCTGATATCTGTATTTTGTTCTATATCTTACGTAAACTCTGTATGACCTCCTTTTGTTAAAAAAAAACAAAAAAAAAAACATGGATATCAAAAAAATAGTGACGTTCTCGGTGAGTCTGTGAGCTAAAAGAGCTCACAATGATGAGCTAAAACATTAAATATGGCTGACGCTGTGCTGTGAACAACTGCTGACTTCATTCTACATCAGAGTGAAATATTAAACTCATATTTTTACCTATGAAACAACTTTTTTAACTTTTAAGTGCAAAGGACTTTATTTTTAATGACAAATAAAACTTTCTCAGTACTCACACTTCTGTTCGTCTCCTTTCCTCGAACTGCAGCCTCCTGTGGTGGATGGCGCTGTGGGGAGAAACCAGGGTCCCAAAACTGCGGGCCTGAAACTACAGATATACCCTATTCAAAATGGCAGCACGTCGAAGTCCAGAGAAGGTTCTGGACGTCAAAATGAGCAACGTTCAGAAATTAAGAGAAGCTTCTAGGATTTAAAACAAATGATGAAATGTTAAGTACAAGTTTCTATCGTGTCTACTATAAAGTCTGTTACACACCAACGTCATCCTTCATCAGACTACAGCGACTGTAAAACAGGAGGTCTGGGGTTCGAGTCTGACCAAAAACAGACGTTCAAACCAAAATTACACTTACTAAAATATTAGGGCTGCAGCAATCGATTCCTTTTTGTAATCGAGGGCACTGGCGATTCTTCATATTTTTTATATTTTTTGGCCATTTTACAACTTCTTTTTGCCACTTTTCCCCATTTTTTCCACTTTTATCCTATTTTTGCCCTTTTTTTTTTACAATTTTTTTGCAACTTTTTGTCCAAAAAAGGTACCTTTTGCCATTAAATACCACTAGTTTCCTTGTTTCCCAATGTTTGCCTCTTCTTTTTGCCATTTTTTCCCATTTTGCCCTTTTTCACATTTATTTTGCCACTTTTTCTCCATTTAAACTACCCTTTGCCATTACATACCACTTTTTTTCCTCTTCTTTTGCCCATTTTTGCCACTCTTGACTACTTTTTGAGTCACTCTTTTTTTGTCACTTCTCACCCATTTCTGCCACTGTCTGACCATTTTTCGCCCCCTCTCACCCATTTTTTGCTGCTTTTTGACCATTTTGCCACCTTTAACCCATTTCTATTGCTACTTTAAGCTGTTTTTGCCACTTTTCACTTCTTAGATTGTGGCTCTTGCAAAGGTATTTCAATAATTTGGCTCTTTGGTTGAGTAACACTGCTCTATAGCATAGTCCCTATAGAAACTATAAGTTTATCCATTTTGCTCCATCCAAAGTAGAGGTTAGCAAAGCAAGTCACCTTTTTTCAGGTTTATGGTTCCGCGCCTCCCCGAAGCTCTGTGGCGCCCCCCAGGGGAGGCCCGCCTCACACTTTGACTCTAATCAATCAGTCATTTTTGCTTTTTTCAAGAAAAGTCGTACTAGACAAATATTTCTCACACCAGAGAGTCAACTTGGAGATTTGTGTAGGTTTACTGGTGCAGGCGTAGTGCCATATTTTCCATGAAGTCACGGCCAGTGGATGCATATTTATATATATATATATATATATATATATATATATATATATATATATATATATATATATAATTCAATAATGTACAGAATTGATGTGAATTAAATATATCTGTAATTGTAATTCTGCCTAGTCAAAATGTAATTAGAGATATCTTGAACTAGAATGACAGATACCTACAATTCATTTGCAGATATCCGTAATTCACATTGTGGATATCCGAAATGACATTGTAGATATCTGAAATGACAATTTTGGATAGGCAGAATGTATTTGCAGATATTTGAAATGTTCTTTTGACTAAGCAAAATTGAATTACAGACATCTACAATGTTAATTCCAGATTTTCAAACTTAACTTTAAATGTTAAAACCACTTGCCATAGCCTTGAGGATTTTTTTTTTAAATCAAATCACTCGAATAATTTGAGGAATCATTTCAGCCCTAAAAAATACAGATCCTTAATACTTATTCTTACCCTGTGATGTTCTTAAGTATCTCCATTCCAAAAAAGTTGGGTCACTGTGTAAAATACAAACAAATACAATGATTGGCCAATCATAAAGCCATATTTGACTCACAAAAGAACATAAACAACATATCAGATGTTGAAACTGAGACATTTTATCATTTCATGAAAAATATTAGTTTATTTTGAATATGATGGCAACAACACATTTCAAAAATTAGGGACAGGACCATGTTGACCATGGTGTATAATCCCCTCTTTCCTTTTTTGATGCTCCAAATGTTTTCTATTGGTGAAAGATCTGGACTGCAGGCAGACCAGTTCAGGACCCAGACTCTTCTCCTGTGAAGCCATGCTGTTGTGATGGATGTGGTATGTGGTTTAGCATGGTCTTGCTGAAATAGTCAAGGCCTTTCCTGACAGAGACGTTGTCTGGATGTGAGCATACTACGCTTTCTACATTATTAAGCAAATGACATTTTTCTCTATTTTCCTAAATACTAATGCAAATGACAGTCAGAGTATTTTTCAAGTCATCAGCCATTAGAGCACAGTTCAAATGTTTTTGAACAAACTTCATAATGATAACCATTATTTTAAAAAAATAAAAACTCAAAATGCACTGTTCCACATTATTAAGCAAACAGAGTTTCAAAACATTTTATAGGTTGTAAAGAACTGAAAATGGTCATGTGTTGAGTTTGCATCATTAGGAGGTCATATTTACTGAAATCAAAGCTATTTCAATCAAAAACTTCTTAACAGGACAAGTTCCATGTTAACATAGGAGCCCTTCTCTGATATCACCTTCACTATTCTTGCATCCATTGAACTTGTGAGTTTTTGGAGAGTTTCTGCTTGAATTTCTTTGCAGGATGTCAGAATATCATCAATTTGATGTGAACTGCCTCCCACCCTCATATATCTTTAGCTTGAGGATGCTCCAAAGGTTCTCAACAGGGTTAAAGGTCAGGGGAGGATGGGGGCCACACCATGAGTTTCTCTCCTTTTATGCCCATAGCAGCCAATGACACAGAGGGATTCTTTGCAGCATGAGATGGAGCATTGTCATGCATGAAGATCATTTTGCTAAAGAAGTCACGGTTCTTCTTTTTGTACCATGGAAGAAAGTGGTCAGTCAGAAACTCTATATACTTTGCCAAGGTCATTTTCACACCTTCAGGGACCCTAAAGGGGCCTATCAGCTCTCTCCCCATGAGTCTGGCCCAAAACATGACTCCAACAGCCTTGTTGGGACATGATGGCCATCCACCAACCATCCACTGCTCCTCCATCTGGACCATCCAGGGTTGCACGGCACTCATCAGTCAACAAGACTGTTTGAAAATGAGTCTTCATGTATTTCTGGGCCCACTGCAACAGTTTCTGCTTGGGGTGGCTGAATAGTAGGTTTATAAATGACTGCAAGCCTCTGAAGGATCCTACACCTTGAGGTTGGTGGGACTCCAGGGGCACCAGCAGCTTCAAATACCTGTTTGCTGCTTTGCTTTGTGGCCTGCTTAACAATGTGGCGCAGTGCATTTTGAGGTTTTTATAAAAAAAAAAAATAATGGTTATCATTACGAAGTTTGTTCAAAAACATTTGAACTATGCTCTAACAGCTGATGACTTGAAAAATACTCTGTCATTTGCATTAATATTTAGGAAAATAAGAGAAAAATGTCATTTGCATAATAATGTGGATCATGGTGTATGTCGCTCTAAAAGCTCTCTCTACTTTCCAGCATTGATAGTTCCTTTCCAGATGTCAGAGCTGCCCACGCCATAGGCACTAATGCAACCCCATACCATCAGAGATGCAGGCTTTAGACCTGAGCCAGGAGAACAAGCTGGATGCTCCCTCTCCTCTTTAGTCCACAGGACACGGCATCTGTGGTTTCCTCTGACCACAGAACAGTTTTCCATGTTTCCTCAGTCCATGTTAAATGAGCTTTGGTCCAGAGAAGACGGACCACTGTGTTTCTGGATCCTGTTCACATATGGCTTCTTCTCTCCATGATCCAGCTTTAACTGTCATTGGTGGATGGCACGGCCAACTGTGTTGACCGACGATGATTTCTGGAATGTTCCTGAGCCCATGCAGGGATTTCACTAAAGAATCATGCCTGTTTTTAATGCAGTGGCCCCTGAGGGCCCCTTCAGCCTTGTCCCTTACTCACTGAGATTTCTCCAGATTCTCTGAATCTGTTGAGGATATTATGGCCTGTAGATGGTGGGAGATTCAGAGTCTGAGCTATTTTACATTGAGGAACATTTTTCTGAAATTGTCCACAATTTTTAGACTCAGTTTTTCTCAGATTGGTGAACCTCTGCCCATCTTTACTTCTGAGAGACTCTAAGTGGGTTTCCATTACACTTGGAAATGCGCAAAATCGAAATAGTGCAATAAAAAAACTGGTAATGGAAACACCTGAATTCTGAAAAAACCCTAAAATATCGCTAAAAGTTTTTATGCTTTCATGAGGAGGTTTTTCAGGCGTTTCGATATGGAAATATATCGCAAAAGTGTAATGGAAACACTTTTTCCACATTTACAAGTCACGGGACTTGATGTACGGTGTCACATGACCAGTCACTCCAAGACGACATGGCGCTGTACGTGTAGACAGAAGAAGAGACGAGACTTTTCTTATCATCATACTTCTACCCTTATACATGGCTTTAGCCGTACATACGGACTTTACCTCTGAACTATCATCCGTTTCCTTCGTCTTTAGTTCAACATTATCAAGGCAACCGCCATAGATGTAACCAAAACCGTACCAGCACGCAACAGGTTCTGAGCATCAAGCTTCCCTGCAGCGGATTCACACGAGATGAGATTTCAGGAGAATTGCGAGGCCTATGCCCAAAACTCCCTTCAATGGAAACGCATTCAAAACGCAATTGTTCTTTATCGAAATTTAAGAAATAACACTTTTATTTTGCAAAAAACGGTAATGGAAACCCAGCTTCTGTCTCTCTCTAAAATGCTCCTTTTATACCCAGTCATGTTACTGACCTGTTGACAATTAACCCCATAAGTGTCAAAATGCTCCTCCAGCTGTTTTCACTACTGCGGCTTACTTTTCCAGCCTTTTATTTCCCTGTCCCTACTTTTTTGAGATGTGTTGCTGCCATCAGAATCAAAGTGAGCAAATATTTTTCATGAAATGGTAAAATGTCTCAGTTTAACAACTGATGTGTTGTTTCCATCCTGTTGAGAATCAAATATGGGTTTATGAGATTTGACATTGTTTTTATTTACATCTTACACAGAGTTCCAACTTTTTTGAAATAAGGGTTGTAATATAAAAGTGGTGTATTGTGTGAATTTGTAGAAATAAAAATACCCCAGACTCAAACAGATTTAACAGACCTCAGAGTAGTATTTAGACAGATTAGGTAAAGTAAAAAGAAGTAGAATAATAGCTGAATCAGTGGATCTAGACTTCATATTAACAGAAGTTTGACATTAATTCGGTTTCACATCCATCACAGATGAACCAGGATCTTCAGACTCTGGATTAATGACCACATATCAACGTCAGTGGTCCACTGCGTCTTTGTTAAACAGTCTAGATCTCCATCCAGTCCAAATATCCTGATTTAAGCAGACATTAGTTCGGCTCTCCCTCACTTTAACCTCCTAAGACCCTGCGTGCATAAGTGGACACTACATTCTGGCTTTCCCACAACATGCCACAGGAATACTGTCTGCTATTAGAATTTTTGAGAAAATAGTCTGGACTGGCCATTGAAGTATTAGTAACTGACTTGAAAATACTAGGGGAATTCTAATGAAAATTTCAGGGATTTCCATGAATAATTTTGGGATTATTTCTTGAAAATTTTCATGGAATTTTTTGTGTACTATTTAGTATATATTTTTAACATTTTCATTGTACATTTTACAGTGAAAAATTTGAGTATTTGCATGACAATTTTGCACGTTTTTTATGTTTGTTTTTGTGTTAATTTGGGAAATGTAGTTGAATTGATTGAATTTTATTTGAATTGTTTAGGGAATGATTTGCTTCTCAATTTTAAGTTATGCTCACAGAAACTTGGGAATTTTATTTTTTGATTTTGTGAAATTGAATGGAAATTGGGAGGCAGGGTATCCTTTGGTATTGCTAGAATTTAATGGAATTCACAGAATTTGTTGGCATGTTTGGGGGAATTTTCCATTGTTTTTCATGGTACCTTGAGAATATATTTGTTTTGGGGAATTTGCTTCAGTATTTTTTGGAAAATTTTCAGGAAATTAAATGGAATTTTAAGTAAAATTTCAGCTTTATAATAAAGTTAAGTTGAAACATTTGAGGAATACTTGAAAAAATGGGGTACTTTTATGCAAAATTTAAAAATATGATAAAGAATTTTGCACTGAAAATTTGGAAGTTTCTTTGGAATTTTGGGGGGAATTTGTTTTAATATTTGGCATCAATTTTTGTCTAAAGTAATTCCTGTTAAAATAGACCGAGCTTCTCAAACTTGACAGGTCCTAATTATCCCAAGTAAGTGGGAGAAACTAAAACTGAATTCTTAACAGTTAATGTTAAGTTAAAAGTTAATGCTGTCTCGAGCAGACAGCTGGGTTTTGGAATGTCTTGCCACTCACCCTAACAGAGGTGTTGTGTGCTGTAAGTGACGTCAGTGCAGAGCCTCTACTCATGACAGTAAGATGATCTCATGATGGACGGATGTTTGTCAGAGGAACCGGCTCAGCAGCTGAATAAAGACCATGACAGAGAGGGGCAGCAGAAATAGAACAAAGCTGAGACCTGTTGGCATGTGGCAGCCGGCTGCAGGAATACCAGCCGGGCTGCTTTTAGACTGTGACACGCTGTCACTCTCAGAGGAATGCTGCTGGAAGTTTCCGGCAGCTGTGGGTGAGTATAAAAGCAGCTGAGAGGAGCTGAGGGACAAACAGACTCAACAGCCAAGCTGCTGATCTGAAACCAAACCGCCTCTACACTCCAGTTAGGATGTTGCGTCCCAGCCTCTTCCAGCCCTCCCCGGTTGCCATGACCCCCTTCCTGGACCTTCACTGGCCGGTCCGCAGTCTGTGGCCCGAGACCCGGCCGCTGTTCTTCCAGCTGGAGCAGGAGATGATCCGGCACATGCAGGAGATGAGGCAGAACATGGAGTACATGGAGCGGCTGCATCAGAAGATCTTCGAGGAGATAGACCAGTCCTCCTCCTTGTCAGCGGGGTGTTTTAAGCCAATCACCTTCCAGGAGTTGGGGAAGGACGTAGGCAGCTTTGCCCTCAGTTTGGACACGCAGGACTTCTCTCCTCAGGAGCTGTCGGTCAAACAGGTGGGCAGGAAGCTGAGGGTGAGCGGCCGCACCGAGAAGAAGACAGAGGACGACAAAGGCTCGTACTCGTACCGCTGTCAGGAGTTCAGGCAGGAGTTCGACCTGCCCGACGGCGTCGACCCAGAGACCGTCACCTGCTCGTTGGTAGGGGGGCGTCTACAGATCCAGGCACCGAGGGAAAAACTGGCCCTAGATGGAAAGGAGAGGGTCGTCCCCATCAATGTGACCTCGGCCCCCGCCATCACTTCATCCAGCGAGGCGGCAGAGGGAAGCTCCTCCTCCTCAGAGAGCGGTGCAGCTAAAAACTGAAGGACAGAGGGGACAAGCTCGCACTCGCACTTTAACTCTTTATATTCTGCTTATCAGTGATGTCTGATGGTGGTCAGACTGTGTCAGTCCTAAAGGAGACAGCCTGGTGTCACTTTTTCAATAAAAATATCAATCAGACTGTTTCCTGTCATCAATACTGTCAGAGTTAACCCTTTAATGCTTTTATGCACAACGTCATGGGAACCCTGAAAGCACAATCAGGCTTTTAAGGTCATTCCCTGGTTTTTCTGACTGTGTTATTGCTGATAAAATACACTGTCGAGCTTATGATTTTTTCAACGGATAAAAGGTTAATATCAGAACATGTCAAGGATCAATAATAAACTCTGAAGACTTTACCTATCAAGAGTGTCTGTGACCAAAAAATGTCCCACTAAAACCACAATTTATGATCCTCTGGCCAGGCATGCCCAAAGATTAAGCTGGGGCCTGAAAAACCTAGAGAATGGCCCCTGATAAACCCAGAGAATGGGCCCCTGATAAACCCAGAGAATGGCCCCTGATGAACACAGAGAATGGCCCTGATAAACACAGAGAAAGGGCCCTGATAAACCCAGGGAATGGGCCCCTGATAAACCCAGAGAATGGCCCCTGATAAACCCAGAGAATGGGCCCCTGATAAACCCAGGGAATGGCCCCTGATAAACCCAGGGAATGGCCCCTGATAAACCCAGAGAATGGCCCCTGATAAACCCAGAGAATGGCCCCTGATAAACCCAGGGAATGGCCCCTGATAAACCCAGAGAATGGCCCCTGATAAACCCAGAGAATGGCCCCTGATAAACCCAGAGAATGGCCCCTGATAAACCTAAAGAATGGGCCCCTGATAAACCCAGAGAATGGCCCCTGATAAACCCAGAGAATGGGCCCCTGATAAACCCAGGGAATGGCCCCTGATAAACCCAGAGAATGGCCCCTGATAAACCCAGAGAATGGCCCCTGATAAACCCAGTGAATGGCCCCTGATAAACCCAGAGAATGGCCCCTGATAAACCCAGAGAATGGCCCCTGATAAACCCAGGGAATGGCCCCTGATAAACCCAGAGAATGGCCCCTGATAAACCCAGAGAATGGCCCCTGACAAACCTAAAGAATGGGCCCCTGATAAACCCAGAGAATAGCCCCTGATACACCCGGAGAAGGGGCCCCTGATAAACACAGAGAAAGGGCCCTGATAAACCCAGGGAATGGGCCCCTGATAAACCCAGAGAATGGCCCCTGATAAACCCAGAGAATGGGCCCCTGATAAACCCAGGGAATGGCCCCTGATAAACCCAGGGAATGGCCCCTGATAAACCCAGAGAATGGCCCCTGATAAACCCAGTGAATGGCACCTGATATCACCAGGGAATGGCCCCTGATAAACCCCGGGTATGGCCCTGATAAACCCAGAGAATGGCCCCTGATAAACCCAGAGAATGGCCCCTGATAAACCCAGGGAATGGCCCCTGATAAACCCAGGGAATGGCCCCTGATAAACCCAGAGAATGGCCCCTGATAAACCCAGAGAATGGCCCCTGATAAACCCAGGGAATGGCCCCTGATAAACCCAGAGAATGGCCCCTGATAAACCCAGAGAATGGCCCCTGATAAACCCAGAGAATGGCCCCTGATAAACCCAGAGAATGGCCCCTGATAAACCCAGAGAATGGCCCCTGATAAACCTAAAGAATGGGCCCCTGATAAACCCAGAGAATGGCCCCTGATAAACCCAGAGAATGGGCCCCTGATAAACCCAGGGAATGGCCCCTGATAAACCCAGAGAATGGCCCCTGATAAACCCAGAGAATGGCCCCTGATAAACCCAGGGAATGGCCCCTGATAAACCCAGAGAATGGCCCCTGATAAACCCAGAGAATGGCCCCTGATAAACCTAAAGAATGGGCCCCTGATAAACCCAGAGAATAGCCCCTGATACACCCGGAGAAGGGGCCCCTGATAAACACAGAGAAAGGGCCCCTGATAAACCCAGGGAATGGGCCTTCACCTATTTTTGCCACTTTCGACTCCCTTTTTTTAACCACTTTAGATGCCGGTATTAGAAAACTTAGCTTTCCATCTGTTTTTCTGCTCATGTCTGCCTCTTTCCACCTATCATTGCTTCTATGAACCCATTTGTGCCACTGATGACCCTTTTTAGATCATTTTTAAGGTATTGTTGCCTCTTTGAGCCTTTCCCATCTTTTTCCATGCTTATTGTTGCCTGTTTTGTCATTAATAACCCTTTTTACTACTTTTTAGGCCTTATTTGCCAATTTTCCCCACATTTTATACAAATATTAAACTGAGTTTGATGACATTGAAGTGTGACAAAATGCAAGTAAAGAGTTTTGGAAGGGGACGATGCTTGTCAGCTGAAGTCTGTTTCTCATTTCTTAAACTTTAAACAGATTTCTGAATTTTTTAGACGTAACATTTAAATGAGTCAGGAAATATCGGCAGAATTCCAACATCGGTAATCCCTTCTGTATATAAAATGACCACAGGACACCAGCTCTTTGCTTTCTTTGTAAAATAATTCTCAATAAACTTAATTTATTCACAAACTGCTTTTCAAATTGCCATGTTGTCATTGTTCTTTTTTTAATCACATACAATAAAAAACATTTCTAAAAGACAAGAGATGTCCGAGTCTCTCTGCTAACTTTGTACACGTCAGCTCCCTCCGCCCTCCAGCTTCCTTGATTTTTTTAAATTTCTGAACAAGCTGGCCGACACCTCGCCTCGCTCAGACATCAGATTAGAAATATTAAGAAAAAACAGCTGAAAAGAATAAACAGAGGGACTAAAAATTTAACAGCTACAGTACACATTTCCTTTTCTTCTCTGTTAGTTTTCCTTTTTTTTTTCTTTTTAACGTCTTGATTTACAGAATAATAGAATATGTTCAGTTAAGGCTTATGTCGAGTGTTATGAAACCAAACAACCAGGAGAGGGAAGGACTGTGTGTGTGCATGTGTTATTGTGGTTTACAGGGACAATTCCAGCAATCTGATGTCTATGTTACGGGGACATGTGGTTTACGGGGACACTATAGCTCAATCCCAATCCCAGAGGTTTGTCAGCTCTGTCAGATGTTTGTCAACTCCATCAGATGTGTGTTAATGTCAGATGTTTGTCAACTATGTCAGATGTATAAGTGTAAGAAAAAAAATGATGTGACTGTAATGGATCATTTCTGAGCTCAAAATGCTGAGCTAAAATGTGATTGTTTTTGCTTTCGAGAAATACAGAACTGAGTCTTTGAGGAGCCAGGTTATGATCTCCATCCCTACCAAGAATGCCTTTCGAATCACCACCAACATTTAAAAACTACAACCAAAATCCAATACCACACAGAGCAGATTCAGGAGGCTTACGTTTTTGGTTTTAGTTAAATTTTAGTAAGCGCTAAGTTAGTTCTACTCTGGACGGAGTCCCCAGAAATATTGTCTCTGTTGGAGCTGAACAGGAGTGCTGAAATTCAGGGTCACTCAGATCTGTTAGCATAATTTCAGCATCGATGTGCATGAAACCAGAATCTTAAACTCTGATATAATTCTCTGGTTATTTAACAAACATTTATACCACAGCAACAAAATAGAAGTCCTAGACACTTTAACGGGCAATTTATTGTTTATAATCGACAAAAACCGCAGAAAAACTCCAGTGTCTAAATTTAACAAAAATATTGGACACATTACCTGTTTCTGTTTCATTTACACAGCGTGCAGGAATTTGTGTGCAGTATATTTTGAATTCTTTCTTTGACACACCTATCTTATTAAGCAGAGGAAGTTTATTTTTAACTTTTAGGGCTTTTTGATTGCATTAATCTTTACCATTTAATTTTAATATTTTAAAAGATTGTATCTTAAATTTTGACAACATTGAAAGACTAAATATGTGACACATTTGTAGCAATAAAGAGAAGCAACTGTTTACACCATGTCCTACAAGCATGCAATTAGAGATACTGCATCATATTGTGCAGCATCACACGCTCACAGCCCACGCTAGATACACTGTAAATATTTAATATCTGGATCCAGTTTTCCCTTTGACAAAACGACATTTAGCTCTTTGTTTTGAATGCAAGGAAAGAGAAGTATAGCGCCTCATATTGACTTTTGTCTCGCTTTTGTCGGCAGTGAGCTGCATAGTTATGTATCTGTGTCGACACATGTTGGAGCACGTTTAACACACGGATGAAGCACCACTATCTCTACCTAATAAAACAGGCTAAATGGTCTGTGAGAGAGGAAAGACAGTCTTCCTCTCAGACGCTCCTGATGCCTTCTCACCTGCCTCTTTCCTTGCTCCTTGTGCATGTCAGCAGGAGAGGAATAGGGAACCAGGGACCAGCAGGAAAACCCAGGCTCTTTCCCAGAGATTGATCACATATTTACAGAGTTTAGACTGCACACGGGAGTTTGCCAGCTGCCCAGTATTCAGTGTCTTGAACTTCTATATTTGTTGTGTGATGTCAAACCAGCAGCAGGCCCAAACATCTGAGTACTAAAACTGTGAAGGGACCCCAGAACACATATTCCCTCTGTATCTTACCATTCTAAAGCACTTCATCACATGAGGGCTGTCAGGATAATATAAGGGGAATCTGTTAAACCAACCTCATGGTGTCACCAATGCTTGCAGCGTTAATAAATTAATATGATATTTCTGGTGGTGAGGACACTGCCTAGAGCTCGCTGTACCACCTCTTCTTCTTCTGTGGTGGTCAAAAGGTGCAGATGTTTCTCATTGTAAACACAAGCACACACACAGTGGAGTGAAGGAGCAGGAGTGTGACAGGAATGTGTGGACACTCAGGTGAATGACAGCATCAGTGACCGCCGGCCCTCGGCGCTGTCTGACAGGATGACGCCACAGCACAGCAGTGAACCTGAATCATCAAAGTAGCAGTCACATGACTGTGGTATGTTACACAGATGTTTGTGTACCAGACTCTGAATAAATCCCTACTGTATATCTGCAGTCAAACGTTTCAGTGTTGAGAGCTAAATATTTAAAATCTAAAAGGAATGATAACAAACTGACAGTAAGAAACGGTCCTGCTTACTTGGTAGAACACGCTGCAATGTTAATAAATTAACTGTACAGAATTTCCTGTGGCTTCTGCAGTGTCAGAGAAATGATGACTTTGTAGTAGGGGAGTGCGAGATTAACTGGAAAGTTTGCCAGTTTCCCAGTATTTGGCATCTCATTTTTGCTGTGGTGTAGAATAAGCAAACTGTAAAGGGCCCCAGCTGTGTTCCCACAGGAACCCCAGAATTAATACTGCTAATTCAGCTCCCCACTTTATAGCACTTCATCGCTACAGACACAAGCTATAGAGACAGGAAATATGCGGAGAGCGAGTAGGGGCAGACATGAACAAACAGAACCAGGATCAGGATCAGGACCGGTGTGTTCCAGCTCAGCCTCAGTAAACAGGCTCCAACTCCACTATCCAAGCCAAACTGGGCCCCAGTGATCTAACTCTGTCAGACTCCATCAGTACAGCTGAAGCCTCAAAGCTAAAGGTTCAGTGGAAAAATGTCGAGTCTGATCCTTTTCTTACCCTGAACCTCCTTGATCTGGAGCAGTTTTATTAGAACTGTTTTACACAGAAGATCAGATAAACATGTTTTTGGTGAAACTGAAATCAGAGCTCTGGTACATATAGGGGGTTTCAGGTCATCGCTGTGGTGAAGCGTCAGCCTCGTCAGACTCGAGCTTTTCCGACTCATTAGCTGTGTAAACTCACCTGGAGGTCAAGGAGCACCTGCACGGTCCGAGTCATAGAGCGCTGACAGGTTGGCCTAAATTTAACAACGTGTCCTGACAGGCGAGCGTCAGATATCATCGAAAAACACAGCAGCAGGGCACTTAAAGCTACCATCTCTAGAATATTTACCCTGAAACAACTAACTGAACCAAAAAAGTCAAAATTCTGAGATTACAGTCTGGAGTTCTGAGATTACAGTCAGAGTTCAATGATTACAGTCGGAATTCTGAGATAACAGAGTTCTATGATTACAGTTGGAATTCTGAGATTACAGTGGAAATTCTTATGGGGACAGAATTCTGAGATCAATTTATAATTCTGAGATTACAGTCAGAGTTCAATGATTAAAGTCGGAATTCTGAGATTACAGTCAGAGTTCAATGATTAAAGTTGGAATTTTGAGATTACAGTCAGAGTTCTATGATTACAGTCGGAATTCTGAGATAACAGAGTTCTAGGATTACAGTTGGAATTCTGAGATTACAATGGGAATTCTTATTAGGACAGAATTCTGAGATCAATTTATAATTCTGAGATTACAGTCAGAGTTCAATGATTAAAGTCGGAATTCTGAGATTACAGTCAGAGTTCAATGATTAAAGTCGGAATTTTGAGATAACAGAGTTCTAGGATTACAGTTGGAATTCTGAGATTACAATGGGAATTCTTATTAGGACAGAATTCTGAGATCAATTTATTATTCTGAGATTACAGTCAGAATTCTTAGATTGAAATCAAAATTCTGGGATTACAGTCAGTGTTCTTGAAGTCAGAATTCTGAGATTAAAGACACAAATTAGAGATTAAATTAGAGATAAATCAGGATTCTTGGCTTAAAGTCGGAATTCCGAGATAAAGTTTGGAATTCTTAGATTAAAACCAAAATTTCAAGATAAAAGATGGAATTTTGAGATCAAAGTCGACAATCCTGGCCTTAACAGTCACAATTCAGAGATTTAACTCATAATTCTGAGATTAAAGCCAGAATTCTGAGATTACAGTTGGAACTCTGAGAGTAAAGTCTTACTGAGATTATAGTCAGAATTCCAAGAATAATGTAGGAATTCTGAGATACAAGTCAGAATTCTGAAATCAAATATGGAATTCTGAGATAAAACCAGAATTCTGATGTCCACCTCAGTTGGATCTAAATGTTTGTTTTTTCAGGGGCCTTTAACACTCTTCTGTTAATTCAAACATGACTATTATGTCATATCATTTAGTCCGGTACTTTTTTAACCAAGATTATTTTAACCTAGAGTGTTTTTTCTGTGTTGACTCGTCTTTCACCAGTCACTACTGGCAAGCAATCGTATGAAGCAGATTTTGAAATTGACTCGGGGAAGGACTCGTAGCGTGCAGGTTCCTCTGATCTCAGGTGAGCTGACTCGCTCCTACAGCATCGAGTCGTCGCTACAGCCAGTCACATCATCACCGTCGTCATCAATCAGCCTCGTTACCAGCTCATCCAATGAGAGAAGGTGTTGTTCCTGAGAGCGCTGCTGATTGGGGGAGAGGAGTGTAGAGATGGTCCAGAAAGAGGAGGGGGAGGGGCAGATAATTTCAAAATAAAACTAACTTCTCCAACGTAAACAGAGAACAGCCTTCCATTTACAAATGTGTCAGTTTTCTTCGATTAAGTTCAGGTCCAGTTCTGTACAATCCCTCTCAAACACGGCCTGCTGTGCTGCCTCGCGCTCATCTGCCTCCTCCTCCCCATCGTCCTCGTCGTCCTCGCGGCATTCCTCGTCACTCTCGCTCAGCGGCCCGATGCTGGACCTGCCCAGGCACTCGGCCGGCGAGCAGGAGCCCCGAAAGTCTCCCATGAAGGACTCCATGCCCATGCAGACATCGCCGCCGCAGGCCAGCCTGCCGCCGCCACGCTCCAGACACTGAGGGTCGATGCTGCGTGTCTGCAGGACGACAGGAAGTTAAGATTTAAAAAACACATCATCCTCAAAGGCCAGGATAGAATGTTTGATAAGCTTTAAAGGATGACATCATCTTTACAAGGAATGGAATGCTTAAAAACCTTACAAAGATGACATCAACCTTAAAGGCAAGAATGGAATGTTTGATAAGCTTTAAAGGATGACATCATCTTTACAAGGAATGGAATGCTTAAAAACCTTCAAAAGATGACATTGACCTTAAAGGCAAGAATGGAATGTTTGATAAGCTTTAAAGGATGACATCATCTTTACAAGGAATGGAATGCTTAAAAACCTTCAAAAGATGACATCAACCTTAAAGGCAAGAATGGAATGTTTGATAAGCTTTAAAGGATGACATCATCTTTACAAGGAATGGAATGCTTAAAAACCTTCAAAAGATGACATTGACCTTAAAGGCAAGAATGGAATGTTTGATAAGCTTTAAAGGATGACATCATCTTTACAAGGAATGGAATGCTTAAAAACCTTCAAAAGATGACATCAACCTCAAAGGCAAGAATGGAATGTTTGATAAGCTTTAAAGGATGACATCATCTTTACAAGGAATGGAATGCTTAAAAACCTTCAAAAGATGACATTGACCTTAAAGGCAAGAATGAAATAATTAATAAGCTTGAATGACAGCATCATCTTCAGAAGCAATGATGGAATGTTTTAAAAGCTTTAAGGGGTGACTTCATGTTCACATGCAAGGATGGAATGTTTTTTAGCATTGAACGATGACATCATCTTTACAAGGAATGGAATGTTTAAAAACCTTCAAAAGATGACATCAACCTTAAAGGCAAGAATGGAATGTTTGATAATTTTTAAAGGATGACATCATCTTTACAAGGAATGGAATGCTTAAAAACCTTCAAAAGATGACATTGACCTTAAAGGCAAGAATGGAATAATTAATAAGCTTGAATGACAGCATCATCTTCAGAAGCAATGACTGAATGTTTTAAAAGCTTTAAGGGGTGACTTTACATTCACAGGCAAGGATGGAATGTTTTTTAGCATTGAAAGATTACAACCTGTTTACATGGGGGGGTAGAATGTTTTATAAGCTTTAAAGGATGACATCATTATAGGAAAGGACGAAATATTTTATAACCTTTAAAGAATTATATCTTCTTCAGAGACAACGATGGTATGTTTTATAAACTTGAAAAGACAATATCATCCCTCAAGGCAAGGATGGAATGTTTAATTAGCTTTAAAAGATGGCATCACCTACACATGGGAAGGATGGAATGTTTTATATGCTTTATAGTAGAGGTTTTCAACTGGCTGTGTCACGGACCCACCATCAACTCCTCAAAGAAAATGGCAACTCAATTTTTGGGTCAATCAGATGTACTCAATAAAACACAGTAGAGTTTGGGCTTAAGCCAGTTCAAAGGGTGTAACAAAACAATTTAACAGGATAAAACATGCATGTTTTATAGAGCCTCATAGACAATTTGGTGTATTTTCAACTGAAAAGGGCTTTGCGACTGACTTTTTGGTCCAGATCCACCAGTTGAGAGCCCTTTATGGGATATTATTTATTTCAGGCACGTATTGCATGCCTTATAAGCTTTAAAGGATGACATCATTCTAGGCCGAGGATGGAATGTTGGTGGAGCTGGGGATGTTAGGGCCTTTTCTCCTCCATCTTTGTCAAAAAGTTGACCATAGATGGCAATTTTTGGAAAAGTAGATGAATCTGGTGGGGAACGGGGGTTTCATATTTGTGTGGTTGCTTTAGTACCTGGGTCATCTTGGTGAAGTCCAGGACTGGCCGGGCGCAGGGTCTGTCGGGGTCACGTCGTCTCTTCAGACCCGGTTTAAGCAGCAGCAGGTCGCAGGGCTGCGAGTGGCAGCGTGGCAGCTGCGGCGGCAGACTCCGGCGCAGAGACGACGGCGTGCTGCAAGCAGAGGAGGGCGAGGCGGGTACCGGGCCCCCCCTAGCCGCTCCAGCCATGGTAGCACAGCCTGGAGGAGGCGGGGCCACTGCCTGACACGGCACCGGATGAGGGGGGAGAAAGGTAGAGGCTGCTGAGTCTCTGATTAGCACAGGGGAGAGCGAGAAACGGCGCTGAGGGGGCGGAGGAGGGTGGAGGGGGGAGGGAGAGGAGGAGCAGGATGAGGGGGAGGGGAAGAAGCAGCAGCAGGCTCCTCCCCCTGCCGCTGCCTCGCTGGGGTCCCATGGAAAGCTCCAGGGTAGAGGGGAGTCCGGAGACAGCGCCAGGCTGAAGAAGGTGGGGCTAGACGAAGAGTGCAGTGAAGAGTTCAGAGACGAGCTGGGAGCACGGAGAGGACAGGCCCCTCCCCCTGCCACACCCACCCCTATACCTGCTCCTGCAGCCCCCACGCCTCCACCTGTAGCCCCGCCCCCTGCCCCCCCATGGCACTGCTGGCGGCTGACAGGTGTCCAGACCCGTGAAGCGCTGGGCCTCCAGGTGTAGCGGCAGCGGGACAGATCCTCTGGTACCGACAGGGAGCGGCAGTGACGTTTAGGGGGAGGAGGGGGAGGGGGAGGGGGCCCAGGCCCAGGAGGGGCCACAGGGGCTCCGGGGAGGGACAGCTCGGACGCCGACGTGCTGGGGGCCAGGGGCCGGTGCTGCTGAGATGGGCCGTCCAGGGGGTCGACCCCCTCCTGCAGGTGAGCATCTGGCGGCACCAGGGGGAGAGGCCCGGGTGGGAAACTAGAGCTCAGCAACCCCCCCTGCAGGCCAGACTTAGAGGGAGGGCAGAGCTGCCAGTAACTGCTCTCTGACCACAAAAACAAAACAGACATTTTAGAGGGGAGTTCATGGACAGATCATCAGAAAAATTCAAACTTAATCCCCCCAAAGGAAGTGATGTCACACAAAGTATCCCCCCATACCTATGAACACTGGCCCTTAAAACTGTATAAAAGGAGTTCAATGTCTCACCAGGCATCAAGCCATCTGGGGGCCAGCACTCTGCGAGGGTTTTCGGGTCCAGCAGGGACTGAAATACATGTAGAACATTTCTTATTTTATCAAAAGCAGTACATTATAGGAAAGAGAACCAGAAGGTAGAAGAGAAATCTAGACCAATGACATGGAACAACTGCTTAAGTTTCTGGAGTTAGCGAAAGATAATCAGGACCACTGATTTTTTGTGTCTATTTTTATCAACTTTTTAAGAAAAATCAGAGAATTATGAGCTCATTCTTAACAATCCGACTTTAATCTCAGAAGTCTGACTTTAATCTTAGATTTCTAACTTTGATCTCAGAAGTCTGACTTTGATCTCAGAGATCTGACTTTGATCTCAGGGGTCTAACTATAATCTAAGAAGTGTGACTATAATCTCAGAAGTCTGACTTTGATCTCAGAGGTCTGACTTTGATCTCAGAGGTCTGACTTAAATCTCAGAAGTCTGACGTTGATCTCAGAAGTCTGGCTATAATCTCAGAAGTGTGACTATAATCTCATAATTCTAACTTTGATCTCAGAGGTCTGACAATAATCTCAGAAGTGTGACTATAATCTCAGAAGTCTGACTTTGATCTCAGAGGTCTGACTTAAATCTCAGAAGTCTGACTTTGATCTCAGAGGTCTGGCTATAATCTCAGAGGTGTGACTATAATCTCAGAAGTGTGACTTAAATCACAGAGGTCTGACTTTAATCTTAGAAGTCTGACTTTAATGTCAGAAGTCTGATTAACATCAGAAGTCTGACTTAAATCTCAGAAGTCTGACTTTAATCTTAGATTTCTAACTTTGATCTCAGAAGTCTGACTGTGATCTCAGAGATCTGACTTTGATCTCAGGGGTCTAACTATAATCTAAGAAGTGTGACTATAATCTCAGAAGTCTGACTTTGATCCCAGAGGTCTGACTTAAATCTCAGAAGTCTGACTTTGATCTCAGAGGTCTGACTATAATCTCAGAAGTGTGACTATAATCTCAGAAGTCTGACTTTGATCCCAGAGGTCTGACTTAAATCTCAGAAGTCTGACTTTGATCTCAGGGGTCTAACTATAATCTAAGAAGTGTGACTATAATCTCAGAAGTCTGACTTTGATCCCAGAGGTCTGACTTAAATCTCAGAAGTCTGACTTTGATCTCAGGGGTCTAACTATAATCTCAGAAGTGTGACTATAATCTCAGAAGTCTGATTTTGATCTCAGAGGTCCAGCTATAATCTCGGAAGTCTGACTTTAATCTCATATTTCTAACTTTGATCTCAGAGGTCTGGCTATAATCTCAGAGGTGTGACTATAATCTCAGAAGTGTGACTTAAATCTCAGAGGTCTGACTTTAATCTTAGAAGTCTGACTTTAATGTCAGAAGTCTGATTAACATCAGAAGTCTGACTATAATCTCAGAAGTGTGACTATAATCTCATATTTCTAACTTTGATCACAGAGGTCTGGCTATAATCTCAAAAGTGTGACTATAATCTCAGAAGTCTGACTTAAATCTCAGAAGTCTGACTTTAATCTCATATTTCTAACTTTGATCACATAGGTCTGACTATAATCTCAGAAGTGTGACTTAAATCTCAGAGGTCTGACTTTAATCTTAGAAGTCTGACTTTAATGTCAGAAGTCTGACTTTGATCTCAGAGATCTGGCTATAATCTCAGAAGTGTGACTATAATCTCAGAAGTCTGACTTTAATCTCATATTTCTAACTTTGATCACATAGGTCTGACTATAATCTCAGAAGTGTGACTTAAATCTCAGAGGTCTGACTTTAATCTTAGAAGTCTGACTTTAATGTCAGAAGTCTGAATTTGATCTCAGAAGTCAGACTTTAATCTTAGAAGTCTGACTTTAATGTCAGAAGTCTGACTTAAATCTCAGAAGTGTGACTATAATCTCATATTTCTAACTTTGATCACAGAGGTCTGGCTATAATCTCAAAGGTGTGACTATAATCTCAGAAGTCTGACTTTGATCTCAGAGGTCTGACTTAAATCTCAGAAGTCTGACTTTGATCTCAGAAGTCTGACTTTATTCTTAGATTCCTAACTTTGGTCTCAGAATTGTACAGCTGAAATGGTGGGATATTTTACGTCACCTAACAGAACATACTGGCGTTTTGTAGCTTGTGGACGCTTTATACTGCCTATATGTAGACTAGTACTGTGAGACAGAAGCAACATTTGTGGAGCTCCAACAACAGCATCTCTGCCTTTAAAATGTGCTGTAACAGATGAGAAACAGCATCAGGCGCATATACCTGTTGGATAGACTATTACAGTACAGTCCAGTTAATACAGAATGTTTGTTTACAGTCTCATCGTCATGTCGGTCAAAATCACAGCACTACTTCCTGTCTCTGTCTAATCTGACACAGCAACCATGGTTATAGACAGAAAATGGCAGCATCTGACCACGGCATTGGATCAGTGAATAAAAACAAACAGGTGAGTCTCACCAGGTAACAGTCCCCCGGCTGAGCAGGGTCGCCTTCCAGAGTCTGCTTCCTCAGGCTCTCCAACAGCAGCGTGACCACAGCATGGTGGCAGGAGACCAGGGGGGAGACGGGTGAGGGAGGAGGGGAAGAGAGGGGGAGAGGAGGAGGAGAGGCAGGGCTGGAGAATGGGAAGGAGAGGGGAGGAGAAAGAGGAGGAGAAGGGAGGGGAGAGCCACGCCTGTGTTCGTCTCTTTCCGTCTGGTCAGTCTCAGGAAGGGAGGGGGAGGGGCCAGGGGCTGTGACTCCTCCTCCTTACCGCCTCAGGGCTTGGTAGCCCCGCCCACTCTCACAAGGACATCATCACTCAGGCGTTGCCCTTGGCAACACACCTGAAAAGAAAGGGAAAGCAGGTGAGTGTTTGAATTCGTAGTCACTGTCACTTCTCCCTCATGGCTGAGTAAAATCAAAAAGGGGCGGGACTCATGGAACCAGCTTTGTCAACAACAATGGTGGCAGAGTATCTGATCTAGGGGAGGATCTAGATCCTCTGAGGACTATCATTAAACCTAAAATGTATGATATTACATTCCAATGTTCCATATGAGAGTGATGCCAACTTCCTGTAGGTATTTCACAGATGTAATCAGATATAACACTAATGTTTGTGCAGTTTATTATCCACTTCTTATGGAAACACAGGGTTTATTCACTATTGAGTTTAACAGCACCACATTACCAACAGTCCTAGAATTTTAAAGCAACTTCTGTGATTGGCTAATCTTCAGTTTTCAATCCAGTGCAACAACTAGAAGTGAATTTAAAGACGGCTCAACGGGTGGGTCAGGATCCAAAAGTGGGCCACAAAGCTCTGACCCTCTAAACGGTCACAAATGTGTGCTAGAAAAAAATGTGGCAAAACGTCAGAAGCCCTAAATGGATATGCAGTAAATTCATACAGGCCTTCTTATGATGACGAGTATAGTTCAAAAATGGTAATGAGATTTCTACTTGTTTCATTTTCTTTGGATAATACAGTTGGTTTCCCCAAGATAAGAAGGAAATTACCAAATGTCCATACCGTCTCTGGAAAATGGGGTAAAAAAATAAGATGTATGCATGCATGTGCTTTTGTAATGATATGCACTTTAAGCATGACTTTGGTCCTATCTCTTTGTTTCATATGTGTTTTGTTTTCATTTAGGTTCCAAACTGCAACATTTTTCATTGAGTGGTAAAATATTTTCAAAAATTTGGGTTGTGATTTCTCTTGAAGAGGTCAGGGTGGGTCCTGATGCTGACCAGTTGAGAACCACTGATGTAGAAGACAAATGAACGTGTGTGTGTGTGTGTGTGTGTGTGTATATATATATATATATATATATATATATATATATATATATATATATATATATATATATAAGGGCTGTCAAAATTGACACATTAATGTGGAATAATCCATCATCATGATTAATCTGCTTAAAAATTTTAACGCAATTAACCCAGAATGGGCAGAATGACTCAAAATCCCTGAAACGTCTCTGGCAATGCATTTTGGGCAGTTTGTCCAAGTAGGGTTACCATCGAGCATGCACAAATGGGCCATTGATCTGGTAGTGACCGACCAACTCGATATGGAAGACGCTAAACAGCACGCTGGCCCTCTGGATGGGAAATTTGAGTACAAGAAAAACAAGACGGAACGGTCGACCAACAAAGTATTCTGCACATTCTGCAGGAAGAGTTTTCTTTTCACCGAAGCACTTCCAGCTTAACATACCACATTAACCACATAAACGTTCGCTGGGGATTCTGCTAGCACGTGAATATTTTTCATCAAATTGATCTGTATTGTTTCGAATTTTGACGTTACCAGCTGCTGCCAACCATGTTTGGCTCGGCTACATTTCTCGATTTAAAAATTTGGCCCAGTTGAATTTGTAATTGAATACCCCTGGCATATATATTGCCTTCTTTCTTGAGTGTGCTTGCTTATGCAAAATGAAACACGATTAATATAGATTAAAAATGAATGATTTTTAATCATGATTAATCAAAATTAATCTACAGCAACCCTGTGATTAATCTGATTAAAAATTTTAATCATTTGACAGCACTAATATATATATATATATATATATATATATATATATATATATATATATATATAATTGACCAGCTTTTAAGAAACACATGGTTCATTTATTCTGGACAACAGCACTGCATTACCGACCAGGGCCGCCCCTGCCCAAAGTGAGGCCCTAAGCAGACTCTGACATGAGGCCCCCCCACTCCCCAGTCACAGCAATGTCTTTGATTGGTAGAGCCACAAATCCTGAAGTTAACAGTCAAAACAGTGGGCAAAAACTGTTTGAGTTCTGTGGTGACCACAGATGGCGCCACACGTCGTTGCACTAGATCAGCCAATAGAAAATCATTGAAGTGATTCAGTTTCAGAGGACAGTTTCAGCCGGTAGAGGGCAGTCACTATGCACATTTCTGACACACAATGTAGAATTTGAATTTGCTGTGTTAAAATGTAAAGATTTGGATGTCAACTAATCAACAGAACTGCTAAATACACAGACACAGAGCTTCACGTCTGAATAAAAAGATTCTGAGGGGATGGTTACCATGTATGCAACTTTGCTGTGACGGTGTTTAAAGGCGACGCTGAAGGATCTACAACATAAAAGAATCCATTTATCGTCAAGCAAACTGGAAAATGTTTAGGTTTCATCTTGTAAATCTAGAAATTTCAAAAATGGAAAAAAAAAACATTTTGTCTTGTTTAATTCGTGGCTTCTGAGTTCTGATTTTTTTTAATCAAGCTGATCAAACTCAAAAATTTGGATTTTTTTTTCAACTCAAAAATTTGAGGTTTTGTCCCATAAAATAACAGCTTTTTTAATCCATATATTTTGATTATTCTCTTATAGATTTATGACTTTTTACACATGAAAATTTCAAGGTTTTGACGTTTTTACTCATAAATGAATGTCTTTCTGATATCAAAAAGTTTTTAGCTTTTTCTGAGTAATTCTGACTTTTCACACTTAAAATCTTAGATTTTTTTTTCTAATAAATAAAAAAATTTCTTATTTGAAGTTTTCTTTCACAATTACATATATACATATATATATATATATATATATATATTTTTTTTTTTTTTTTTTTTTTTTCTCCTAACAAATTTTTTTTTCATAGTGGCTCTTATTTGCTGTCATTTTTTACAGATACCTGACCAAAACAAAAATAAAGTTACTTGTTAAATGTACTTTAGGAAAATCTTTGACGTATAACATTTATGTTTCTGTAAACTGAGCATTCACATTGAAATCTTACGTTTGTCATTAAAATATACTACTTAAAATTAACATTTACAAACCTATGTTATGGTTGTTTGGAGGTTTTTTGTTGATCCCTGATGGTTTTCAGGTTTCATGCAGCCCCACAGCATACTTAACTTTGAAAGAGGTTGCCTTATAGAACAATGCCAAAGCATTTGAGCAATTAAGATAATATGCAGGAGTTTGCTTGCCATTTTGGTGATTAAAAATAATAAATTATTTCATGTTGGGAGTCTAGGACTTCTATTTTTGTTGCTTTATGATCAAATGACAGTCAAAGTTATGTTTTTTTTTTAATAGAATCTTATTTAAGCTTAAATTCTGGTGTTGTACCAATTCAGATCCCTTTAAAAGCAGGTGTAAACTCGGTGAACATGTCAGTATGTTAACACCATGTCATCCCCTCTCTGTAATCTGTATCTCAGGGACACTTTGGGCCCCAGAAACATGAGGTCAGGGGCCACACACGTTACAGATCCATCGCTCATGGATGTGTCTGGTGCTAACCCGGGTAAAATCCGAGCTTAATGTTTCACCCGGGTTAAATCCGTGCTGGATCTGTTGATAATGGCTCTCAGTGTTTGCAGATGACAGGCTGTCCCTGGCAGGGAGGCCAGACTCGCTGAGGCCGCTGGGCATCTCAGCTGCTGCTAGCATGTGGCTAACACATCCCATTGTTTTCAATGAGAGATGCTAACACATGGATATAACGGTTCTCCTCTCTGAGAGGAGATGAAAGTATGAATGACATGAAGCTTTTTTGACTGAAAGTCGGTGTAGAAAAATAAAATAAAGTGTATTTAAGATCATTAACGCGTCAATGAACAGCTCAGCATCACCTGCACAGCTAGCCTGCTATAAATAATATGTCATCTCGTTATTACTTTCAAGGTCGGCACAATAAATTCAGCCATTTTTGTATTTTAAACATAGCGGCAGACAGAAAAGAGTTCACCCGGCTCAGCCTTACAGCCTGCAGGTTCGGGCCACCGTGCTCCGCGGGGCTGCGGGGCTAACAGGCAGCTACACTGGCCGTGTGTCTGCATCCAGGGGCAGCAGCTAGCTAACGGTGCTAACTGACCTGCCCAGCGTTAGCCGCTGTTACGCTTTCAAGAGCGACCGTGTTAGCTTGTGACTTTCAGCTGAACATATCGGCGTTTGTCGTATAACTGTCGATGCAGATGACGGCAACGAACGTCTCTCTATTTTTTATTAAAACGTCAAAAAATAGTCAATAGTAACACGAGGAATCGTAGGAACATCTAAAACAACAGAGGCAGACGCGATCGGCTGAAAGTCACCAGATTACACGGCCACTCTTTGAACCGAAACACCGTCAGCGTCCTAACGAATGCTTCTTTGTTGCGTTGTTTTCATCACATCACCAATACCCATTTGATTTGTCTTTAATTAACATTTTAATGTGAGAACTGCTGGAGCCCTTTAAGTCTGCCGTGTGTTATAACGACGACATTCGCGTTCGTCTGAAAGTCACCAGGTACCACGGTCACTCTTTACACCATAACACCGGCTAGCAGTTAGCCACGTTAGCAGCGTCAGCCGCGTAAGCCGTGCTGATCTCACAAACAACCCGGAGAATGAGAGCGGCTTTTCTCGCCGCCGTCTCTCCTCCAGCCCCCAACTCACAGAAATCGTGTCTGAATAAGATTAAATTATTCCCAGCCGTTTTTAACGCCTCAATCAGCGGCCGCTCACAACAATACTGCCGGGGATGATGGTACCGTCTGGCCGGCCTGCGAGCGCGGTGAGCGGCGCGGTGAGGAGGAAAACACGGCGGGATGCTGCGGGAAGCATCAGAACAGATCAGCTAGGGTTCATGGAGAGAAAACCAGCAACATGGTGCTCCTTGTGCTCACTGTCAGCCGGATAGGTGCTTACCTCCTCGGACAGCTCCTGTGAGGTGGCCCCGGTGATGCGGCGGAGCGCGGTGTATTGACCCAGTGTTATTAAAGCGCAGGACGCACCGCGCCGTTCCGCCTGCCGCTGCCGCTGTCAGCACCGAGCCTCCACAATGAATTAAAGCCGGATCAGAGCGCTCACTGCGGGCTGTGTCGGATCCAGAACGAGAGCAAGCATGGGCTGGAATCAGAGTCCAGTGAGCTGCGATGATTAAAACATAATAATAATAAAGAGTGACGCGCACACGCCCGTGAGCGGCAGGCATTCATAAATAACATTTACGGCAGGAGGAGGAGGAGGAGGAGGAGAGGCGGGGCCACTCTTCATCATCGTGCACCTGTTTTTTATTCTTATTTTATTCTAACATCACATCCCATCCCTGGGCTTATTAAATAAGCGAGATTTAGATTTTGTGATCACAAATAAATCAAATCCACTCTTCTGAAAATTAGCACTGGGAGGCTGAGGGATGCTGGGAGATGTAGTTCACATAGAGCTCAGCAGGTTGTTTACAGCAGCTCTGCGGGCTGATCCTTCTGCCAGACCCTGTTTAAACCTCGCATTAACATCCGGTTTTAAGGCATCCAGATACCAAGTCCTTACAGCTTCCTGTGGAGTCACTGAAACAGTGTGATATCTGAGAGCCCAGACTGATACAGAGGGGGTCTGGGGTATTTGTGTGTGTGTGTATACATATATGTATATATAGATATTAACCACTTACCAAAGCCAAAAAATAGTTTCAATAGAGGCAAAAAAAAAGAGCAGAAAGAGCCAAAAAATTGGATAATGGTGTGAAAAAAACAGCAGAAAAAATGGTTAAAAGGGGTTTAAGGTGGTAAAAATGTAGGAAGATGCTGCACCAACTAAGGCTCCCTGCCAGAGAAGTAACATGTACCCACAGTCAGTCTGTGCCACCAGGATTGGCATGCCAAGGCTGCCACTATGCTGCCCCTGCAGGTGATGAGTCCATAGGGGGCAAACGGGAATGGCAGGGCAGAATGATGCTCCTCGCCAGTTCCACAAACTTTTCCAAAAGTTGCCAACTGAGGCCCGATGTCTGGCAAAAATGGACGAGACAAAAGAGACTCAAACATGGCCAGCTTCACCTCAGTCCCTCTTCTGCCTTTGATGTTGTCATCTTTAAAGTCTTTAAAACACTGAGGTCACAATCTAGAGCTTATAAAACATTCCAACCTCACTCCTTATGTTTACACAACATTCCAACCTTGCCTTTGATGTCATTCTTTAATGTTTATACAACATTCCAACCTTGCCTTTGATGTTATTCTTTAATGTTTATACAACATTCCAACCTTGCCTTTGATGTTATTCTTTAATGTTTATACAATATTCCATTCTTGCCTTTGATTTTATACTTTGTTTATACAACATTCCAGCCTTGCCGAATTGAGATTTACATGGGAAACATGTTTAATCGCCATTATTCAATTCCGCTTAAGGTCTAGGGGTTGGGAAGGGTTCTGATTGGACAGGGGGTGGACGTGACATATTTACATCTACCGGAAGAAAATAAACTCCAGTTCCTGCTTTTCTTTTCGGCTAAAACATGGAAGACCACATAAGTAGGTCTGCATTTTTATGCTTCCGTCCATCCACTCTTTTCATTATATCCATATCTTCTAAGGCTCTTATTAAATAAATAGTCTCGGCTTGAGTCCAACGCTTGCTTCGGGTGGCCATCCTGGAATACGTGCCCGCCGGTGCAGAATATGTGCGTCATCGCGACAGGACAAGGGAATGAGCATGCGCAAAACGACCGGAATTAATTTAAAGTGGAATGAACGTTTACATGATCGAGGAATTATTCAATTCGGATTTAAAATCAGAATAAACCAGCCACTTACTTCGGATTTAAATTTAATTCAGAATTAGATGTTTGCAAGGTCATTTTTAATTTTAAAGAGGATTTAATTTTTATTCTAAATTAAAAGGGAATTAAAGCTCTCATGTAAACGTATCCATGTTTATCAGCCATACCAGCGTGTCCTTTTAAAGCTCCGACCATAAAGCTTTTTAAACATGGGTTCAGCTCTTGCTTTAGTAATGAGAAAGTCCAGGAAGAAGAGGAGTCGTCGTGAATTTTAACACTTTATTTACATCTTTATTATCACATATTTCAGCTTTGCTCTCCATATTCAAGCAGCACAAAATACAAAGTCAGAAACACAAGAAGTAAAAGAAAAAGAGACAGCACGTTGTCCTCCTTAGGGGTTTGTTTTTGAGAAAAAACATGGCGGCTCAGAGGACGAGGAGTCTGACGGACAGCTGAGCGTGACGGTGAGTGTGGACAGAAGACAGCGGCCTGCCGAGAGGCCGTCATGTGACACTAACACAGGAAACAAAGACATTTACTTTGATTAAATCAGTGGCTTTAAGTCCAATCATTGGCTCAGTGAGGGTCGTTAAATTAAAGGTGAGAAGTGCCCGTCAACAGAAAGCTAAGAAGTGCAAACGAATGCTCAGCTGCCACACCACACACAAGGAGGCGTTCAAGAGTGAAATCTGGGAAACTCAACTCCTCCAGGAATGAGCTGAGCTTCCTGTCAGTCGTCTTCGGAGTAGATCAAGGAGGATTGGACGCTCTCAGGTCACGGACCAATCACGTCCCGCTGTCTTGGAGCTAACCATCTTAAAAAGACGAACATACACACGTACAGATTGCTCTGACGGGGCCGACGCTGACCACGTCACAGAAGACTTAGACGTTTGGAGACGACTGAAGCGCCTCAGTGCAGGTGTTGGAGATCAGTACTGGTTCCACAGGAGCTGGTCAGAAAAGTCAGGAACCTGCTGGTCATCGTAGGCCAAATCTACAATGATTAAAAAAAAGGTGTCGGAGATTACATCTACACCAGAAATTAACCAGCAATTTCCAGGTTAATATAATCTGTGATCATTATCAGCTGGTGTAAACATGGCTGACATGTGCCAAGGAGAGAAAACAGTACAACTCAGCCACATTTCTAACTTTTACCCCTAGCACCCCCTAGTGGTGAAATCTTCCCCTATAAAATGAACGACCTTCCAAGTTCCTGATACACAATCAGTAGTCATTGGCAGCACCTGCCTGAGCTGCTGAGAACAAGTCTACAAGAAACATGGAGGCTTCAAAATCGTGAGACAAATCTTGGAAGGAAAAACCAACTAGGCGTTGAGGTTTGTGGCGTACTGAGGCTTCTCGCAGCTTTTTACCTGTGACCTCACCTGGAGCGCTGTTGGCCTCCAGCAGGAGGCGGAGCCAGTCGTTCATGTTGTCATTGGTGAGCTGGTTCCTGAAGGAAAGGCTCAGTCCAGGAGGAGAGCGCAGAGGTCGGAGGCCGCCGTCATCCTCCTGCAGAACGTAGAGACAAGTTTCATCCAGGCAAACACAGAAAAACGTCTGACTGGGCAACTTCACTGAGGACTGAAGTAGTCTAAATGTAATCCTGTTATAACTTCAAATGAGTCAATCTAATGTTAGGATCGGTCAGACTAAAGCTTTAAAACTTTCAGACATTTATCACCAAGATCTGTTGACAAGAAAGAACAAGCCCAACAGATAAACACCGGCAGCATTTCAGTCCCGTCACGTCGCCAGTGTTTAAAGAAATTACACCATTAGAAAACCCGCGTTAAAACACTGACTTCTGCTCTTCAAGCCCATCCACCAGGCGTAGAGTGTCACCCCTGGTTTTAATCAGTGCCCCATCTGGGACGCCACACAACAGGAAGTGTAGCATAGTGTTGTGTCTATGATTTGTTCCACCACATCAGCAACCAATGAGAGCCCAGAGTCACAAAAGTCACAAATGTAAACAAACCAAATGGCAGAAGTAAAGACGAACCATGAAGTCACTGTCGTTAGATGGACTAAAGTCTAGTCCACATGTAGGCAAGTGTTTTTTTTTTGGCCTTAGATACATGGTCGCTCATAAAGGGAGATAAAGGAGGCAGCTTTTTGTGGCCCTAACAAAAAGTGAGTAGATAGGTCAGCAACATCACAGTCCATTGTAAAGTTAAGCTGTGATTATTCTTATTTATGTACAGAGGTCCCCAGCCTTTCTCCTTAGAGCCCCCCTATTCTTATCTAAAAAAGGCTACCCCCCATAAAAAACTGGAAAAATTAATCAGGTTTAAATGTTGTCATTGACAGAATCCCAACATAAACCCATGTATAAATTATCCATTCACTCAATTGGGTCCTTTCGTATATATTAAATATTTTAAAACAGATGTTATCGTTCTGATTAGGGCTGCAGCTGGTTAAAAGATTTAAGCTCTGAAAGCGGAAAAATATTAATTTCTACAATTTTTATAGCACTTTTTCCGAACGGACCCGTTTGGGTCCCAAGGGTCTTAAGTGTGAGTTTTTCTGGCGGGACTCCACCACAAAAATTTAAATTTTAAGTATTGCACACTCAAAGTAGATGATTTAGCCTAAGTCCTGAAAACTTTAAATTAACATTTGAATTTCAGGTTTAAGAGTACTTGGATGCAGCCGAGGACCTCCACTTCACACTGGAAGTCGGAAAATTGCCGCCATATCTTGTCTTCTAATACCGGAAGTCACTTGAACTGAACTTCATTGTTTTCTTCGTTTGTCGCCACCATATTAAAAGAGGAAAGTCCGCCAAATAAGGAAATACAAGTAGATGAAAAATACACGAGTTTTCAGACTAACAAGCACAGCGATTACATAAGATCAATTTTAATAATTGATCTATGATCCAAATTCACGTATCACTGAGCACAGACATAATATGCAATGGGAGACTGGATGACTGACCGGACCCCGACGTCGCCGCCATGTTGCCTGAGGCAAGTCGCTACGTCATTCAATACAGTAGACAAGGAATGTACAAGTTTTCAGGATAAAAAGCTCAAATGACAGGATAACATGGATTTTAATGAATCATTAAGAATAAATAATCCATATGAGTCCTATAAATCCAATCTAATGAATCCATATAATGATCCATGATAACGATAGTGGAACATAAAAGCAGAATCCACTTTCATGTGTTTTCTCAGTTAAATGAAAAGATGTACTCCATGATTTAAAATAAAATCATTTTATATATAATACAGCTTCATATATGTAGAGATATTTTTTAATTTATATATATGTTAATCTGATAGTTTCCATTTTTTTATTCCGAAAACTTGCAGTCCTCGTCTACTGTTCTGAATGACATAGCGACTTGCCTCTGGCAACATGGTGGCGACGTCGTGGTCCAGTCAGCCAGCCAATCTCCCGTTGCATATCATGTCTGTGCTCAGTGATACGTGAATTTGGATCATAAATCAATTTATTAAAATTAATGTCATGTAATCGCTGTGCTTGTTAGTCTGACAACTCACATTTTCCGTCTAATTGTATTTCCTTATTTGGCGGATTTTCCTCTATTAATCTGCTGGCGATGCACGAAGAAAACAATTAAGATGACGTTCAGTTCAAGTGACTTCCAGTATTGGAAGACGTGATATGGCGGTGCTTAGCCAACTTCCGGTATGAAGTGGAGGTCCTCTGCTGCATCCAGGTCCCTCTCCTCAGTTTTGAGCACTTAAGATAATCGATTTCACACTAGTAGTGAAAACATAAATAGTTCATTTAGAACAAGTACTGCGCACTAAAAATACACTTGTTTTTTTAACTCACAAAAGTCAAGTGTAGTTTATTTTTGAGGCGAGTTTGCATTTTTTTTAAGTAAGCTCAAATAATTTTATTTTACAGTGCGGGAAACCACGATGAAAGCTGGTGAAAATGAGGCAAAAAATGGTTTAAAGGGGAGAAAAGGATAGAACTGGTCAAAATTGTGCAAAATAGCTGAGCAAAAATGGGAGCAAAAGTGAAATCTGGTTGAAATTAGTTTAAAAAGGATATAAAAACTGATCCTCATCAGCTCCACCCATTTTGCCAAAAGTTGCCATCTATTTGGCAAACATGGACAACAAAAGTCCCCCCCCGCCCCCAACATCCCCAGCTTCACAAACATTCCACTCTCTGCCTCTAATGACACCATCCTTTAAAGTTTAAAAAACATTGCATCCACTTTGATGATGTCAGAGGTCACCGCTATTTCACTACCGAGACACGAACCCTGCCCTTGTGGTTCTAAAGCAGACCTGGTTCAGGATCAAACCATTTTAAAATGAACCGTTAGAGACAGAAGCTTTACCCTTCAGTCCACATGCTGCCAGTGTTTTAGACGGCGTGCAGGAGTTCGCCTGATGTTTTACACATATGAATGATAAATCACCGAATGTTGGCCATCCAGCACGTCCATTTTTGTTCAAACATCTTTATAGTTTTATTTATGATTCATTCATATTGAAGAATATAATCTGGTTTATAGAGCGCCCTGCTGAGGAGGTCGGGGTTCATACCAGGGACAGCGGGCTGGTCCATGGTCCGGTCAGCTCCAGAGTCGTGGCGGCAGACGGAGGAGACACGGAGGAGGCTTTGGAGGCTGCACAAGTCTCCTTCTCTCTCTGCTCATCTCCTCCATCCTCACAAAGGTCAGAGGTCATCTTTGCCAGCTGGCTCTGCCTAAAGAGATGGACAAGTGCGCAAATGTTTCAGGAACTTTCAGGAACCTCTGTCGCTAAATGAGAACAAAACTCAAGACTTGACACAGATTACCGATTTCTGACTGAGGTTGCTATAACTACCGGTTTGAAAACACAATCTTCATGGTTTAATAGATAAAAACGAGCAAAGCTTTAAAATCTACAGCTCAGCATCACCGACAGAAATACCAACAATATTTTCTTATGTTCTGAGTAGATCTTCAATTTCCTTTGGGATCAATAAAGTATCTGATCTATCATGACATCCCTAACAAAGATCCACCTACAGTTGCTCCACTGGGTCCGTGGTCTCTGCAGCATCCGGCTGGTTTTCGGTCGGAGGGTCCCACAGGTGCAGCGCTCGCCTCCACAGACGCACCTGCATGTCCCAGGAGCGCCGGCTGTACTTCCTGTACTTGTTGGGAGTCGATGGGTGGAGCTTAGGGTCCCTCATGTGTCTGGAGAAGAATCAGAGTGAAGAAATTTAGACCTTAAATGTACGGGACAGAAGCCAGTACCACCAACTTATCCAGAAGTTGCCAACTACAGCTACCGTCCTCTACCTTTAATGATGCCCCCCCCCCCCTTAAAGCTTAGAAATATTCCATCCATGCCTTTTGGAAAAAACAAAAACAAAAAAAAACCCAAAAAACAGAGTTGTCCTGATCTTCAGTCAGATTTTAAATGCAGAGAAAGACAGAGCAATATCCAGGTTGCACAAACATGTTGGCAACATTTGGAAGAATGTGTGTACTTCGAGTAATTTATAAATTATACTGAAGTTGCTAAAAACAAAACATTGACGATTTCATCCACAAATTTATCAAAACAGTCCATCCTCTGTCTTTGATGACGCCATCCTCAAATTTATCAAAACATTCCATCCTCTGTCTTTGATGACGCCATCCTCAAATTTATCAAAACATTCCATCCTCTGTCTTTGATGACGCCATCCTCAAATTTATCAAAACATTCCATCCTCTGTCTTTGATGACGCCATCCTCAAATTTATCAAAACATTCCATCCTCTGTCTTTGATGATGCCATCCTCAAATTTATCAAAACATTCCATCCTCTGTCTTTGATGAGGTCATCCTCATATTTAAACATTCTGTCCTCTGAAAAATTTGCAGAGGACATCAAAGGCAGAGGACGGAATGTTGGAAAAAATTTGTGGATGAGGTCATCAAAAGCAAACATTCCATCCTCTGCTTTTGAAGATGTCATCGTCAAATGTATCAAACATCCTTTCCTCAGGCGCACAGATGGTCAAGTGGTTTGAGGCGCTACCCATGTACACGGGCAGTCTGGGTTCGAATCTGGCCTGTGGCCCTTTACCGAACGTCTCTCCCCTCTCTCTTCCCTGTTTCTGAGTCTAGTCACTGTCCCTCCTCCATCTAATACAGGCATGAAAAGGCCCAAACATAAACCTTAAAAAATAACAACAACAATACGTCTTCTGCTTTTGAAGACATCATCGTCAAATTTTTCAAACATTCCATCCCCTGCCTTTGATGTCATCCTTTAAACCTCTTAAAACATTCCTTCCTTGCCTTTGAAGATTAGGTCAGAAATGTTTCATACAAAACACGAAAGACACAAACCCTGCCCACAAGTTTGTGACTAGTCATAGCTCTGGTTGAAAATAAAATTGTTACTGCAGCAGAACAGCAAGAAAACTTTCATGTCATGGGCATCATTGCTGAGAAAAACTTGTTCATGCCTGCAGAATAATTCCAGCTAATCTGGCTCATCAATCTCCAGCATCTCAACTCAAGGCTGGAGCCAAATTCTTCATGAAAGAATGGTCAGTACCAACTTTCTGTGGCCAATCTCTATTAATAAGGTAGGTGTTGAGAAAAAAAAAAAAAAAAAAAAAAAAAATCAGGATATCTTGGACATTAAGAGCTAACAAAGTTAGCCGTCTGCCGATGCTTTCGGTCTGAATAAAGATGCTAACCCGCTACAAACAACAATTCGGGAGAGGAGTTAAGGTGAGCGGGACAATTTTGAAAAGGAAATTGTCATTGCAGAGGAACAGAGAAATTTTAAAAGGGTTAGGAAGTCATTAGCATTTAAAGAGACACACCAAACATAAGCGTTGTAAGCTGCTGTTAAGAGCTGGTTTCTACAGGGTCACAAACCTCCTCTGGTGTTTCACCATTTTTTATTTCAACTAAAGCACAGATGTTTAGACCACGGGGGGCCGGGTTTAAGCTGACAAAGGACTATGACACATCATCTTCAATGATCTCACTCGTCAAAGAGTCAGAAAAGGTGGGATCTTTGTGTGCTTTGTCTCACCTGGGGACTTGCTGCAGGTAGTTCTGGTAGCCGCTGGTGTTCTTGCCATACTGGATCTGCTTCTGCCGCCGCTTTAGTACCGCGGCGTTGGTCTCAGTGTTGGCGGGGTCTGGGAGGCGGGGGTAGCAGCGACCGAGGGGGGGTCTACAAGAGGAAAAAAGATCAGATTAGTGAATGGTAATAAAGTTAATTGGGATTAGCTGCTTTTATTTCAGTGAGACCATGCCTAGCTACATTCTGGATAAGTTACAACAGCATGGCTTCACAGTGAAAGAGGGCATCCCTCCATTTTTGCCATATTAACAGGCCATAATTGTCAAGGTTTTGAAAAGTAGGTGGAGTATCTGCTGTTCTTCAGGGCGTACTGACCTCTTGTTGTCCAGGTCATCTGTCCCGACAGCGACGCTGCTGGTGGACACTTTGAGAATACATCGCTCCAGGATGGAGGGCCTGAGGCAACAAAAACAAGATTATCACGGAAAATTAAACTTTTATCTAATATCTATTAGTTAACTGAACAAAGATACAGAGAATAGTACACCAAGGTTTGAACTTTAAGAGTAGCCCCCCCCTTGCTCCACAAGCTAAGCAGTAGTTTATAAATTTGTGAGTCTGACCAACATTAAATACTGATTTAAACTGATCCTAGCTGAGTAAATCCTAAATCATGGGTTGTCTGTATGATTAAGATTGATTCTAACCTGCGAGGTTTGTTGCTGGCAGCTCGCTCTCGTCCTCGCAGGCCGCTGGCAGCAGGAGGAGACGGGATCGGAGAGACATTACTATGGAGGAAGAGGAAGAGAGTTCGATATTTTCGCTGGAAGTTAATTTTATCGTATCAGTAATCCTTAATGATAACATATAGGCATATTTACAGCCCACATATAGGCACATTTACGGCCCACATATAGGGATATTCACAGCCAATATACAGGAATAATGACAGCATATCTTTAGGAATATTTAAAGCCTATATATAGGCCTATTTACAGCCCATACAAAGGTCAATATTTAGGAATATTTACAGCCCATAGTATACAGGCAAATTAACAGCCAATATTTTGGGATATTTACAGCCCATTTATAGCCATAATTAGAGGTCATATATAGGCATATTACCATCCTATATATAGGCCTATTTACAGCCCATACAAAGGGATATTTACAGCCCATATGTAGGCAAATTTAAACCAATATTTAGGCATATTTACAGCCAGTATTTAGGGATCTTTATCTACAGCGGACATATAGGGGTATTTACAGTCCACAGAGATATTTGCAGCCTATAGAATATTTTTCTTTTAGAGGAGGCTCACACTCTAGAGATCCATAAAATAACAGATTTTTGTTTAAAACTGACAGTTTTCCAGAAAAGCAGGACCATTTACGGTCCAATCTATTTACAATTAGACTTCTTAGAGACGACAGAAGAAAAACTAAAAGTTTAGGCGTTCTTCACTGACTTTACTCTAAGTTTTAGAGGCTTCATCCATTTCTGCTCCACATTCTGGGACTAATATACAGTTGTGCTTGTAAGTTTACATGCCCTGACACAATTTGTGGAATAATTCACATTTTTCCAGGAAATATGTTTAATAATGGGAAAAGTTCTCCATCATTCAAGGTTGGTGGTCAGTTGAAGTTATTCATTATCACACAGTTGCATTTGCTCTTTTTAAATCATAATGACAAGTTGAATCACCCAAACAACCCCGATCAAAGTATCCCTTTATGTTTAGGCCTCATATATGCACACACATTAGCACAAACGGGTTAAAAAGGCCTGTAAGGGTAACTGTCCACACCTGTCACATGTTTGCATGTAGTCAGTGTCTGTGTATAAAAGTCAGAGAGACCCCTGCACATGTCCTCTAGTGCTGCACGGACTCTGCTGGATTCTGAGCAACAGAACTGTGAAAGGACCTGCGAGAGAAGGTAGCCGAACCTTATAAAACAGGAAAAAGATATAAAAAGATATCCAAAGATTTGAGAACGCCAATCAGGAGTGTTCAAACTCTGATAAAGAAGTGGAAAATGAGGGGTTCTGCTGCCACGGTCAGGTAGACCAACAAAACTTTCAGCCACATCCTCCAGGGAAATGGTTCAGGATGCAAAGAAAAACCAACGAAGAACTTCAGCTGATATACTGCCGTCTCTACAGAGAAGTGGTGTGGCTGTTTCTAGAAGCACAATCAGGAGAAACGAAGAAAAATGGGCGTCATGGTTGCGTTGGCAGAAGAAGGCCATTACACCAGTGCCACAAAACAGCACCTGGACAAGCCTCAGACCTTCTGGAACCAAGTCATTTAGAGCAGAGGTCATCCAGAACATTCACACAAGGGCCGGATTTAGTCCCATCAGAAACTCTGGGGGCCCGACTTTCAAATACACCAAAACTAAATCAATATTGTGGGTTTGACTGAAATATTATTCTAGTAGAATTTGTATTTTCTTTCAAAGCGCAGGACATTTTTAGTCATTACCAGTGAGATCTGTCCCTGTTATCTATAACGCAGCAGGACACAAGGAGACCGGCCTGACACCAGAACTGGCTGAGCCCCTGAAAATCCCAGAGAATGGGCCCTCCACAGTTGGGCTTTAGCACCAGTATTTACTCATTTTTGACACTTTAACCCCTTTCTGCCTCTTTAAATACATTTTGGCAAGATTTTAACCCCTTTTGAAACCAATTTTCTTGCATGTTTTATCCCCTTTGTGCCAATTTTATCCATTTTTGCTACTTTTGAACCCGTTTTCATTACATTTTTTTCAACAATTTTGCCACTTTTAACCCATTTTTGCTACTTTTTGCCTCTGATAATGTTTGCCATTCTTTAACTCACTTAAATCACTTTTCCTGCATGTTTGTCCCCTTTTGCCACTTTTTAAACCCTTTTTCATGACTTTTGTTTCAACATTTTTTTGCAACTTTGTAACCAATTTTTGATACTCTTCAGCCCATTTTTCTGTTTTACCAGTTCTTGCCACATTTATCATCTTTTCACAACTTTTTCAGCCAATTTTTGTCCCTTGTTGCTGCGCCAAAACCCATTTCACCACTCATCACCCATCTCTGCTTCTCTCTAACCTTTTTTCTCCACTTTATCGGGTCATTTTTGCAGCACTTCTGCCAACCTTAGCCCTTTTTTAAACATCTACTAAATATGACAGTAAATTTCAGTAAAACAGATCAGATGTGAAGTCATTCTCAGACTATTTCAATGTTAATTGTTTGTGGGGTGATTTAGCAGCTGCAGACATCTAAAGCCAAGGGATACTCTTAAAACCACAACGTCTTCTTTTCCTCCTTTTCTGAATCTGATGATCATCCGGGGGCCGGACAGGAAGCTCTGGGGGCCTGATATGGCCTGTTGCGTTTGGACTGGCGTCAACAATGAGAAGAACACCATCCCTGCTGTGAAGCATGGAGGTGGATCCGATGTTTTTGGGTGTGTGAGCTACAGCAGCACAGGAAATTTGGAAAAAAGTGATGGCAACATAAACGCAACATGTTAGAAGAAAATAATGGAGGACAATTTGCCCCCATCAGCTGAGGAGCTGCACACACTTGGACTTTCCAGCATGACTATCATCCAGAAGACAAGGCCACGCCAACCTGTGACCATCACCGTCTCCTAACCTCTACACCACTGAGCCACTAGGGGGAGATCTTAAATGTGCAGTTCATATAACACACGCCAAGAATTTACAAGACCTAGAGGGATGAAGAATGGGCATCTGAGAAATAAAGGGTCTCATCCACAACCATCACAAAAGACTAAAGCTGTCATTGTTATGTTTTATTAAATGATTCTGCTTTTTTTAGATGCCTCAGTTTAGTTTGAGTCCTATTTAAAATAAGACATTTATTTAGCCTGATCATATTTTCTTTGAAGAATAGTACACGTTTTACAAATTCTGCCAGGGTGTTAAAACTTATGAGCACAACTGTACATGAATCATTTCATACGTCACAAATCTGAGTCCCTCTCCACCTGGTGTTTTAAGACTTCATGTCTATCCCCTAGATTTGGTCGAGCCTCTTTGTTCCAGACGTTAATACCTGACCCTGAACACACCACCGAGACACTCACCTGACCAGGCTGTCGTAGACCGAACTGCATCCTGGGAGGAGCCACGGCTCGGGGGCGGAGTATCCTGAGGCAGCAGCGGCCAGCAGCGGGTCACTGAGACCGTTCCACACGGCGGCCGACCATCCCTTAGCGCACACGCACGACCACGGGCTGAAACAGAGACTGGAGAGGACGACACCATGAAACACACGACGCTGGGATGTGATTACAGAATGAAGAGCGTCTAGAGCAGCGTCACTCAACCCTGCTCAACCAAAGACCTGTTGGAAAATACCGTCGCAATCTAAGTGCCGAAAAATGGCAAAAAAGCTTGAAGTAGCAGTCTCAAGTCAAGGGAGGCAAAAATGGTCAAAATGTGACAAAAATGGGTAAAAAAAGTGGTGAAAATGGGGAGGAAGAGTGGGAAAGGGGTCAGAAAGTCACAAAAATGGGGGAGAAGGCACAAAAAATGAGTTACAGGTGGCAAAAAAAAAATGGCCCAAAAGTGGCAAAAACAAGGCAAAAAAAACTGGTGGAAAGTGACTAAAACCGGGAAAAGGAGTCAAGAGTGGCACAAATAGGCAAAAAATAGGAAACAAGTGGTATTTAATGGCAAAGGGTAGGCAATGGGTGAAAAAGGGGAGAAAAAAATGGTAAAAAAACGGCAAATATGGGATAAAAGTGGAAAAATGGGGGAGAAGTTGCAAAAAAAAAAAGTGTCAAAAATTGGGGAAAAAGTAATTAAAAAAAGTATTTAATGGCAAAGGTAGCTTTAATGGATGAAAAGTGGCAAAAAAGTTTCCCTTTTGAAGGTTTTCTGAGGAAATAATATATAAAATTAAGACATAAAAGAGCCACAGGTTGAGCAACACTGCTCCAGGACTTCTTTTTGGTTAAGACATCTATTTTATAATAATACCAAAGTTTAGTATTCTGATGTTTCATGACCTTAAATGCTGACTTCTGTCCGTGTTTCCCAGCCCTAGATTTGCTCTCCTAGATTTGATTTCTCTGATTTAGTCCGCTGAAATAGACGTTTGTAAATATTCGGTTCACCTGCTGTGACTGGACTGATGAAGAAACGTTTCACTCTGAAGGATTGTTTTTATATTCGTCACTCTCAAACTGCTAAGTGCAAAAAAATGCACTTTTCATACAGAAGCTATAAAAAATACTCGACATTAATATTTTATTCTACTTTCATTGAGCCATTTTTTCACCTACAACTGACCCATCACTAATCTAAAATATTCATTTTAGAAGATTTTAACCCCTTGAATACCCGTTTGTCAGGATACCGCCGCGTTTTTGATGAGAACAAAAAAAAAAAACCAAGAAAATGAATCATTTTCAATGAACTACATAAAAAGCACACGTGTGCGTTTAATTATTCCAGCCTGGGATAGATCACTGATGAGCAGCAACATTGACTTTAACCCTTTCATCACTGGGGACATTTTTGTCCATTTGGGCTCATGTTTCCTCTCTCTGCTCATCGTTCTGCCTGTTAGTGCATACGCTCTGATTTTATGCAACAACGTTTTCTTCTAGGCACATTTTTTAATTCAAATTTCCATTTCTCCCAAAGGTCAGAGGAACACTGAAACAAATTTACTACCCTTTAAAACCATTCAGGACAAAAACGTCCACTTCCAAAAATGGCGACAAAAACTTAACACATTCATATTTTTCTGCTTTTTTTGGTCAAATCTTGGGGGGGGGGGGGGGGGGGGCAGTCCTGGGCATGTCAGACATTAGCTAAAATATTGACTTTGATGCATTATTAGTTTTTGTGTAGCGTCTGATTTAAATTTCCTACTCTTTAAAGTCATTTAGGACAAAAACGTCCCATTGGCTCCCATTCAAACCACAGTTTGATCTTTAAGTATTCAAACTGGGATCTAAAGGGTTAAAATCCTCAAAATGATTGAATGTTTGGTAGTTTTAAAGTTGTTTAAGAGATTTATGAAAAAAGCTGAAAAAAATATTCATCTGTTAAGTTTTTATAGCAGTTTTTTGAAAGTGGACATTTTTGTCCTTAAAGACTCTAAAGGCTGGTAAATTACAGTGACGTCAGAGGGTTAATGCAGCAGTAGTTTTTGCATGTTTTTACCTCCATATACCAAATATGGTCAGTATGACGCCATCCGGTGGAGAGCAGTCAGTATGATCCATCCTGACACCAGATCTAATCAAACATGTGAAGCTTAGATGGGAATGAGATTAAAGACTGCAGCATGTTTGGCTCTGAACAGTCTGAGTGTCTGAACATTTTAGTTTAGGAAATAAGATCTGATAAAAATGCACCACCTGGCCAAAATTCATGCCACATAGTTGAACACAGCCAAAATGATCAACAGTGAAGAAGAAAGGCTCTAAAATGTGAACAAGCTGGCCTCAGGGAGAAGAGCTGGACCTGAATCAGAGGAACATTCAGCTGCAGAAGTTTCTAGAGCATCAGTCAGTAGACCAGGTCTGTTAGGACCCACATATGGGGACACATGGCGCGTTAACAGCCACGGTCACACCTGAGACCCTCAGGTGAGCTGGCGGTCCTGACCGAGCTCAGGTGAGCACACCTACCTGGAGGAGAGCAGCGGGCTCTGGGCTGTTTCCACTTCACTCGCTGACATTTCTTGCTTGTCGCAGATTTCTCAGTTTGGCGCCTTCTCTTCTCTTCAGACGGACAGACGCCATTCTTCTTCTTCACACCTTTTTAATAAGACGCACCTGTAGGGGGCGGGGCCTGCTGCGGCCACGGAATCACCTGGGCTTCCATGGAGGAGTTACAGGAGGACAGATGGGAGTCTCCTCGGACCTGGGCTGACCTCACTGTAGAGCACTGATCATCAACTGGCGGCCCGGGGGCCATATCAGGCCCCCCAAAGCTTCCTGTCCGGCCCCCAGAAGATCCTCGGATTCAGAAAAGGAGGAAAGAAGATGTTCTGGTTTTCAGAGTATCCTTTGGCTTTAAATGTCTGCAGCTGCTAAATCACCCCACAAACAATTAACATTGAAACAGTCTGAGAATGACTTCACATCTGATTTTACTGAAATCTACTGTCATAGTTAGTAGATGTTTAAAAAAGGGCAAAGGTTGGCAGAAATGCTGCAAAAATGACCTGATAAAGTGGAGAAAAAAAGGTTAGAGAGAAGCAGAGATGGGTGATGAGTGGTGAAATGGGTTTTGGAGAGACAACAAGGGACAAAGATTGGCAGAAAAAGTTGTGAAGAGACGATAAACGTGGTAAAAACTGGTAAAACAGAAGAAAGGGGCAAAGAGTTAAAAAAACTGGTTACAAATGACAAAAAATAGCAAAACAAAAGTCATGAAAAGTGGTTGAAACTAGCAAAATAGAAGAACAGTGGAAAACGGATAAGAGTGGCACAAAGGGGATAAAACATGCAGGAAAAGTGGTTTAAATGGGTTAAAAGTGGCAACAAGTGGTTTTAAAGTTGCAGAAAATGTTGAAAAAATGCAATGAAAAGGGTTAAAATGGCAAAAATTGAGAAAATTGGCACAAAGGGGATAAAACATGCAGGAGAATTGGTTTCAAAAGGGGTTAAAATCTTGCTAAAATGTGGTTAAAGTGTCAAAAATGAGTAAATACTGGTGCTAAAGCCCAACTGTGGAGGGCCCATTCTCTGGGATTTTCAGCGGCTCAGCCAGTTCTGGTGTCAGGCCGGTCTCCTTGTGTCCTGCTGCGTTATAGATAACAGGGACAGATCTCACTGGTAATGACTAAAAATGTCCTGCGCTTTGAAAGAAAATACAAAATCTACTAGAATAATATTTCAATCAAACCCACAATATTGATTTAGTTTTGGTGTATTTGAAAGTCGGGCCCCCAGAGTTTCTGATGGGACTAAATCTGGCCCTGGTGTGAATGAGAGGCTCGTTTTAGTGATGTGATGTTGAATTTTTTGTGAACAAATCCCTTCATTTTTGTCTTTATTTATGTTGTTTTTTTTTTTTTTCTAATGTTTCAATTTTGTTTTTATGTCTTAATTTTATGTTTTACATTTTTTGAATGGTTACATTTTTTGTTTCATTTCTTATTTTTATGTATTATTTTTATATTTTATTTATCTGGTTTGATTTTTTGGGAATCTAATGTTTTCTTTCAAGGATCACTTCTGTTTTTATTTCTGTATTTTTATTTAATGGGTTATGTTTTATTTTTGTCTTTATTATGTATTTATTTTATATAGCTTTTTATGTTTTATTTTAATATCTTTATTGTATGTTTTTTTATTTTTATGTTTTTATCATATGTATGTTTTATTTTCAAGTCTTTATTTTATTCTTAGTCTTCACTTTCTGTTTTTATGTTGATATATTTAATTTGTTCTATTTTTTGATGTCTTTATTTTTAGTTTTCATGCCTTTTTAATCCTTATTTTATTTTATTTTATTTTTAATTTAATGTCTTTATTGTATCTTAATTTCTTTATTTGTTTGTTTTTAATTTTGTTTTAATTTTGTTTTAATTTTGTTTTGCTATTTTGCTCCAGTGCGCCGTCGCAGTCTTGCCGTACATGATGACGTCATAGTCTTCCCCAGCCGTACCGCTCCGCTCCTGCAGGCGGCGCTGTTCACCGTTAAACCACGATCCTTGATTTCACGACAGCCGTATTCTGACTCTGAGTAAACAAGATGGCGTCCGGTAGCGGGGTGAGTCCTTTATCTGATCCGGTTTTATGGTGGTTAGAATATAAAGATTAGCGTTTGATAAGTGATTTAAATGTTAGAAGGAGTTTATCTGCTCGCCTGGGACAAAACTGCCTTAAAATAAACCTGGGTTAACTTTAAATACCAGGGTTAAAAGGCGGAACATTAGCTCTCTGCTAACAACAGTTAGCCTGCTAACGGGCAGAGATCGATGCTGGTTTTTATTGATTCAGTATTGACGATTCTATCAGGTTCACATTTAAATAAACTCCAGGAGGTTTGACTACAACATGTTGAGGGTTAGTTTAAGGCTGATCATCTTTATTGATCAGCGATTATAAAAAATAATCTTTGATATCCTTGAAATTACCGAGTTATCCTGATCTAAGCGGATAGATTTAATGATCCCAGGTTTTAGCAGTTTAAATGTTAAAGGCAGAAACACAGTCCTCTTATTTAACATAAAACCAGAGTTAACCAGCAGATTAATCCTAAACAGTCAGGATTATAAAAACCCAACATTCAGGTTGATCTGGGACAGTGATGTATTTCTATTCTGTTACTGTTTACTTCCAAAGAGGAGAGTTTCCATTTTAATTCAAGCGTACTGAAGAAGATTAGGACCAGCAAGAACAAGTCTGTGGAGTTTTAAAGCTAATCTCAGAATTCTGACTTAAAAAATCTCCGTTCAGAATTCTCACCGAGATTTTGAAAAAAATAAAGATTCCCAAGTGTTGTGTTTTTGATTTCAGTGGCCTTAATCCTCTTCAGTACCAGGGTTTCAGAACAAACGGCTCATTTCCTGTTTTAAAGTTAGAGCCATTTTATTCTGCTTACCTTCACTATCAGGTAAAGTATTCAGGCAGACTAACATCATTATGAGAACAGCTGCAGCTGTTTTTCTACTCAGGAGAAAATCCTTTACCCTGAAACACCAGATCACACCGCCATGATATGGGAGCTACTTCACATCCATATAGACTGTGTTTGGGTAGAGCAGAAATCAAACTCAGAGGGTGAACGGATGAAAGATCAGTCTGTAGACGTCATCACAGGTCAGTCAGAGCAGCACGATATATGATGTAGCAGGATTCTACATAACCTGTCATCAATCTGACGCTGTCGCTGCACACACACCATTGTTTACAGCTGCTTCAGCTAAACCACGCCCACAGCCACTCCCTCTTTCTCCTTAAATGATGCTGATTGGTCCGGCCTTAATAGATGGCTCCTCCCGATGACTCATATCAATCTGGACAGTCCATCATGTTTGTAAAGTCAGGGCAGAGACAAACACACATTTAAAACCACACTCCTGTTTAAGGCGCAGTAACACGGCTTAATGGGATCAGAACAGGACAGCAGCACCCTGAAGAGCAGGCTGAGTTAAACAGCATGTGTGAAGCCTTGTTTAAGTAAGACTGCACTGCAGGACTGGTGGTTAAACAGGATTTTTTACATCACAGGTCAGAGTTCACCTTTCTTCTTCTCTTTTAGTCCAGCAAGAACGACTTCCGTCGGAAGTGGGACAAAGACGAGTATGAAAACCTCGCTCAGAAACGTCTGGCTGAAGAGCGAGACCGAGAGCGGCGAGATGGTGAGAGGGTTAATAAATCTATTAAAGTGTTAGAGTTCATGTTTCTGTGACTCTTAGTCATGGCTAAATGGTCACCTTTCAAACTGGACTCTTGCTTATAAGAGCTGAAACAGATGATTTGCTCTCAGTTTAATTTGGCCTCTCTTTCTCAGGGAAAACGGCGCCCCCGGTTAAGCGGGACCTCCTGCGTCACAGAGACTATAAGGTGGATCTGGAGTCCAAACTGGGGAAGACCATTGTTATCACGAAGACGACTCCTCAGGCCGAGATGGGCGGGTACAATGAAATAGCCACGACTGTGTTGATGGCGTTTATGTATCAGAGCAGCTTGAGGGACAAAGAAATGTTTAAAATCTCTATCAGGCCATCAGCCGCTCTGCTCTGATTGGCTGCTTTCTTCTTCTTCTCTGACAGCTATTACTGTAACGTCTGTGACTGTGTGGTGAAGGACTCCATCAACTTCCTGGACCACATCAACGGGAAGAAACGTGAGTTAAAAACGAGGAAGGGGGGGCAGTGGCGTGGTTTAGAGTGACCGTTTCTAACCATGTTTGTGTTTGTGAGCAGACCAGAGGAACCTGGGCATGTCCATGAGGGTGGAGCGCTCGTCTCTGGATCAGGTCAAGAAACGCTTCGAGGTCAACAAGAAGAAGATGGAGGAGAAGCAGAAGGAGTACGACTTTGAGGAGAGGATGAAGGAGCTGAGAGAGGAGGTGAGGAGGGGGAGGATGAGGAGAAGGGGTGTGGGGGGCAAGAGCAGACAATGAGGATTCTAAAAGAACTTTCTAGTAGGCTCAGAAACAAAATAGCATACTAAAACATCCAAACGGCAACAATTCAATATCAAAACATTCTATCGTTGGCAAAATATATTATGTCAGTATCAAAATCTTCATTCATCTGCAACATTTCCTGTCAATAATTTAGTAACCAAAAATACTTCTGCTGACGGTGTTTACTGGAAGTAATTCTGTTTTCTGGAACATTTTTAGTCAGTATATTGGCATCAGAACAAATGATCACTGGCAACATTTATTGCCAATACATCAGGATCAGAACCCACATTTACTGACAGCTTTCAGTTTGAATATTTCAGTATCAAAATGTGCAAATATTGGCAAATTTATTATTAATATTTCAGGATCAAAATCTACATTTATTGGCAACAATTTAGTTACAGAACATACATCTATTGAAGATGTTTTGGGCAATATTTCAGTCATATATCATACATCCATCGGCATCCATTGTTCTGTTACCTTTTCGTGTCCATGCATTTGCCATGGTTGTCCCTGTCTGTGTTTCAGGAGGAGAAGGCGAAGGCATATAAGAAGGAGAAGCAGAAGGAGAGGAAGCGGCGTGCTGAGGATGACGTGGACTTTGAGGAGGATGATGAGATGGCGGCCGTGATGGGCTTTTCAGGTTTCGGCTCGTCTAAGAAGAGTCACTGACGCTGTCCACTTCACCTCCGCCGTGAAGACCGCCATGCTCTGGGCTGGGGAACCGGTTGTAGCTCCGCCCACCACAGTCAGCTGGACTTACAGACCATAAGGAGGATGGAGGAGTCTGTTATCCCCCAGTCCTGGTTCAGACTTTTACCTCCAAATCTTCTTTATTTTCTACATCCAGGCTTTTATTTTGGTAGTTTGATCCTCCGCTCTGGTCTTTGTTTTAATCACCTGGCAGGTCAAAGGTCAGGGAGCAAACGTTGAGTTGATTTTGTCTGCAGGAAAACGCTGACCTGCTGTTTCCATATTCCCGTCTGTGCAGCATTCTGTCCATGCTGCACCTTTCAGAGAAAACCATACCTTTTCTAGTTAGTGCTGGTAACATACGGAGGTAAACTGTGGCATGGACGGGACGCTGCAGACATGGATGGCGTGGAAATGATCAGGGTTAGAGGGGAAAGGTTTAAGAGGAGGAACGCTGAACAGAAAGGAAAACGAGACCAAATGAGAAAGTGTCCATGTTATTGTGAGTAAATTAGGAGTTTATCTGTAGATCAAATGTTTATTTTCACTAGAATCTTCTCGTCTTTCCTCCCTCATGGATGTAGTCTACATTAAATCAGTGCAGAGTCTCTGGTGTCAGCAGATCGTTGTCAGACATGAAGAAACCCATCTGTTGTGTCTGGAGGAAACTTTGTTTGCTAATTCTCATTTTAATAAACATCTTTTTTTATACATTGCTGTTCTCTGATTTTTCCAACACTGTGTCAGTGAAAGTCTCATTAATTACAACATGTTTCTAACATCAGATGCTAATGTTAGCTTTAACCTGAAGGTAGCTAATGGATTATCAAACGTGCTTTTCTACATAAAATCTGATTCAATCTCTGCTTCGATTTTCAGTAACGCAGACTTTGGGTCTACGACAGTGCGTGTCTGTTTGTGGTTGAAGTGTTTATAAGTCACTGAAAAGTGAATATTTTTATGTTTTGTTAGTTTGAAGGATAGCATCGCCTTTTGCAGGCAAGGATGGAATGTTTTATAAACTTTGCATACTGACATCTGTCAAAGTTAAAGATGGAATGTTCTACATAGTTTAAAGATAACGTCTATGAAATGAAAGAATGGAATTATCTTGCAGAGGCAAGGGTGGAATGTTGTCTAGGCTTTAAAGGATGACATCTTTCAAATGAAGGGATGGAATGTTCCATGTGCTTTGAAGGATGACATATTAAATGGGTAAAGATGGAATGTTCCATGTGCTTTGAAGGATGATGTATTGATGACGTCTTTTTTTATGTAAGGATGGAATGTTCCATGTGCTTTGAAGGATGATGTATTAAAAAGGCAAGGATGGAATTTTCTATGTGCTTTGAAGGATGATGTATTAAAAAGGCAAGGATGGAATGTTCTATGTGCTTTGAAGGATGACATTTTTTAAATATAAGAATGGAATGTTCCTTGTGCTTTGAAGGACGATGTATTAATGACGTCTTTTTTATGTAAGGATGGAATGTTCCATGTGCTTTGAAGGACGTCTTTCATATGTAAAAATGGAATGTTTTTTTAGGCTTTGTATGAGAAAATATTTCAAAGGCAGTGGAAAAAATACAATTAGTTGCTGTCAGTTGTTCTCTGTTGGTGTCAGGTGTTGGTTGCCTTCAGTTGTTGGTTACTGGCTCTTACTTTTTCTTGCTGTCAGGGGTTGCAGTGGTTGTCCAGGAAGTTGTTCTATTGCTGCTGCCGCAGCTGAAACAAACAGGAAGCAGTAGGAAGAAGAGACAGAAGTTAAATGACCTCAGATGTGAACATACAAGCATCCATTAGTATCAGTGTGTTGAACATCTAGTGTTCAGACAGCATTCTTCTTTTCACGTGTTTGTTTTTTATTATTATACTTTTGTCTTGTGTTTGTTGTGGTCACGTTGGGCAAAAATACCTAAATGCCTGTTAGGTTACCCCTAATAACCTTTTACTTCACCAAACACCCCACTGTAGGAGGAAAGCAGGGGCATTTTGGGCTGTAAAAATGAAAATGTCCTTACAGTATATACATATTCTCCCTCTCCCTGATTTCCCTCTCTCTCCTATCGAAATAAAAGCCTGGTCAAACATGAAGAAAGTTTAACAGAGCTGAATCTCAAGTGAAACTGGACTCTGATTATTTGCATTTTCATGCTGCAGTGGCGCTATTACCGAGCATTGTAACCATAAGCACTGAGCATCACTTCTGCTTGCTATTTTGGTGAGTGAACTCCCAGAATGCACCTCTGCTGCTAGCCAACAAGCCTCTGAGTCATCAGGTGCGAGTCGTAGGCTGGTTGTGTCTTCTTCAGCTCTGAGTAAGTGTCTCTTTGGGACTAATATCTGAGCTTTTATTAGGCCCTGTGTCAGCTGGTAATGTGACATCACAGCCATGGAGGAGGAAGGAGATGAGGGTATTTCCTGTGACGCTGTAAAAAACACATTAGAAAAGGTCAAACAAGGAGCTTTAGGAAATAAAAGTAAGTCTGAATGTTGAATAAATGTTCACATTTAAATCTGCCACTGGTTGAAGTCAGAACCACAACAACAGAAAGACTCAGAAGTACGGTGGCCCTGAAGCTCAGCTGCGATTTATGTCACCATTTATTTCACATCAGGTGTAGTTCTGACGGCTGACCTTCAAGGCCACCATACAACTTCCACGTACTCAAGTTTCACCCATTTTTCCAAAAGTTGCCAAGTATGGTCGACTCAAAAATGGAACAACCCCAGCTCCACCAACATTCCATCCCTGCCTTTGAAAATGATGTCATCACAGCTTGTAAACATTCCATGCTTGCCTTTTGCATGCAGGCCAGACTGGACCCCCACAAGGTTTATTATCTTTATAGGATATCAGTGTTTCCATTTAAAGTCTGTTTATGACTAAATGAGGGAGAAAAGCTGTTAAAACACTCAGCTACCCTCTTAGCTCAGTCCAAGACTCTGGTCTCAGTCCTAGACTCCTCTAGACTCTTCTAGACTCTGGTCTTAGTCCTAGTCTCCTCTAGACTCATCTAGACTCTGGTCTTAGTCCTAGTCTCCTCTAGACTCCGGTCTCAGTCCTAGACTCCTCTAGACTCTGATCTTAGTCATAGACTCCCTTAGACTCTGGTCTCAGTCATAGACTCCTCTAGACTCTGGTCTCAGTCCTAGACTCCACTAGACTCTGGTCTCAGTCATAGACTCCACTAGACTCTGGTCTCAGTCATAGACTCCACTAGACTCTGGTCTCAGTCCTAGACTCCTCTAGACTCTGGTCTCAGTCATAGACTCCTCTAGACTCTGGTCTCAGTCCTAGACTCCACTAGACTCTGGTCTCAGTCATAGACTCCTCTAGACTCTGGTCTCAGTCATAGACTCCTCTAGACTCTGGTCTCAGTCCTAGACTCCTCTAGACTCTGGTCTCAGTCCTAGACTCTTCTAGACTCTGGTCTTAGTCCTAGTCTCCTCTAGACTCATCTAGACTCTGGTCTTAGTCCTAGTCTCCTCTAGACTCATCTAGACTCTGGTCTTAGTCCTAGACTCCTCTAGACTCCGGTCTCAGTCCTAGACTCCTCTAGACTCTGATCTTAGTCATAGACTCCCTTAGACTCTGGTCTCAGTCATAGACTCCTCTAGACTCTGGTCTCAGTCCTAGACTCCACTAGACTCTGGTCTCAGTCATAGACTCCACTAGACTCTGGTCTCAGTCATAGACTCCACTAGACTCTGGTCTCAGTCCTAGACTCCTCTAGACTCTGGTCTCAGTCATAGACTCCTCTAGACTCTGGTCTCAGTCCTAGACTCCACTAGACTCTGGTCTCAGTCATAGACTCCTCTAGACTCTGATCTCAGTCATAGACTCCTCTAGACTCTGGTCTCAGTCATAGACTCCTCTAGACTCTGGTCTCAGTCCTAGACTCCACTAGACTCTGGTCTCAGTCCTAGACCCCACTAGACTCTGGTCTCAGTCCTGGGCTCCCTCCAGTCTCTTTGTCTCTGATTCTTTTACCTTTCTGGTGTTGCTGACTTGAACGCTGACTTGTGATGAATATTTTGTTTTTAACTCTGTAGAGAACTCTACATTTCTTCATGTCTGGTTGTTTAGGCGGTCCCTGGTTTGCCTAAAGCCATAGACGGTCCTGATGGAGGCGGGTTCATCAGTCTTAGCCCGGTTTGGTGCTGAATGTCACTGAAGTGTCAAACTGATCTACCGTCAGTCTTTCCTGTCCTTTGTATATTTTTTTTACAGTGTTCTGCTGCAGAAAGCGGCTGCGGCTGCAACTGCAACGTCTGTTCCGCTTTGTGGTCAGCCTTCATCACCCCCCCCTCTGCACAGTCACTTCCTGTTGAGAGAGAAGGGGAGGAAAGAGAAGCAGATATACGGGCAGATAGATAGAAAGAAGGGAAGAAGTAGAGACAGAAAAAGGGAAGCCATTTTGGTTCCTTGGTGACATGTCAGTCTGAAATTTACTTCTCGCTTTCTGTGCTTTCTTTGTTAAATTTATCAGATTCTAGGAACTCTCTACACTGCTTGAAGGAAGTAAATCGGTTATTTTATTTTGGTGAATTGTTGAGACATCAGCTGGACAGACATCGAGTCTCTGAGAGTTCACAGGACCCAGGATGAGCTCTGACCGAGTGCCCTCAAGGACCGAGGTGATGGGGTGGAGTCCTGCACAGCTCGCAGCCCACCTGAAGAAGGTGAGACCATCCAACTAACGTATCTGTCCAACTAATACATCCATCCATCCAACCATCCATCTAATATCCATCCAACTAGCAATGCATCGCTGTGGAGGTCTAACTCTCCTGTTATTCCTGTTTAAAGCTACGAGAGGATAAATCTATGACTACATCAAAATACCAGACCAACATGATCTGTACCTATAAATCTGCTCATTCAGAGCCAGCTGTCAGATCAAATAAGAGTTTTATTTTCAGTGAGTAAAGTCGGTCAGAGCTGGAGCTATGGGGACAGTCTCTCCTGATGAAGGTTCGCTATATCTTTTCATGTTCTAAACATGTATTAATGTTAACACAGTGACCTTTGACCTGTTTCAGATGAATCTGACTGGCTGTGATAAAGTCGTGCTGAAGAACTCCATCTCTGGATCCAGATTTGTGGTGAGTCTGAACAAAAACATGAAAGGAGACAAGGAGGTGATGAAGGAGATGAGGATGTGATGAAGGAGACTAGGAGGTAATGAAGGAGACTTGGACAGGATGAAGGAGACTAGGAGGTAATGAAGTAAACTAGAAGGTGGTGAAGGAGACTAGGAGGTAATGAAGGAGACTAGGACAGGATGAAGGAGACTAGGAGGTAATAAAGAAGAACAGGAGGAAATGAAGGAAACTATGAATTGGTAAAGGAGACTAGAATGTAATTAAGGAGACTAGGGGGTATTGAGGAACACTTGGATGAAGGACACTAGGAGATAATGAAGAAAACAAGGAGGTGATGAAGGAGAGTTGGAGATGGTGAAGGAGACTAGGAGGTAATGAAGGAGACTAGGAAATTGCGAAAGAGACGAGGAGGTGATGAGGGACACTTTGAGGTAATGAAGGAGACTAGGACAAGATGAAGGAGACTAGGAGGTGATGAAGGAGACAAGAAGATGTTGAAGGAGAGGAGGAGGTAATGAAGGAGATGAGGAGGTAAAGAAGGAGACTAGGAGAAGATGATGGAGACAAGGAGGTAATGAAGGAGACTAGGAGGTGATGTATGGGACCAGCAGAGAATGAAGGAGACTAGGAGGTAATGAAGGACACTAGGAGGTTGTGAAGGAGACCAGGAGGTGGTGGAGGAGACAAGAAGATGTTGAAGGAGACAAGTGGATGGTGAAGGGGACTAGGAGGCAATGAAGGACACTTGGAGGTGATGAAGGAGACTAGGAGACTGTGAAGGAGAGGAGGAGGTAATGAAGGAAATGAGGAGGTAATGAAGGAGTCTAGGAGAGGATGACAGAGACTAGGAGGTTGTGAAGGAGACCAGAAGATGTTAAAGGGGACTAGGAGGTAATGAAGGACACTTGGAGGTGATGAAGGAGACTAGGAGACTGTGAAGGAGAGGAGGAGGTAATGAAGGACACTAGGAGGTTGTGAAGGAGACTAGGAGAGGATGAAGGAGACTAGGAGGTAATGAAGGACACTAGGAGGTTGTGAAGGAGACCAGGAAGTATCATATTTTTTTCACTTTCATCCTGTTCCTTTTTAGAATCTGAGTGAAAACGACCTTCAGAAGTTCCCGAAGCTCCACGCTCCGTAAGTTTGATACATTTCTGCTGACTCATGTTAAACTGTTCGACGCTGACATCATCCCTCCTGCAGAATTTTGAATAACCTTTATTGTTCGTCTGACAGGCTGATCTCAAAGATCAGCACAGAAATCAGCAAGAAGGAGGAGAGACGAGGACTGTTCGGTAACAGGTTTGAAATAAAACAGCTTTCTTAATACATGCTCTAAATGTTTTTAATCTACACGTTTAAGTTTTTTACATGCTGTTAGATTAAACTGATTATAAAACACTTTGCTTACATCTTTGATGTTCATCTTTATTAATCTAAATAATGTCTTGTCTCCTGTCTTTGCAGAATAACTTCTAAATATCATGAACCAGGTAGGATCTGTTATTGATTTTAAACTTCATAAACATTAAGAGCAGGGCTGTACATAGTAAGAATAGATTAAGAGGTCAAAGGTCACTTTCTGGAGAGCCATGGTTTTAGGTAATAGTAAAGAGGAGTAGTAGAGACGGTGGTGGTCATCCTTAATCAGAATATTTGCATTTTTTAAGTGTAACTCCTGGGTTTCTAATAATCCTTCAACTGTTTGGTTTTTATATTTTAAGCTTTTTATTTGTTACAGATTGACCTCCATTCATTTAAAGAGACATTTACACCCCGATAACACAGGGCCGGGCTGAACTATGGCAGAGGCTAGTTGACTTGTTCTCTACATAAACAGTACAAGATGATGGGATTCTACTATACTACAATACTATAAGAATATATAAATCTATACAGAACCTGTGGAAAGAAGTGACCCCCTTGGATGTTTCACCCTTTCATTGACTTCGGCTTGTTACTGGGAAATACCTCTTCTCCTGGCCGTAGTTCTCTGTCAGACTGAATAAGATTGTCCTCAAGGATTCATTTCCCCCTCTACCTTTACAAGCCTTCCAGGGCTGGCTGCTGAGAAGCATCTCCACAGCATTATGCTGCCACCGTGCTCCACAGTGGGGATGGTGTGTTTGTGCTGATGTCAGTGTTTGGCGTCTTGTCTGATGGTCAAAAAGCTCCATTCTGGTCTCATCAGACCAAAGAACTTTCTTCCTCTTGACCATGGAGTCTCCCACAGTCCTTTTGGAGGACTCTAGTCCAGACTGAATCTGAGTTTTCTTCAACAGTGGCTTTCTCTTTGCCACTCTCCCATAAAGCTCTGACTGGTGAAGAACCCAGCCAACAGTTGTTGTCTGCAGAGTCTCTCCATCTCAGCTGCTGAAGCTTGGAGCTCCTTCAGAGTAGTCATAGGTGTCTTAGTGTCCTCTCTCACTAGTCTCCTTGCACGCCCACTCAGTCTGTGAGGACGGTCTGATCTAGGCAGATTTACACATGTGACATATTCCTTCATTTCTTCATGATGGATTTAACTGAACTCTGGGGGATGTTCAGAGACTTGGAGATGATTTTGTCTCCATCCCCTGACTTAGACTTTTCAACAACATTTTCTGTGAGTGTTCTTTTGTCTTGATGGTGTAATGGTAGCCAGAAATAACTGATGAACCAGTGACTGGGCTTCCAGACACAGGTGTCTTTATACTACCAATCACTGAGACACATTCACTGCTCTCATTTCACTAACTGTGAGAGTACTAGCACCAACTGGACAAGAAGGTAATGAAGGAGACTTAGGCAGGAGACAAGGAGGTGATGAAGGAAACTAGGAGGTAAGGAAGGGACTAGGAGGTAATGAAGGAGACTTGGAGGTAATGAAGGAGACTAGGAGATGGTGAAGGAGACTAGGCAGCAAGGAAAGAGACTAGGAGGTAATGAAGGAGGCTTGGACAGGATGAAGGAGACTAGGAGGTAATGAAGGGGACACTAGGAGGTTATGAGGGAGATGAGGGGATGGTGGAGGAGACTAGGAGGTAATGAAGGGACTAGGAGGTGATGAAGGAGACTAGGAGGTAATGAAGGGGACACTAGGAGGTTATGAGGGAGATGAGGGGATGGTGGAGGAGACTAGGAGGTAATGAAGGGACTAGGAGGTGATGAAGGAGACTAGACAACTGTCTGGACCTCTGTTGGATTAGCTCAGTCACTTTAAAAGGGGTAAATATTTTTTATAGGCCCTGTTTCTTGTTGATGTCTTAATTCCTTGTTGGTTGCTGACACTCTCCTTTCTCCTCAGCAGAAACCTCCTCGGACTTCCAGGGCGGCTGGGATCCAGATGAGTTTGTACGTTTATCAACACTTTCTGTTTCTACGCCTCTTTTTGTTTCTTTTTCACAAACTAAAAACCTCGAAGTAACTTCTCATCTGAAAACATCAAATTCTGTTGTCACATGGTCCAGTCCTTGGTCCACCGTTACTCAGTCTTAACATGCTCCCCCTTGGCTCCATAATGCAAAAATACATCTCACACCATTCACATGCCGATGATACACAGCTATATGTCTCACTTTCCCCTGATAACAGAGTTCCACTAATCACCTGATCAGATGCGTTGGTGAAGTAAACCTCTGGATGTCACAGAAGAAACTGAACAGGACGTCTGTCTCATGTGGTTAAAGCTTTAATGTTTGTTTTTATTTTCTGTAGAGCACATTCAGTTTACCTCTGAGTGAAATGTGCTAAACAAGGGAAATTGAACTGAAATGGCAATTTTGAGATTTTACATTTGACACAGATTTATCCTCACTTTTCCCATAGGACCGGTCTTTTCTTTAGATCAGTGGTTCTCAACATAGGGGTCGGGACCCCCTTGGGGGTAGCGAGACACTGAGAGGGCGTCTCCAGATTTCTTACAAAAAAATAAGAATATCTTTTTAATTCCACTGTTGGCAATTTACACATTAATTTTGCCAAATTTTAACCAGTTTTCATCATTTTTACCACATATTTTAACACATTTTTGCCATTTAACACTTATTTTTGCCATTTTAAACTCTTTTTTTTTTTAAACCACTTTTTTCTGCCTGTTTTTGCCACTTCTAAACCAAATATTGCCATAAATCAAATGTTGTCTCTGTGGACTCATAATTGCCACTATTAACCTCATTTTATCACTTTTTATGCCCAATTTTCCCAGTTTTAACCACATTTCACTATCTGATATGCCCATTTATTGCCAGTTTGACCAATTTCTGCTAATATCTGCCTATTTGTTCTTTCTTAGTTAGCACTGTTTTGCCAGTTTATGTTGTTTTTCTTCCCGTTTAATCAGATTTCCACCCATTTTTGCCAATTTAAAGCCTTTTCAGGCACTTTTTAATTCCCTTTTACCACTATTTATGCCCATTTTTGCCATTTGCTATTTTTTGTCATTCTTATATAATTTTTGCCACTAGTAACCCATTTCGGCTTCTTTTACGATCCAATTTCACCACCTTTTTCACAATTTTTTGCCATTATTAACCCATTTTTTCAATTTTTAACCCATTTTTATTCTTTTTTTTTAAACAAAATTATTTGTGAAGGCTATATTCTACACAAATGATTTAAAAAGAGATTTCTTTCATTGATGAGAGTGGTTATTTTTTCAGGTTAAATAAAAAATGTGGATATCACAGCTTAACTTTACAATAGACCATGATTTTGTTGACCTCCATGGGCCCCCAGTTTGGATGGACCCCTGAAGCCCTCCCCTTTGTCCCCCCTTATGGACGGCCTTGTCTGCACATGACTACTCTTGAATGTGTTCAACCACCTTCAGGTACAGTGGGGGTCCCCGGTCTCTGGCACCTTTATTTTGGGGGTCACAGGCTGAAAAGGTTGAGAACCACTGCTTTAGATGACACAGATTCAGTCAGAGTTTAGCCCCACTGCTGTTCCTCCCTTAAATCCTGAACAAGAACGTCAGAAACGTTAACTTTAGTTGTTTGACATAAACAAAGATGTCTCTTTGACCACAACACTGGCTTGTCTGATGTCTGACCTGATGTTAACAACACAAATCGTGACCTCTGAGCTCGAAACATATCACTGCTCTTGGATGTTTTGAAGAGCTGACCAATAGGAACCAGGTAGAGAATGGACCAATCACATCAGCTCTGCCCTTTGTTGCTATGCGGGAGATATTTGCTTTGATCTGACTGAGAGAGTCCCAACATTCTATCACACACACAAACATGGTAAAAGTCTGAGAGCCAAAAATCATTATCAATCTTTAACATTAACTATTAAAAATCTGTAGAAGATAGCAGAAAATTAATCCAGAATAAATGATTAATAAAATGGGCTAATTCATCCACAAGTTGGAGGAAAAAGACTTGGAGGTAAACTGAGATAATGTGTGTGTGTGTGTGTGTGTGTGTCAAGGTTTTTATTGTTAACTAAAACTAAATAACTACAACTGAAATTCAGAAATATTTTTAGTTTACTGAAACTAAGTGAACACTAAGCCTTACCAAAAAACTAACTTAAACTGTATAATGCTTTTATAAAACTAATTAAGATTAAATTACAAATAGAGACAAAATATCCTTAGTTTTAGTCTTTGGCACAGCCATACTGACTGGCACCTACACCCAAGCCTGGGAGGTAAAATAGCCAGAACTGATTGGTTAAGACTTCACAGAGAGGTTGTTTTTATGTCTGGAGTTGTACTCAAACATCATCTTTGAATAAATAAAATAAGCGAAGAGTAGCCTTTTTAAATATTTTTTAAAAATGTATGATGTTCACTCAGGCCTGATATGTTTCCAAAAAAACTAAAACTAATAAAAATGAAAGTAAAACGAAGCATTTTTGCCAAATTAAAAACTAAACTAAAGTAACAAACCAGCAGTCAAAAATAATAAAAATAAACTGAAATCAAACACAGAAAGTAAAAATGAAAAAAAAAAACTAATGAATCTTCAAAACTATAATAACCTATGTGTGTGTGATAGAATGTTGGGACTCAGTGAGATCAAAGCAAATGTCTCCTGGGGGACAGCATAGCAACAACAGGCAGAGCTAACCTGATTGGGTAGAGGATGGACCAATCATGTTAGCTCTGCCTGTTGTTGCTATGCTGTTGTCCAGGAGACATTTGCTTTGATCTCACTCAGAGAGTCCCAACATTCTATCACACACAAACACAGTAAAAGCCTTAAAGACAAAAATCGTCATCAAACGTTAACAGTAATAATCTAAAATCCATTAAAGATGGCAAAAAAGGGAATCAGGCATAAATATCTGCTTAACAATTCTGCAAAGAAGAGTGGGACAACATTCCTCCACATTGATGTGAAAGACTCATTGACAGTTATCACAAAGGATAGAACCACCAGTTACTAGGTTTAGGGGGAACGACTTTTCCACATAGTTTGCTGATCGGAAACATTTAAGCGGGACAGATATGCAGGGTTGTTATTGGTTGTTTTTTGGTTTGATCTCCACTAGGACGATGAAGATTGTGACGATGACTATGAGAGTCCATACAGCGGTGAGGAGGAGGGCAGCGGGGGCGACTACGAGTCACCAAATGAAGACGAATACGAGCCGAATCCTACCGAACCTCCAGAGGACCTGCCTCACGCACGGCTCGCCAACCTGCCGATCGGAGACAGCGACTACATCGGTAAGTACCGGAGAGCTCTGAATTATTGGGTTGTGTTCCATAACGGCCGGTTACCTCTGAAGCGGTGTTACTCAACCCTGTTCAACCAAAGAGCCACATTTTTGAAAAATACCTTTGCAAGTGCCACAATCTAAGAGGTGACAAGTGTCAAGAAATGGCTTAAGTAGCACGAAAAGAAAATTAAGGGTGGCAAAAGTGGTCAAAAAGCAGCAAAATTATGTAAAAGGGGGGTGAAAATGGGGAGAAAAAGTAGAAGGGTCAGAAAATAGCAAAACTGGATGAGAAGTGACAAAAAAATGAGTTACAGGTGGCAAAAAGGTTCCAGAAGTGGCTAAACAATTGTTGGACATTGACTAAAATAGGCAAAAAGCAGTCAAGAGTGGCAAAAAAGGGCAAAAAATAGGAAACAAGTGGTATTTAATGGCAAAAGGTAGCTTAAATGGACAAAAAAAATGGTGAAAAAGGGCACAAATTGGATTAAATTGGCAAAAAGAAGTGGCAAAAATGGGCTGAAAATTAGGAAAAAAGTAGAATTTAATGGCAAAAAGTAGCTTAAATGGGTGAATAGTGATGAAAAATGGAAAAAGTAAAAAAAAAAGTGGCAAAAATGGGCAAAAAAGGAAAGAAGTGTTATTTAATGTCAAAAATTGGTGAAAAGGGGCAAATATGAGAAAAACTAGGAAAAAATTAGATTAAAGTGGCAAAAATTGGAAAGAAAGTTGAAAAAAAAGAAGTGGCAAAAATAGGCAAAAAAAATTAGGAAACAAGTGGGAAACAACTGGTATTTAGTGGCAAAAGATTGCTTAAATGGGTAAAAAATTTTCTGAAAAAGGGCAAAAATGGGATAAAAGTGGCAAAAAGAAGTGGCAAAACTGGGTGAAAAAGTGGTATTTAATGGCAAAAGGTAGCTTTAATGAGTGAAGAGTGATGAAAAGGGCAAAAATGGGAAAAAGTGGAAAAAATAAGTGGCAAAAATGAGCAAAAAATAGGAAAGAAGTGGTATTTAATGGAAAAAAATGGATTTAAAAGGGCAAAAATGGGAAACAATAGGAAACAAGTGGTATTTAATGGCAAGAGGTAGCTTAAATGGGTGAAAAGTGGCAAAAAATTGTGAAAAGGGCAAAAAAGTTTCCCTTTGAGGTTTTCTGGGGAATAATATTTAAAAATAAGACATCAAAGAGCCACACGGTGAGTATTACTGCTCTAATACCTGGGAGGCTTATTTGGTCTCTGAAACCTAGAAGAACTCTGTAAAGATCTCCAGGAGAAAGATTGTTGACCATGAATACTTCCACTGAAGAAGAATGAGTAAATGTGATTTTCTTTTTAATTCGCGTAGATAACAGAAATAACCACGTAGCACCCAGAGACCGGCCCCCTGTTGTGTGTCCCCGCCCCTCAGTAGGCTCCCTGGCTGCACCAGAGCCCCGGCTGGTGAGTCATTTTCAGGCGTTTCCTACTGTCGTTAAGACTCTGAGATGTAGAAATAACAACGTGAATGATTATACTGAACCTCTTTCTCTGTGTCTTTCAGCCAGGCATGTCGTCATCCAGGAGAGACGCCTCCCCCTCCCCTCACAGCGGTGGACAACCACCAGGAAGTTGTAAGTAACAGAAAGCTCTTCCTGTCCACACAGGAAACGCTCTGATGTCATCACGGTTCATGTCGTGTCCATGTGTCGTTGTGGTCAGTTCCAGGGGCGCCTCCTCAGATCAGCCGTGAGAACAAACCGGGCAGAGTTTCAGGATCCACGCCATCCCCCGTCAGAGGTAACCCCAGACCAGAACCATGAAAACATCACTTTGATTATATAAATTTAACAACCCCAGTACCAAAAAAGTTGGGGCGCTGTGTAAACATAAATAGATAAACATAAATAAACATAAATAAAAACAACGACTGTCAAATCCCATAAACCCATATTTGATTCTCAGTTGAACAGAAACAAAATATTAGATGTTAAACTGAGACATTTTAACATTTCAGGAAAACATTAACCACATTACCACTTACTTTTCCCCTCTTTTTGGCCCGTCCCTACTTTTTTGAGATGTGTTGCTGCCATCAAATTCAAGATGACTGGGCCTTGGATGAGTTAAAATAATGGATGTATTAAGAATTAACCTCCTGTAATGAATAGAAATGTCTTTATCTGGTGTTTTAATCTGAAAACATTTATGTTGTTGCTTTTTACAGGACCTCAGCCCAGCATGGTGAGTTTATACAATTAATTTTAAATGACTGTAGAATGCCACAGCTGTTCATTACCATAGGCAGGTGCAGGACAGCACAGGTAGACTGAGAGTTTGATTTAAGAGAAATTAAAACTGGTTGGTAGACAGTTTCAGCCTGTACATGAAAGAACAGATCCCTGAGGAACTCCTAAAAGTAACAAAAGCTTAATTTAAAAAAAAAAAAAAAATTTCTATAAGTTTGTTCTCTTTTATTCTTTTGTTTCCCTTTCCTATAGCCGAGCACACACCCATGGAGGTAAGACCACCCTCACAAACACACATCTTTGTTTCACTGGTGTTCTGGTGTTGTCTAAGACGGTGATATTTACACCACTGGGTTGTTTTGTGTGCTACGAATGTTGTTGAGGCGTAAGGGGGGGGGGGGGCGATCCCTCGTCTGTGCCGTCTAGTTTGGATTTAAAAGAGGCAGGAACAGGATCAGCAGAGACATGTGGGGCTTTTATTCTGAAACAGGAAGTGTTGCACTTTAATGACGAGCCTTTGAGGATGGGGAGCCGAGTAGTTTTGCCTCTTTGTGAACAGTACGCCAACCAGACCCTGAAAATCTTCTGGAGCCACCAAGACCTTCTTACAACCACAACATGAGATCAGATCGTCCCCCATATATTAAATGTAAAGAAAATTGTTAACTGTTAATGCCTTGGAAGGCCCTGCTAAAATCTAATAAAATTAGTAGTACTAATTATGAACAGTGTCACCAGTTAATCCAGCACCAGTTAAACCATGACACCGGTACATAAAACAAAATAAGACCAAAAAGTGACACCTATGTCAATCCTCTGGATGTTTCTTGTTATTGCTGGATTCTAGTTTTAAAATGATCAACCTTAATCAAGTATTTTCCAAAGATTTAAAACAGTGTTACTCAACCCTGCTCAACAAAGAGCCGAATGGTTGGAAAATACCTTAGAGAGAGCCACGATCCAAAAGTGGCAAAAATGGCTCGATGTAGCAATAAAAAATGGTGGCATAAAGGGTCAGAAAAGAGCAAAAAATGGTGAAAATGGGGAGAAAACAATGAATGCAGGGTCAGAAAGTAGCAAAATGGGTGAGGAGTGACAAAAAATAAGTTACAAGTGGCAAAAATGGTCCAAAAGGGGAAATACATGGCAAAAACTTTTGTGCAAAGTGACTAAAATGAGCAAAAAGCAGTCAAAAGTGGCAAAAAAAAAAAAAAAAAAAATCAAGAAATGGGATAACAGTTGCAAAACTGGAAAAAGTGTCAAAAGAAGTGGCAAAAAAATGGTGAAAAGGGCAAAAATAGGTTAAAGTGGCAGAATGAAGTCACAAAAATTAGGAACAAGTGGTATTTAATGGCAAAAAGGTAGCTTAAATTGGCTAAAAAAAAAAGGGGCAACAAACTGGTGAAAAAGGGCAAAAATGGGATAATAGAAGCAAAATATGGGAACAAGTGGTATTAAATGGCAAATGATAGCTTAAATGGATGAGAAGTGGCAAAAAATTGTGAAAAATGGCAAAAATGGGATAAAAGTGGCAGAAAGAAGTGGCAAAAATGGGCAATAAGTAGGAAACAAGTGGTATTTAATGGCAAAAGGTATCTTAAATTGGCAAAAAAAAAAGTGAAAAAGGGTGAAAATGGGATAATAGTGGCAAAAATGGAAAAGTGGCTCAAAGAAGTAGCAAAAATGGGACTAAAGTAGGAAAAATGTGGTATTTAATGGCAAAGGTAGCTTAAATGGGCGTAAAGTGGCAAAAAAAATTATGAAAAAGGGCAAAAAGTTTCCCTTTTTAAGGTTTTCTGAGTAAATATCTTAAATTAAGATATAAAAGAGCCACAAATAATCATAAAAGAGCCACACGTTGAATATCGCTGATTTAAAATGTGATCTCAATTACAAGTATTTCTGCTTTTTATTTTGTGTAATTGACCTCTTGCAGCCCATCTGCAGCACATCTTATCTGGTCCTGAGGCCTTATCATCTCCCTCTTTCCTTGATCCTTGCCCATATCAACATGAGAAACAGAGAGAGAAAGAGGAGTGAGTCAAAAACATCATGCTGCAGGAGGTTTTTGCTCTCATTAGACTCACTAAGAGAGACACGGATGAATAAATGTATGTTGGATACCACTGAGTAGATCTGAGTAGTTGTATCTCTGCAGCAGAGTAACACTACACATCTGGAGACATTACTGACAGACTGGCAGTCACCAGTGCTAGCTGGCTGACCGATCACAGAGCTCGATATCTGTGTTTTTTGATATTGTGGTTATATTTTGAGGATGTGAATGTTGGTCAGGGTTCAGGGTGGACTTATGGTGTCTGCCAGGATGTAGATTTGACTCATAAACCTTTGCTAGGAGCCAAAGTGCACCAAATCAGCTCCGTCCATGATGCTGCTTCAAACCACAAAAGATGAGGATGATTTTCACTGGAACTTAACTCTTATACTGAGATAAGGCTGCTTTAAATCTGTGTCTTTGTTTGTTTCAGGCAAAAGCCCGACACCCCTGACCCTTCCAGCTGGACCAAACCTCCCGTTCCAACTCCTCCCTCCTCGTCCATCGGCAGGAGTAACTCCTCCGCCAGAAATCCACCCAGCAGGTCAGCACACACCCTCAGTAAATCCTCCCATCATTCAGTGTTATCATGGTTAACCTGTAATCTGATCTTGATGTTACAGTGCTAGAATACATAAACCAAAAATTTCTGACAATTGCTTTTTGTTTTAACAAGGAAACTTTGATCAAACAGCATGTTCCTATTTCTTGATAATAATCCATTTTTTATTTTGCATTTTTAATTTCTAGGTTTGATGCAAGTAGAGAGGTAGGTTCCTTTATGGATGGTCTTGTATTTGATAATTTTTTTTTTCCTAAATAAAAGACTCTAATATTTGTTTGTATCTCTCCTCAGCTGACCAACAATGATGGTAACATTGATTTTTCTCTCCTATGATGTCCTACCACATTTTTCTAAAATCACCTTTATGTCAGATGTTTTGGTTAAATTCCTACTCTCTCTTTTAGTTCATAAAAACAACACATTTCCCCTCCAAAATAAAAGCCTTCCCCCTCGCCCTGGACTGCCAGGTCCCCCATCCCGTCATGGAGACAGGTACGATATTAAAAATGTTTTTAAAGAGTAATTCTAAAATTAATCATGAATGTTTAACTGGTTGAGTGATAATAATAATAATGATAATAATAATAATAATAATTATTATTATTATTATTATCATTATTATCATTATTATTATTATTGTTATTATTATTATTATTATTATTATTATTATTATTATTATTATTATTATCATTATTATTATTATTATTATTATTATTATTATTATTATTAATGAACAAAATGGGCCAACCAGAAACAGAATCCAAATAAGATTTTAAAAAATTTATGTTAAAAACTCAATCCTTAAAAAACCATACAACAATTATAAATTCAAACATGATAATTTTAGAGAGGAGGACTTCATTAAAATAAATTATGTCATATCTGTGAAATTAAAATGTTTTTTTTTTTTTTTCACAGTTTACCTCCAAACCTTCCGTCTGCAGGATCACTGCCCCATAAATTTTCCCCTGGTAAGAAGAAACAAACAAACAAATAAACAAAGAAAGCATTTAACATTTCTTTCTCTATTTTTTATCAGAGATGAACATCACAGAGATCTCATGATCCAAATCTTCTCTGAGTTTCTCCATCATTTTTTCATTACTCAGGAGAAAAGTTAACCCTGCTAATACAGGATCTGGTCTTCTTTGACTAGACCAGTCCAGAATCTTCATTTAGTCTTTAGTCCATTCAGAGGTGGACTTGCTGGTGTGTCTGGGATCATGGTCCTGCTCCATAACCCAAGTGGTCTTGATCTTGAGGTCATGAACTGATGGTCAGACATTCTCCTTTGGGATTTTCTGCTAGAGAGCAGAATTCATGGTTCTAGTGGTCCAGGTCCTGGTCCAGACCATCACACTGCCACCACCATGTCTGACTGTTGGTCTGATGTTCTTCTGATGAAATGCTGGGTTAGTCTGACTCCAGATGGAACAACACACACACCTTCTGGAACTTCTGTCTGTTCAGTCCTCAGAATATTTCCCAGAAGTCTTAGAGATCATCAGGATGTTTTTAGTCAAATGTGAGACGAGCCTTCGCATTCTTTTTTGTCAGCAGTGGTTTTGGCCTTGGAACTCTCCCATGATGCCATTGTTGCCGGTGTCTTTCTGATGGTTGAGTCATGAACTCTGACCTTACCTGAGTCAGTGAGGCCTGCAGGTCTTTAGATGTCGTTCTGGGTTTTTCTGGGACCTCCTGGATGAGTCGTCCATGCGCTCTTTCTGTAGGCGGGCCACTCCTGGGAAGGTTCACCACAGTCCCCAGTTTTCTCCATTTGTGGGTAATGGCTCTCACTGTGGTTGGCTGGAGTCCCAAAGCCTTAGAAATGTCTGTAACCCTTTCAGACTGATAGATGTCAGTTTCATTGTTTCTCATCTGTTTTTGAATTTCTTTAGCTGGTTTCATGATATGTTGGAGATCTTGTAGCCTACTTCACTGTCAGACAGGTTCTATCTAAGGGGTTTCTGGGTCCAACAGGTCTGGCAGTAATCAGGTCTGGGTGTGGATAGTCAAACTGAACTCAGCTTTATAAAAATGTGGTTAATCAGAGTTAATTCGTGTTTTAACAAGGAGGGTAATACATTTTTCTCATAGGATCAGGTAGGTTTGAATGGATTTTTCCCTTAATGAATAAAATCATCCTTTAAAAACAGACTTAAGTATTTACTCAGGTTAGCTTTCTCTGATGTTTCCATTAGTTTGATGATCTGAATCATTTAAATGTGACAAATATGCCAAAAAGAAAAAATAAATAAATCAGTCAGGGGAAAACTTTTCAAATAGAGCTCATCTAGTTGTGGTTCTGTAAAACCAACAGAGGGCAGTATCACACCAGTCTGGATTTACTGACACTGTGTTTCAGTGATGGGGGATCATGGAGGGAACTTCTCAGGGTCAGCCAGACAGTCCTTTCGTCCACCTCCACCCACATCAACAAGAACCCCGGTAAGTCTCAGTCCCACCTCTGACTGTGGCCCCTCCCCCTCCATATAGTTTTATTTTTAAATCTAATTTTATGCATTTATATTTACAATAATGGGTAAACTGTATACGTCAGAATTATTTTTAAATGTTTTTTGTGTTGTTGTTTTGTTTATGGAGGCAACCCATGACCCAACTTTGAGAGTCCTTGCCTTAGACTCCCCACAACGTTGAAACACCTTCTCGAAGGTCAAATTCAAGCACTTTTAAACTGTGATGTCAGGCTTTTCCAGCACCTCACTGCTGTGTAGAACTGTTAGGCAAAATTGGAGAATAAAGTAAGGAGTAGTTGAGGTGAGCATCCACGCTCTGGATGTTCTTGCATATTACCAGGAGAATAGGAAATAATCACCAGCTCTCTCCAACCCCTCTGTGATGAATCCTTCATACTCCACATGCCTAGAACTCAAACACGGACTGATCACTGAAAACATGAGGCTATGAATGGCTGAGGAAAATTTAATAATGCATTACCGGGGTTGTAACGTTCTTTTCACGTGTGATTTTAGGAGCTGGACCCTCATTGGTACGTTGGTAAAGTGACCCGAGGTCGGGCAGAGGAATGTCTGAAAAGAGTTAACAAGGTAAAATATCAATTCATGCTGATTTTGCTCCTTTTAATTTGAGGATTTTTTCTTTAAATTTATAAGTATCTTTGAATTTCTTTCTTTTTTGTTCCTTACATTATGACAGTAACAAAACTGAATCTTGATTTTATTTTGTTTCTTTATTTTTTCTTTGCATTTGTGTTGTCATATATTAATTTATTCTGGTAAAATCATGACTTAATTCTGGTAAATCTATGACTTTATTCTGGTAATTTAAGGATTTTATTCTGGTAAATTTATGACTTTATTCTGGTAAATTAAGGATTTTATTCTGGTAAATTTATGACTTTATTCCAGTAAATTTATAACTTTATTCTGGTAAATTTAGGGTTTTATTCTGGTAAATTTATGGTTTTATTCTGGTGAATTTATGGTTTTATTCTGATAAATCTATTACTTTATTCTGATAAATCTATGACTTTATTCTGGTAAATTTATGACTTTATTCTGGTAAATATGGTTTTATTCTGGTAAATTTATGGTTTTATTCTGATAAATCTATTACTTTATTCTGGTAAATTTATGACTTTATTCTGGTAAATTTATGACTTTATTCTGATAAATCTATTACTTTATTCTGGTAAATTTATGACTTTATTCTGATAAATCTATTACTTTATTCTGGTAAATCTATGACTTTATTCTGATAAATCTATTACTTTATTCTGGTAAATCTATTACTTTATTCTGGTAAATTTATGACTTTATTCTGGTAAATTTATGACTTTATTCCAGTAAATTTATAACTTTATTCTGGTAAATTTAGGACTTTATTCTGGTAAATTTATGACTTTATTCCAGTAAATTTATAACTTTATTCTGGTAAATTTATGGTTTTATTCTGGAAATTTATGGTTTTATTCTGATAAATTTATGACTTTATTCCAGTAAATTTTTAACTTTATTCTGGTAAATTTATGGTTTTATTCTGGTAAATTTATGGTTTTATTCTGATAAATCTATGACTTCATTCTGGTGAATTTATGATTTTATTCTGATAAATCTATTACTTTATTCTGGTAAATTTATGACTTTATTCTGGTAAATTTATGACTTTATTCTGGTAAATTTATGGTTTTATTCTGGTAAATTTATGGTTTTATTCTGGTAAATTTATGGTTTTATTCTGATAAATCTATTACTTTATTCTGGTAAATTTATGACTTTATTCTGGTAAATTTATGACTTTATTCTGGTAAATTTATGGTTTTATTCTGGTAAATTTATGGTTTTATTCTGGTAAATTTATGGTTTTTTTCTGGTAAATTTATAACTTTATACTGATAAATCTATGACTTTATTCTGATATATCTATGACTTTATTCTGGTAAATTTATGGTTTTATTCTGGTAAATTTATGGTTTTATTCTGGTAAATTTATGGTTTTTTTCTGGTAAATTTATAACTTTATACTGATAAATCTATGACTTTATTCTGATAAATCTATGACTTTATTCTGGTAAATTTATGCTTTTATTCTGATAAATCTATGACTTTATTCTGATAAATTTATGACTTTATTCTGATAAATCTATGACTTTATTCTGGTAAATTTATAACTTTATTCTGATAAATCTATGACTTTATTCTGGTAAATTTATGACTTTATTCTGGTAAATTTATGGTTTTATTCTGATAAATTTATGACTTTATTCTGGTGAATTTATGGTTTTATTCTGGTAAATTTATAACTTAATTCTGGTAAATTTATGACTTTATTCTGGTAAATTTATGACTTTATTCTGGTAAATTTATGACTTTATTCTGGTAAATTTATGACTTTATTCTGGTAAATTTATGATTTTATTCTGATAAATCTATTACTTTATTCTAATAAATCTATTACTTTATTCTGTTAAATTTAAGATTTTATTTTGACACACGTATGACTTTATTAGGCCAAATTTATGACTTTATCTTGGTAAATTTTTAAATTTATTTTGGTAAATTTACCACTTTGTTTAGAAAATCTTTTAAATTCTATTTTCATTCCTATAATTTGTGGCTTTTTTTTGTTTTGTTTTGTTTTGTTTTGTTTGTAAATGTATGGCTTTTAGTTGTCTTCTGTGATATTCTGCTATTTTTGGAATAGTTGAGATTTATAATTAATAAGCTTGTGGCATTAATTGTCTAAATTTAAAGGAAAATTAATATTTCATTTTATTAACTAGAAAAAAACGATTAAAGCTTCCAGTTTTACATAGATTTAAAAAAAACCTTCTTCAGTCTATTTTTCTGACATAAACAAAAACATGATGAGCGCTGTGAAATAATGGTTTTAATAGGCAGTGATGAGACTATTTTTACACCTGTGACTCCGCCCCCTCATGCATGTCTCCCTGTTCAGGATGGGGCGTACCTGGTGAGGGACTCGGCACGGCAGTTGGCCAACCAGCCGTTTACGCTGATGGTGCTCTACCAGGACAAAGTCTTCAACATCCAGATCAGACAACAGAACCAGAACTTCCTGCTGGGAACGGGACTCAAAGCACAGGAGGTAAACAGGAAGTACACCTGAATGAGCACCTTTACCTGCAGAGAGCTTTGTCCTCACTGTAATCACTTAACACCAGAGGATGAGAAGGGACGCTTTGATAAGCTCCACCCTCCATGGTTACTGTTGCTAGGTTAGAAAAAATCCCTTGTGGGCAGGCTTCTTCCTATTTGAAACACTTAATTTGGTATTTTTTAACAAGGCTGTAAACATGAGTAAGTCTGCATTTAACATGGGGCTCTATGGAGATTGACTCACTGCAGGAGACAGCCTCTAGTGGACACTAGAGGAACTGCATTATTACAGCCTTTCCTAACAGCATCTAAAGTTAAAATATAAGTTAAAATAAAGAAAAAGACACTGAGACAACTTTAATGGTGAAAAAATGAAGAATTAAGTAAAGACAAACAAGAATTGGGTGAGAAGCAGCAAACAGAGTAAACAAATGGGTAACAAGTTGATAAAAATTGTTAAAACGTGGCAAAAAGGAATGGTTAAAAAGGGCAAAAATCATCAAAAATGGGTTAAAAGTGGAAAATATGGCAAAAAGCAAAGGGTTTATCAGAGGCCATTCTCTGGGTCTATAAGGGGCCTATTCTCTGGGTCTTTTAGGGGTCCATTCTTTAGGTCTATCAGGGCTCCATTCTCGGGGTCTATAGGGGCCTGGGTTTTTCAGGGTCCTAGTAAACTGTGTGCTCAGGTCTGGTCTCATGCAGCAGGTTTAGTCACATAGAACCAGATGAATTTCTCTTTGTTAAAGACGATCTCCTTTTGAAAATGTATTTGACCCTGTTGTGTGTTTGTGTTCAGTCTTTCCCCTCTGTCAGTGACATCATCAGCCATTACTCCCAGTCTCCTCTGCTCCTCATTGACGCCAAAAACCGCCGCTCCCCCCAGCAGAACCAGTGTCTGCTCTCTGACCCGGCCGGGTTCTGCATGACCAAACAGAGCTGGTCCTGACCGGATCGAACTTGTTTGGATCCAACCAGATCAGACCAGGCTGGACCAGATGAGTCAAACTAACCCAGAGTTGAACCAAGCAGAAGGATGAAGATGACTGTGCTCCTCAGGTCTCATTGGTTGGTGGAATCAGGAGAAAAGGTCACATTTTTGCACGTTGCTTCATTTGCTCGTCTTTCTTATTTGATCTCAGCGCTCTGATAGATAAACCCTTCTCAGTCTCTGAGCTCTGAAACATTTCTGATTATAAAGGTTTCTTATTCTCATTTCTGCTTGTGACTTCCTCAGGTATAACATCGGATAAATACTGTTTGTTTTAGGTTACTTATCAAGTTTATCCAAATCTAAAACTTTGCATGATGCTGCTCTGTATCTGTGTCCAGCTGAGCTGAATAAATCCTGTATTTCACAACACAATCATGTGGTTTGGTTTGTTGGATGAAGAGGATGTGATGACAGCATCAAGATTAGAATAACACAAATATGGACAGTATAAATGTTTATGTTTTTAAACACTCATTCTAACCGGCATTAGATAAACCAACAATCTTTACCTAATGTTGACTGCCCTTTTTCCAGAAAGGAAGAGAAAAGCCCCAAACATTCCATCCTCTGCCTTTGATGATGTCATGCTTTAATGTTATAGATATTTCATCCTTTTCTGTAAAGAAATCATCCATTAAACTTCATAAAACAATCTATCCTTCCCTTAAAAAATGATGTCATCCTCTATTGTTTATGAATATTCCATCCTTGCCCATGAAGATATCATCCTTTAAACTCTATAAAACAATCCATCCTTTCCTTTAAAAATTATTTAAACCTTTAATGTTTATGAATATTCCATCCTTTTCAGTAAAGATATCATCCATTAAACTTTATAAAACATTTCAACCTTGCCTTTAAAGATAATGACATCCTTAAATGTTTATGAATACTCCATCCTTGCCAGATGTCCACTAAACTTCTTCATTCAATCCTTGCCTTTAAAAATGATTTAATCTTTAGGATGTCTTTAAGATGATTAGATCATTCTTGCCTTTAAAGATAATGTTATCCTTTAATGTTACTGAATATTCCATCCTTGCCAGATATCCACTAAACTTCTTCATTCCATCCTTGCCTTTAAAAATGATTTAATCTTTAGGATGTCTTTAAGATGATTAGATCATTCTTGCCTTTAAAGATAATGTTATCCTTTAATGTTACTGAATATTCCATCCTTGTCTGTAAAGATATCATCCATTATACTTTATAAAGCATTCCATCCTTGTCTTTAAAGATGATGTCATCCTTAATTTTTTATGAATATTCCATCCTTGCCCATGAAGATATCCATTACACTGCTTCATTCCATCCTTGCCTTTAAAAATGATTTAATCTTTAGGATGTCTTTAAGACAATTAGATCATCCTTGCCCATAAGTATATCCATTAAACTTTATAAAATATTCCATCCTTGCCTCTTGAGATAATTTCCTCCTTTAAAGTTCAACAAACATTCCATCCTTGTCTTTTGGATGCAGGCCAGTCTCGGCCCATACTTGTAATTCCAGTCTAACCAGTACCCCTCTGGGTTTATTGCCTAAATAGTACATCAGTGTGTCCTTTAAAAGCATTTTTATGACAGCATGAGGGAGAAAAGCTGTTAAAGAGGTGCTGCTAGCCTCTTAGCTGGTGGCTAAATTCCCCCTATTCTATCCTTACAGCATGTGGAGAAACCAAACCACAGACAGCCTCAGAAATGATGGACTGTTGTTAGAATCAGAGGGACAGAGAGCTCAGTTTATAACATGATGTGTTTGATTATTTAAACGTCCTTACAGTGATAAAATCAGAGCTGAGCCTTTCTAACATGAACTCCAGTCTGACCTTAACGTCATAAAGCCGTCATGTCGACATTATCAGCACGAAGACAGACTGATCCTCAGGTGATTCACACCTGCGTCTCTGCCAGATGACAGTTGGCAGCAGCAGCGGTAATCTTCGCCCCGCGGTGCCTTCGAGGACCGCGCAGACAAAACAATACACAGTCTGAGCTTTAACTGACACAAAAAATGGGATTATAATGAGGAGGGGGGCCCAGAGGCTCATGGGAAAAAGGACAAAGTCAACCGAAAGAAAGTCAGTCTCAGATTTAGAGGGGCATGTTATCATGAAGGACACGGGTGTCCTCCTGTTGTTGTAACAGGCTATATGAATAAATGACATTTACATTTCATTCTAAACTTCAAATGATTAAATTCAAAGTCATGACTTTCTATCCAATCATTCTTGTTTCTCATAACATACTATGTTTATTGACAATCTCACTATGATGACTTTTTACACCTCACTAACATGGCTGATGTCACAGATGCTAATGTGGCTGTAGTCGTGCTGACTCTGGTTGGGGTCGGGGGGTCATTTAAAGAACAATAGGACTGGCCGACACCTCACACAGCTGTATGTGAAGGTTTAGAACTGCTGTTGGTCCACTGGTCTTTATCAAGTCCAGAGTCCACACTGTCAGCCATCTACCAGGAGATTTTAGAGCCCTTCGTGCTTCCGTCTGCTGAGAAGCTTCATGGAGATCCTGGTCTCCTTTCCCCCGTCCCACAGTGAAACCAGAACTACCAGAAACTGCTTTAGTGATGATGGCATTACTGAGTTTGATGGGCCAGCCAACTGGTCTGACCTGAACCCCATAGAGGATCTCTGGAAGATGAGAGACACAAGACTCAACAATCCAGACCAGCTGAAGGCTGCTATAAGAGAACCTGGGCTTCATAACAGCCCAGCAGGACCATGGACTGATCAGCTCCATGACACGAGCACAGACGCAGGAATTCACGAAGAGGAGCTCAGACAGCCAGTGTAGTTTATGGCCAACTTATTTTAAGTTTAAAATTGAATATTCAAAACAAAAACAAAAAAGGTCAACCAAAGATTAACAGAAAAATGTGCCCTGGGGGATTTCAAAATTTCAGCATCAAACTAAGAATCAAGAAATGGAAAATGAATTACTTAAAAACAACCGCTACAACTACTAACATACAATAAATAAATACATGAAAAACTATTTGCTTTTTGCTCTTTGTGGACTAGGGGCTGTTATTTTAAGCCTCTATCTGTGGACTTGAGGCTTTTATTTTGAACCTCTATCTGTTGGCTAGAGGCTGTTATTTTAAGCATCTATCTGTGGACTAGAGGCTTTTATTTTAAGCATCTCTTGGTGAACTAGAGGCTTTTGTTTTAAGCCTCTATCTGTGGACTAGAGGCTTTTGTTTTAAGCCACTATCTGTGGACTAGAGGCTTTTATTTTAAGCTTCTATCTGTGGACTAGAGGCTTTTATTTTAAGCCATTATCTGTGGACTGGAGGCTTTTATTTTAAGCCACTACCTGTGGACTAGAGGCTTTTATTTTAAGCTTCTATCTGTGGACTAGAGGCTTTTATTTTAAGCCATTATCTGTGGACTAGAGGCTTTTATTCTAAGCTTCTATCTGTGGACTAGATGCTTTTATTTTAAGCCATTATCTGTGGACTGGAGGCTTTTATTTTAAGCCACTACCTGTGGACTAGAGGCTTTTATTTTAACCCCTATATCTGTGGATTTGAGGCTGTTATTTTAAGCCTCTATCTGTGGACCGGAGGCTTTTATTTTAAGCCTCTATCTATGGACTAGAGGCTTTTATTTTAAGCGTCTCTTGGTGCAATAGAGGATTTTATTTTAAGCCTCTATCTATGGATTAGAGGCTGTTATTTTTTAGACTCTTGGTGGACCAGTGGCCATTATTTTAGGCCTCTATTAGCGGACTAGAGGCTGTATTTTTAAGCCTCTATTAGTGGCCTAGAGGCTGTTATCTTAAACCTCTCTCGTTGGGCTAAAGGCTGTTATTTTAAGACACTGTTGCTGGACTACAGGCTGTTATTTAAAAAATCTCTTGTTGTACTAGAGGCTGTTATTTTAATACAATATTGCAGGACTACAAGCTGTTAATTTAAGCCTATCTTGGTGGACTAGAGACCATTACTTTAGGCCTCTATCAATGGACTAGATGATTTTATATTAAGCATCTGTTTGTAGCCTAGAGGTTGTTTTTTTAGCCTCTCTTGGTTGACTAGAGACTTTTTCTTTAAGCCTTTCTTGGTGGACTAGAGACCATTACTTTAGGCCTCTATCAATGGACTAGATGATTTTATATTAAGCATCTGTTTGTGGCCTAGAGGCTGTTTTTTAAGCCTCACTTGGTTGCATAGAGGTTGTTATTCTAAGAGTCTTTCAGGGTTGAAAGGCTGTATGGTCTGACCCTGCAGAGGGCCTGGATCACTCAGTGTGTCTGTGTTTGTGTCTCATCTTCAGGCTCTGGTCGGCCTCAGGGGAAGACTTCAGCCTCCTCCTCTTATTCAAATAAACCCCAAACACACAGAGACAGCAAGTAGCCAATCAGGCTTTTAGTGGGTGTGGCCTCAACTCTTAAGTACTTGAGGTGTTCAGAGGAGGACAGGTGCAGCAGCAGTCCTTTCTGAGAGTGTGGTCACTGACAGGAAGTGAAGCAGCATTTCCATCATGGCATCCTTAGACTCAGACCAGGTTCTCGGTGCTCGTTCTCTCCCCCAGCCAGACCTCTCGTCTCTGGCTGTCCATCCGTCTGACTTCAGCCTCTACAGTCCTCCAGCTCCTCCTGAGCCCAGCCTCTCCACGGCGCCGTGGCCTCAAAGTGACCACGGCGAGCCCTACCTGTTCTTCAACGTCCCCGCTGCAGGTCCGGCCCCCCCAGGACTCCCGCCTGTCCTCGGAGGCTTCTTCCCTCCCGTTCTTCCCTGCAGCCCGTGGTTCCCTCTGTCCACTCCTGATGACGTTCTCCGACTGGTCCGCCCACCATACTCTTACTCCGCCCTCATTGCCATGGCGATCCAGAGCTCGCCGGAGCAGCGGATGACGCTGAGTCAGATCTACCAGTACGTCTCCGATAACTTCCCCTTCTACAGCCGCAACAAAGCCGGCTGGCAGAACTCCATCCGCCACAACCTGTCGCTCAACGACTGCTTCAGGAAGGTTCCCAGAGACGAGAAAGACCCAGGTGAGTCTGTCAATCACTGTCTGACCCCGCCTCTGACTGAAGAAACGCCGTAAAAATCTATGCGCAGAATGTAATAATACATTATAGTCAAGTCTTTTATTTTGAAGAGTCTACTACTAGTCAGCAACAGGAAATAGACTTTTAATTTTTAATTTTAGTATTTGCAAAAGTAAAAGTGTCTTTGTTGTAAATATTTTAAAAGTTTAGTGAAAAAAAATTATCTTTTCAAGACTAAATTCTACAAAATAAGTCAGCTGCTGCCTCCCAGAACCACAAAGTTCTGAAATATTTTTGTTTTTATGTTTATAGTGAACATTTCTAAAATCTAAAAATATTTCTAAAAACATGTAAGGAAAAGATCGCAGGCATGTTGGTAGATATCAAATATGTTTCAACAAAAATACAGAAATTATTTAACTTTTTATATTTTTCCGTGAAATGCAGAAATATTTCACAAACAGAAAAAACATTTCATGAAACATAGAAGCATTTTTCTGACAAAATAACTTACACAATGCAAAAACACGAAAGCAGAAGCTAAGACAAACGTTAAAATATCAAAAAAAAAAAAAAAACAATTCACAGAATGTAAAAAAAGAAACATGGAATACATTTTTTAAACATTATTTTTTGTTTTTTGATGATTCAACACTCCATATGTATTTTTACATTGACATGCAAGAGATCATCTCTGACTGAACTGATGAAATAACGACACACTTATGAAACACAACACGTAAGAATATTAGAAAAAATGTAAAACAAAACAATAATCAAAATAATAATAATATTTCATGAAAAGAATAAGGTAAAAATTCTGCCATGAGAAGCAAAATCTTTCAAAAAGTGTAAGAAAAGTCATGACACAAACACATAAAAAATTATGAAATACTTAATCCAAATTCATTTTTTAAAAACACTTAACATATTTGACAAAATCCAGAACCAACTCACTTAAATCTGAAATATAAAGAATATTTAATGGTTGCACGCTACAAAATGTTATACACAGGTAATGAATGTAAACATTTTTTTAAAAATTCACATAATTTAAATCAATTTGCCAAATTGGAAATTTCCCAATCAGAAAATTATTTCAATGCTGCAAAACCTCTTTACAAAATGTTAAACATATTTTAGGAAACGCAAAAAGTAAAAAAACATAAGGAAAAATATTAATAAATGACAAATAAATGTGATTATATGCAAAAAATAAAAAAAAAGATTGAATAAAACAAAAAATCCACAAGTGTAAGTATACTTAAATATTTAATTGAATGTGAAGACATTTTACAAATAAAAAAAACAACAGATTTTAAAATTTTAATGACATGTTGGATGTTAATCTTTCAATAAAAAAATAAAAGAAAGATTTAATAAAACTAAAACAATTAAAAATGTAGGGAAATGTTTTATTTGATGTGAATACATTTCACAAGCTGCCAAAACATTAATTTATTTATTTATTCATATATTTATCTAATTTTTTTTTGTTTGTTTGTTTATTATCTATTATTTATTTATCTATTAGCTTATTTACTCATTCATCCAGGAAAACTTTGTTCAGATTAAGAATCTGGCCAATAAAGAACAAATATTTAAAATTTTTAAGAAATAAAAGCATGAAATAAAATAGAAGCATTTTGAAAACTATGAATTATAATATATTAATATTAACTCACTACAAAATATCTTGTGGGCAACCCCCCTAGTTTTTATTTAGCTATTTATTTAGCTATTTATTATAGGTCCTTGAAATATTTATTGCTCCTGACAAATGTTTTCATCCACCGGTAAATAGGTTTTTACAGTTCATCTCAGGGCTGCCGTAGAAAATAAAATGAGAAGGCATCCTGTTTCTCCTGTTGTGATTAGAACAGATCAAGAGTTGCTTTGTTTGCTGAACTGACCCCCCCCCCCTCCCTCCAGGTAAAGGTAACTACTGGACTCTGGATCCGAACTGTGAGAAGTCTTTTGACAACGGAAACTTCCGGCGTAGGAGAAAGAGGAAATCTGACATCATGGCCAAGGTGGAGAAACCCTCCTCCCCCGCTGACTCCTCCTCCTCAGAGCCCAGCCCTAAAATTCCCAGCATGCACTGCGGCGGCAGAGACCTTCCCTCTCTGCCAAACCCTGACATCAACAGCTTCCTGTACATGCAGGTACCAGACCACATCTCCCCCCCTCATGGTTACGTCTCCTCGTACTCGCCGCCGGGGGCTGTGGTGCCTCACTGGGACTCTAGCAGCTCCTCTCCTCCCCTCTACTCCTCTCCCCATCACCTCCCCTCCCTCTGTGACCCTCAACCCGGCTCCCCCCCGCTCTACATTGACCTGGAGACAGCGCCATGCGTCCTTCCCGAGCTCCAGGAGGCCCAGCAGCTGCTGCAGGCCCAGAGTGAGTCTCTGTTCCTGGGGGGCTTCTCTGAGACTCAGTGGGACTCTAGCAGAGTCTCTGTTCCTGGGGGGGTTCACTGAGACTCAGTGAGACTCTAGCAGAGTCTCTGTTCCTGGGGGGTTCACTGAGACTCAGTGGGACTCTAGCAGAGTCTCTGTTCCTGGGGGGGTTCACTGAGACTCAGTGGGACTCTAGCAGAGTCTCTGTTCCTGGGCGGGTTCACTGAGACTCAGTGGGACTCTAGCAGACTCTCTGTTCCTGGGGGGTTCTTTGAGACTCAGTGGGATTCTAGCAGACTCTCTGGTCCTCAGATTCACTTGGGGTCAGACCAGATGTCTAACCTGTTTACACGTTGACCTCTGAGTTGTCATGGCGATGTTTAAAGACACTCTGTGCTCCACAGAGTTGAATGGTTCTATTTATCTTTGTATTTTAAATATTTTGAATAAAGCTGAATGTTTTTATGCTGATGTGAATTAAATCTGTATTTGGAATAAAAGAAAAAAACAGAAAACTGAAGACAAAGAGAGCTGTGTCCTTTATTTTTTACAATTTCACCCATCAGGTGAAACTCATTCACAAACTGTTAGCTTCTCCAGCATTTTAGCATTGGTCTGTGTGGGTCGTTGTTTCCAGGGGTCAGATTGAGTCAGTCACTTTTCTGCCGTCTCTACAGTAAATCGATTATCCTCAACAGTTCCAGACAGTTTCCTTCTCTGTGTTCCCATGGAGATCCACGAGTCAGCGAGGAGAGGTGACATCAGCACTTTCGCAAACAAACAAACATCAGATAAACAAACCAAACAGTCACTGTGAGGATCTGCTGGGTCAGCGTTACCTTTCCCATGGTTTCAGTGAGTTTCAGCAGTTTTCAGAGAACGCCAACTCAGCAGAAGAGAGAAGATCAAAGACCTGAGGGTTTCACTGACACAGCGCTCACATTTCCCACGGCCAGTGAAGTAACGGCTGTTAATCTGATGATCTGAGGGAAACCGAACACACCACGAATGATTCAAACCTCAGCAGTCACTGTAGTTTATAGATTTAGAGAGGTCTGGCTTTAAATAGAATCCATTATTCATTAATTTATTAATCAGTTAATTAATTTATTTCTATTCAGCACCAAGGTTATAATAGTTTTGGATACTTCAAAAGTTTTTATTTTTGTTTTGTTTTCACTCTCTATGTTCAATTTCAGTTAAGTTTTAAAGAGTTTTCACTGCTGGTTTGTTAATGTAGTTTTTGTGGGGCAAAAGTGCTTAGTTTTAGTTTAGTTTTATTAGTTTAAGTTTTTTAGATACATGTCAGGGCTGAGTGACCATCATACATTTTTAAAACATATTCAAACAGGCTACTCTTCACTTATCATTTATTTATTTTTATATGATGTCTGAATACAACTCCAGACACAAAACGACCAGTGTGTGAAGTCTTAACCAATCAAATCAGGCAGTTTTAATTCCCAGGCTTGGGTGAAGGTGCCAGTCAGTTTGGCTATGCCAAAGACTAAAACTAAGAATATTCTTTCTCTTTTATATAGTTCATTTTATAAGCGCACTATGCAGTTTAAGTTAGTTTTCATTTTTTTTGTTTTTATTTTTCTTGTTTATTTTTGGCGGGGGGGGGGGGGAATAAAGTTTCGTTTTTAATCAGGTTTATTCATTAATTTGAGTTATTGTTACTTTAAGTGATTTCATTAATTTGAGTTATTTGTTACTTTGAGTGATTTCATTGATTTTAGTTATTTCATCAATTTGAGTGGTTTTATTAATTTGAGTTATTTGTTACTTTAAGTGATTTCAATAATCTTAGTTATTTGTTACTTTAAGTGATTTCGTTAATTTGAGTTATTTGTTACTTTGAGTGATTTCATCAATGTCAGTTTTTTCGTTAATTTGAGTGATTTCATTAAATTTAGTTATGTTACTTTGAGTGATTTCATTGATTTTAGTTATTTAGTCATTTGAGTGATTTCATTAATTTGAGTTTTTTGTTACTTTGAGTGATTTTATTAATTTGAGTTATTTGTTACTTTGAGTGATTTCATTAATTTGAGTTATTTGTTACTTTGACTGATTTCATTAATTTGAATTATCTGTTACTTTGAGTGATTTCATTGATTTTAGTTATTTGTTATTTTGAGTGATTTCATTGATTTTAGTTATTTGTTAGTTTGAGTGATTTCATTAATTTTTCAGTTATTTGTTACTTTAAATGATTTCATTGATTTTAGTTATTTCATTAATTTGAGTGATTTTATTAATTTGAGTTATTTGTTACTTTAAGTGATTTCATTAATCTTAGTTATTTGTTACTTTAAGTGATTTCATTAATCTTAGTTATTTGTTACTTTAAGTGATTTAATTAATTTCAGTTATATGTTACTTTGAGTGATTTCATTAATTTCAGTTATTTGTTACTTTGAGTGATTTCATTGATTTTAGTTATTTAGTCATTTGAGTGATTTCATTAATTTGAGTTATTTGTTACTTTGAGTGATTTTATAAATTTGAGTTATTTGTTACTTTGAGTGATTTCATTAATTTGAGTTATTTATTACTTTGAATGATTTCATTAATTTGAGTTATTTGTTACTTTGAGTGACTTCATTAATTTGAGTTATTTGTTACTTTGAGTGATTTCATTAATTTGAGTTATTTGTTACTTGGAGTGATTTCATTAATTTAAGTTATTTGTTAGTTTGAGTGATTTCATAAATTTTAATTATTTGTTAGTTTGAGTGATTTCATTAATTTTTCAGTTATTTGTTACTTTGAGTGATTTCATTGATTTTAGTTATTTCATTAGTTTGAGTGATTTTATTAATTTGAGTTATTTGTTACTTTAAGTGATTTCATTAATCTTAGTTATTTGTTACTTTGAGTGATTTCATTAATTTCAGTTATTTGTTACTTTGAGTGATTTCATTGATTTTAGTTATTTAGTCATTTGAGTCATTTCATAAATTTGAGTTATCTGTTACTTTTAGTGATTTCATTAATTTGAGTTATTTGTTACTTTGAGTGATTTCATTGATTTTAGTTATTTAGTCATTTGAGTCATTTCATAAATTTGAGTTATCTGTTACTTTTAGTGATTTTATTAATTTGAGTTATTTGTTACTTTGAGTGATTTCATTAATTTGAGTTATTTGTTACTTTGAGTGATTTCATTGATTTTAGTTATTTGTTATTTTGAGTGATTTCATTAATTTTAGTTATTTGTTACTTTATGTGATTTCATTAATTTTAGTTATTTGTTACTTTGAGTGATTTCATTAATTTTAGTTATTTGTTAGTTTGAGTGATTTCATTAATTTGAGTTATTTCATTATTTTAGTTTTTAAAAATTAATGCATCCAAGTGGAAAATTATGAATATTTACTTTTCATATTTCTGTCTGCTGTCTTTTATTGGTCACCAATTCCCTCAGAGTAAGTTTAAGTTAAAATGACATTAAGGTCAGTACAGGAATGTCCTGTAGATTTCTCTTCTCTAAGGAGGTTTCATTCATTTCATAGGGGAGGCTGTGTGTGTGTGTGTGTGTGGGGGGGGGTTGATAGGATAACAGCCGTGTAAGTGTGCCGTTTGTTTACACACCATGGATCATCAGAGCTCAGCCCCCAGGACGTTCAGAGAGAGAACGCCATCACAGACGGCTGACAGCCATCTTTATTTTCACAATAAACAGCAGAGAGGAGTGCATGTATGAGCAACAACTTATGTGTCTACTGGGTTTTTTTCATCATAAAGCATCAGGAACATGCACAAAACAGAGATATACACACTCAAAATTTTCTCATTTTTCTGATGTTGAATTTCTTGTCTTTTGAAAATGACAACAGACGACATCCAATAGCACCTATCCTATAAAAATACAGAGCTTAACAAATGTATTAGACCACCTGTCATAGTTGTCTCAGAGACCATCCAGCATCATGAAGTGCTTTAATGCGGACTCTTTCATTTTCAGTCAGCTCTCCACGTTTTACCATTTTGAACAGGAATGAGGAATTTCAAACTGAATTCACCCAAATTTGAGCCGGCTCACTGGGCTTCTCTGAGAAGTCAGAAATGAATCAAGTATAACATTCAACAACTAAAACTCATTTTTCTCTTCAGGAATGACAGTAAATAACTATAATTTGACATATGAATCAAGAAATATTAATGTGCTTTACTATTTTTTCTTAAATCAGTAAATTTTAAAATTCATGGATAACAATAATAATTATATTTTAGCATTAAAAATATCATTTGGGTTAAAGAGCTTCTACATATTGGTGTGTAAACTATTGCAGAAACATTAAAAATGATTTTGGTAATTACCAATGCTGTTAATTTAGGGCAGCTGTGGCAGAAACCTTACTTTGGTTAGGGTTAGGGTGGTCTAATACATTTGTTAAGCACTGTATATGTCCTGTCCTAAAATCACATATCCTATCCTATAATAATAAATCCTGTCCTATAATAATATATCCTGTCCTATAATAATATATCCTGTCCTATAAAAATATATCCTGTCCTATAATAATATATCCTGTCCTATAATAATATATCCTGTTCTCTAATAATAAATCCTGTCCTATAATAATATATCCTGTCCTATAATAATATATCCTGTCCTATAAAAATATATCCTGTCCTATAATAATATATCCTGTTCTATAATAATATATCCTGTTCTATAATAATATATCCTGTCCTATAATAATATATCCTGTCCTATAATATATCCTGTTCTATAATAATATATCCTGTTCTATAATAATAATTTATCCTGTTCTATAATAAAATATCCTGTCCTATAATAATATATCCTGTCCTATAATAATATATCCTGTCCTATAATATATCCTGTTCTATAATAATATATCCTGTTCTATAATAATAATATATCCTGTCCTATAATAATATATCCTGTCCTATAATAATATATCCTGTTGTATAATAATATATCCTGTCCTATAATAATATATCCTGTTCTATAATAATATATCCTGTCCTATAATAATATTTCCTGTTCTATAATAATATATCCTGTTCTATAATAATATATCCTGTCCTATAATAATATATCCTGTCCTATAATAATATATCCTGTCCTACAATATATCCTGTTCTATAATAATATATCCTGTTCTATAATAATAATATATCCTGTTCTATAATAAAATATCCTGTCCTATAATAATATATCCTGTCCTATAATAATATATCCTGTCCTATAATAATATATCCTGTTCTATAATAATATATCCTGTTCTATAATAATATATCCTGTCCTATAATAATATATCCTGTTCTATAATAATATATCCTGTCCTATAATAATATTTCCTGTTCTATAATAATATATCCTGTTCTATAATAATATATCCTGTCCTATAATAATATATCCTGTCCTACAATATATCCTGTTCTATAATAATATATCCTGTTCTATAATAATAATATATCCTGTTCTATAATAAAATATCCTGTCCTATAATAATATATCCTGTTCTATAATAATATATCCTGTTCTATAATAATATATCCTGTCCTATAATAATATATCCTGTTCTATAATAATATATCCTGTCCTATAATAATATATCCCGTTCTATAATACTATATCCTGTTCTATAATACTATATCCTGTTCTCTAATACTATATCCTGTTCTATAATAATATATCCTGTTCTATAATACTATATCCTGTTCTATAATACTATATCCTGTTCTATAATAATATATCCTGTTCTATAATAATATATCCTGTTCTATAATAATATACCCTGTTCTATAATAATATATCCTGTCCTATAATAATATATCCTGTTCTATAATAATATATCTTGTCCTATAATAATATATCCTGTTCTATAATACTATATCCTGTTCTATAATAATATATCCTGTTCTATAATAATATATCCTGTTCTATAATAATATATCCTGTTCTATAATAATATATCCTGTTCTATAATAATAATATATCCTGTTCTATAATAAAATATCCTGTCCTATAATAATATATCCTGTTCTATAATAATATATCCTGTCCTATAATAATATATCCTGTCCTATAATAATATATCCTGTCCTATAATATATCCTGTCCTATAATAATATATCCTGTTCTATAATAATATATCCTGTCCTATAATAATATATCCTGTTCTATAATAATATATCCTGTCCTATAATAATATATCCTGTTCTATAATACTATATCCTGTTCTATAATAATATATCCTGTCCTACAATATATCCTGTTCTATAATAATATATCCTGTCCTATAATAATAATATATCCTGTTCTATAATAAAATATCCTGTCCTATAATAAAATATCCTGTCCTATAATAATATATCCTGTTCTATAATAATATATCTTGTTCTATAATAATATATCCTGTCCTATAATAATATATCCTGTCCTATAATATATCCTGTTCTATAATAATATATCCTGTTCTATAATAATATATCCTGTTCTATAATACTATATCCTGTTCTATAATACTATATCCTGTTCTATAATACTATATCCTGTTCTATAATACTATATCCTGTTCTATAATAATATATCCTGTCCTATAATAATATATCCTGTCCTATAATACTATATCCTGTTCTATAATACTATATCCTGTTCTATAATAATATATCCTGTTCTATAATAATATATCCTGTTCTATAATAATATATCCTGTTCTATAATAATATATCCTGTTCTATAATAATATATCCTGTCCTATAATAATATATCCTGTTCTATAATAATATATCCTGTTCTATAATAATATATCCTGTTCTATAATAATATATCCTGTTCCATAATAATATATCCTGTTCTATAATAATATATCCTGTCTTATAATAATATATCCTGTTCTATAATAATATATCCTGTTCTATAATAATATATCCTGTTCTATAATAATATATCCTGTTCTATAATAATATATCCTGTCCTATAATAATATACCCTGTTCTATAATAATATATCCTGTCCTATAATAATATATCCTGTCCTATAATAATATATCCTGTTCTATAATAATATATCCTGTTCTATAATAATATATCCTGTTCTATAATAATATATCCTGTCCTATAATAATATATCCTGTTCTATAATAATATATCCTGTTCTATAATAATATATCCTGTCCTATAATAATATACCCTGTTCTATAATAATATATCCTGTCCTATAATAATATATTGCGTCCTCCTATCCTCTCTCTTCATGTTAGTGATAATTTAGGTTTAGGTGGTTAATTTTTTTCCAAATGGAGGTTTTCTCTGTTTTTTGCCTTTTGTTCACACTAATGCCTCTTATGTTAAAGTCCCAGGTGAAGATTCTAGAAACTGTCTCCAGTGTGTATGTACAGACAGGAGATGAGTTTCACAGATAGCATTATCATTATTGTTTCCATGGTGACAGCACTTTACTGGCCAAGAATGCTTACGCAGCAAGGAATGTGACTCTAGTTAGCCAAACTCTCGATAAACAATAGATATAAAAAATAATAAAACTGAAACAGTATTAAAAATGTAAGAACGCTTGAATCACAGACGTTTGCTTCAGTTGTTGCTGCCGAGGATGGAACAGACAGTTTTAGTTTAGCTTTGACTGTTTCTTAGAGGACCAGGGAGGTTGGGATGGATTTATCTGTTAATCAGTGACATCATCATTTCAGCACTGACTTCAGTATTTACCCCGTTATCTCTGTCTGATTTTAACATTAGTCTGATGATCAGAAACTTGGAAGTGTGACACGTTTAAATAAATAAATCAGCTCAGCTCTGTTTTTGGGTGGGGGTTCTTCATGGGTGTCCTGACCTGGTCTTGGTTCGCTAACTGGCTCACTCTCCTGGTTCCTGGTGTTGTGGGTAAACAGAGGAACCTATCAGACATCTGTGAGCTCATTGATCATGTGATCGTATCTCTCAGTCAAAGTGTGCCGTTTGTTTACCGTCACTCACACGTCAATAGACGACGTGATGACTAAACACACAGCAGGGAGCCACACGTCAGCGCATTAGCATTAGCATTAGCATGGTCTCATTACAGCCACGCTGCTAGCTGCCATGTGATTGGTCAAGAAAGTATCTTTGTGTTGATTTTTGATCATGTTTTGTATTTTGTTTAATGTGAAAGCCTTTGATTAAATCTGTTTACATGTTCTGATATTTTTTATGCTTTGTGGATTTTGGTTTATAATCATTGAAATGTTTTGTTTCATTCAATGTTTTTACAGTTTTCATAATACTTCTAACTAGGGCTGTCAAAATTGACGCATTAATGCGGATTGATCCATCATCTTGATTAATCCGATTAAAAATTTTAACGCAATTAACCCATCTACAGCACAGAATGACTCAAAATCCCTGTAACGTCTCTCGCAACACATTTTGAGGAGTTTGTCCAAGTAGGGTTACCGTCGAGCATACCGCCGTGCATGTGCAAATGGGTCGTTGATCTGGTAGTGACCAACCAGCTCGAAGATGCTAAACAGCACATTGGCCCTCTCGATGGGAAATTTGAGTTAAAAAAAAAACAAGACGGAACAGTCGACCGACATAAAGGATTATGCACATTCTTCAGGAAGGAGTTTTCTTTTCACAGAAGCACTTTCAGCTTAAAATACCACAGTAACGCCAAGCACACATTTGTCAGAGATTGAGTCTGTTTGCTTATGCAAAATCAAACACAATTAATATAGATCAAAAATGAATGATATTTAATCATGATTAGTCTAAATTAATCCACAGCAACCCTGTGATTAATCTGATTAAAAGTTTTAATCGTTTGACAGCACTACTTCTAACATTTGTGAAATCAAATCATTTAATGATCGTTAATGATTTTTGAAATACTTCATATTCTAAAGCCTTTTTATTTGATTGTTTTGTTTTGTTCAGTGAAATTTTCTTGCATTTTGTGAATTGTGTTTTTTGTTTTTTGATGTTGTGGCGTATAATTAAAATAAAAATATGTACGTGAAATATTTGACAAATCCTGAAATGACTTTATGTTTTCTTTTTTACATTTCAACCTAAAATGTCTAATTCTGTGAAACTAATGTTAAATTTTTTTCTTAAGTTTTAAACATTTAATGTGTGAGTTAACATTTTTAATGTTCTTGTATCATCTGAATGTGAAAATACTCCATTCAATAATCTCACACATTTCTACATGTTTTTTGTCTCACAAATTATTTTCAAGATTATAAAATTTGTTTTTGAATAACTGAAATATTTGATGTTTAATGAAATCTTTTGTGTTTAATAAAGCTTTTTTTTTTTTTTTACATTGGGTGATTTTACAGCAAACTTTTCAACACTGTAAAACTGTTTTCTGCATTTACTGAAATATTTCTCATTTGATAAATACTGAAATGTTTTATGTGAAATATTCATATTAAAATGTTTTGGATTATGAGGAAATGAATATTGCATTCACTATTTTTTTGGAGTTTTCAATAACTTATTTCGACACGTGAATTATTTTAATGTTTTTTGCTACATGAAATTATTTACATTTTTGTTTTTAAATAAATGTCATTAAAGCTTTCATGTTTCATAAAATGTTTTGGTTTTTAATAGCATTTGTTATTTTGTAACATTATCATTTTAACATTATGAGAAATGATTTTCATAACATCAAATATTTTAATTTTTGCATTTTTAAAATACTTTTTTATATTTCATTTAACACGTTACATATTTTAATGTTTCCTGTTCAACTAAATATTTTCACCTCTGTGAATTTCTAAGTATCACTGAAATATTTCAGTGTTTCATCAAATATTCTTAAATTAGGAGAAAAGTTTCACCCTTTAAAAATCTGTTTCATCATTTTTCATGTTTTATGAAACTTTCTTGCGCTTTGAGTTGAAATGTTTTCATGTTTAATGTTAACTTTGTTTTTTCAGTTCTCGTGTAATGTCTTTGGATTTCCAGATTTGTTTATGTATTTTACATTTCAAGCAGATGTTGCAAATTTATAAACCTGTTTTTTTTTTTTCAGAAATATTCCAACGTTTATGAAATTTTTAAATGTTTTTGTAACTTTTTTATTTTAAGATGTTTCGCATGAGAAATGTGAAGTTATGGTTTTCATGTATTTTTATAATGTATGTTTTTTAATGTTGTGTGTTCAAACAAATATTTTTTTATTTGTGATGATTTTCTTACATATTTAGAACAGTTTTTAATTTTGTGTTTCATTACTTTTGTAACATTTCTTTTCATAAATTTCATCAAACTTAAATGTTTGGTACAATTGTTGGGGGGATTTATCATTTCATAAAACTTTTTTAAACATTTAGTAAAAAGATTTAAGAATTGTATGAAATGAATTGCATAGGATGATGTTTTATTTTTTATTGATTGCATCTATAAATATTTCTGCATTCAATATTTTAACGTATTTGTACATTTTTTATAGTTTTCTCTTCAACAAAATATCTTAAAGCTCTGTTTATTTTGGTCTTTTTTAACATTTCATTAAACATTTTAATGTTTTGTGAAATATTTTATGTTCCTAGTAGATATCTGGACTTTTTTTTTTTTTTTTTTTTTTTACATTTCTGGTTTCATTTGAATTTTTCATGTAAGTTTCTTTTTCTTTTTTGGTGTTACAGAAAATCCAAAATTATTATTTGAGAGCCTTAACTATCAGAGAGGAGCCTTAACTATCAGAGAGGAGCCTAAACTATCAGAGAGGAGCCTAAACTATCAGAGAGGAGCCTTAACTAACAGAGAGGATCCTTAACTATAAGAGAGGAGCCTTAACTATAAGAGAGGAGCCTTAACTATCAGAGAGGAGCCTTAACTATCAGAGAGGAGCCTCAGTCTGATTTCTGACTGATTTTAAGGATTATTTTTGTCTAATGCAGCTCTGAGATGTCAATAGAAGCTAAAAGCTTTTCAGTTTTAAAGCTGGTGTGAATAACCACAGAAACTGACTTTAAACCAGGACTAAACTTGATTATTATTCTGCTGATGAGAGGAAAAACAGAGGGATTATGATCTGATTTTAGACTTTTCATCGACCCGTTAACAACAGGAGGCTGAGCTGAACATGTGCCTTAACTCATCAGAGGACAGTTTGATGGCGCCTTAACTATCAGAGAGCCTTAACTATCAAGAGGAGCCTTAACTATCAGAGGGGAGCCTTAACTAGGTCAGAGTGTAACAGAGAATCAACGGATCTGTAGAGGTGAATCACAGCTCTGCAACTTCAGGAACAACACAGGCTGCTCTTATCCTCATTTCTGAAACTGGAATCCTGTCAGAGAGCACCGAGAAGTCTGAAATATCAGAGGAGCCTTAACTGTTAGATATGAGCCTTAACTATCAGAGAGGAGACTTAACTATCAGAGAGGAGCCTCAACTATCAGAGAGGAGCCTTAACTATCAGAGAGGAGCCTTAACTATCAGAGAGGAGCCTTAACTATCAGAGAGGAGCCTTAACTATCAGAGAGGAGCCTCAACTATCAGAGAGGAGCCTTAACTATCAGAGAGGAGCCTTAACTATCAGAGAGGAGCCTCAACTATCAGAGAGGAGCCTTAACTATCAGAGAGGAGCCTTAACTATCAGAGAGGAGCCTTAACTATCAGAGAGGAGCCTCAACTATCAGAGAGGAGCCTTAACTATCAGAGAGGAGCCTTAACTATCAGAGAGGAGCCTCAACTATCAGAGAGGAGGCTTAAACGTAAGAAATGAGCCTTAAATATCAGAGAGGAGCCTCAACTATCAGAGAGGAGCCTTAACTATCAGAGAGGAGCCTTAACTATCAGAGAGGGGCCTCAACTATCAGAGAGGAGCCTCAACTATCAGAGAGGAGCCTTAACTATCAGAGAGGAGCCTCAACTATCAGAGAGGAGCCTTAACTATCAGAGAGGAGCCTTAACTATCAGAGAGGAGCCTTAACTATCAGAGAGGAGCCTTAACTATCAAAGAGGAGCCTTAACTGTCAGAGAGGAGCCTTAACTATCAGAGAGGAGCCTAAACTGTCAGAAATGAGCCTTAACTATCAGAGAGGAGACTTAACTATCAAAGAGGAGCCTTAACTATCAGAGAGGAGGCTTAAACGTAAGAAATGAGCCTTAAATATCAGAGAGGAGCCTCAACTATCAGAGAGGAGCCTTAACTATCAAAGAGGAGCCTTAACTATCAGAGAGGAGCCTTAACTATCAGAGAGGAGACTTAACTATCAGAGAGGAGCCTTAACTATCAGAGAGGAGACTTAACTATCAGAGAGGAGCCTTAACTATCAGAGAGGAGCCTTAACTATCAGAGAGGAGCCTTAACTATCAAAGAGGAGCCTTAACTATCAGAGAGGAGCCTTAACTATCAGAGAGGAGCCTTAACTATCAGAGAGGAGCCTTAACTATCAGAGAGGAGCCTTAACTATCAGAGAGGAGACTTAACTATCAGAGAGGAGACTTAACTATCAGAGAGGAGCCTTAACTATCAGAGGGGAGACTTAACTATCAGAGGGGAGACTTAACTATCAGAGAGAAGCCTTAACTATCAGAGGGGAGCCTTAACTATCAGAGGGGAGACTTAACTATCAGAGAGGAGCCTTAACTATCAGAGGGGAGCCTTAACTATCAGAGGGGAGACTTAACTATCAGAGGGGAGCCTTAACTATCAGAGAGGAGACTTAACTATCAGAGAGGAGCCTTAACTATCAGAGGGGAGCCTTAACTATCAGAGGGGAGACTTAACTATCAGAGGGGAGACTTAACTATCAGAGGGGAGACTTAACTATCAGAGAGAAGCCTTAACTATCAGAGAGGAGGCTTAAACGTAAGAAATGAGCCTTAACTATCAGAGAGGAGCCTTAACTATCAGAGAGGAGCCTTAACTATCAGAGAGGAGCCTTAACTATCAGAGAGAAGCCTTAACTATCAGAGAGGAGCCTTAACTATCAGAGAGGAGCCTTAACTGTCAGAGAGGAGCCTTAAACATAAGAAATGAGCCTTAACTATCAGAGAGGAGCCTTAACTATCAGAGAGGAGCCTTAACTATCAGAGAGGGGCCTTAACTATCAGAGAGGGGCCTTAACTATCAGAGAGGAGCCTTAACTATCAGAGAGGAGCCTTAACTATCAGAGAGGGGCCTTAACTATCAGAGAGGGGCCTTAACTATCAGAGAGGAGCCTTAACTATCAGAGAGGGGCCTTAACTATCAGAGAGGGGCCTTAACTATCAGAGAGGTGCCTTAACTATCAGAGAGGAGCCTTAACTATCAGAGAGGAGACTTAACTATCAGAGAGGAGCCTTAACTATCAGAGAGGAGCCTTAACTATCAGAGAGGAGCCTTAACTATCAGAGAGGAGGCTTAAACGTAAGAAATGAGCCTTAAATATCAGAGAGGAGCCTCAACTATCAGAGGGGAGACTTAACTATCAGAGAGGAGCCTTAACTATCAGAGAGGAGCCTTAACTATCAGAGGGGAGACTTAACTATCAGAGGGGAGACTTAACTATCAGAGAGAAGCCTTAACTATCAGAGAGGAGCCTTAACTATCAGAGAGGAGCCTTAACTATCAGAGAGGAGCCTTAACTATCAGAGAGGAGCCTTAACTATCAGAGAGGAGCCTCAACTATCAAAGAGGAGCCTTAACTATCAGAGAGGAGCCTTAACTATCAGAGAGGAGCCTTAACTATCAGAGAGGAGCCTTAACTATCAGAGAGGAGCCTTAACTATCAGAGAGGAGCCTTAACTATCAGAGAGGAGCCTTAACTATCAGAGAGGAGCCTTAACTATCAGAGAGGAGCCTTAACTATCAGAGAGGAGCCTTAACTATCAGAGAGGAGCCTTAACTATCAGAGAGGAGCCTTAACTATCAGAGAGGAGCCTTAACTATCAGAGAGGGGCCTTAACTATCAGAGAGGGGCCTTAACTATCAGAGACGGGCCTTAACTATCAGAGAGGAGACTTAACTATCAGAGAGGGGCCTTAACTATCAGAGAGGAGACTTAACTATCAGAGAGGAGCCTTAACTATCAGAGAGGAGCCTTAACTATCAGAGAGGAGGCTTAAACGTAAGAAATGAGCCTTAAATATCAGAGAGGAGCCTCAACTATCAGAGGGGAGACTTAACTATCAGAGAGGAGCCTTAACTATCAGAGAGGAGCCTTAACTATCAGAGAGGAGCCTTAACTATCAGAGGGGAGACTTAACTATCAGAGGGGAGACTTAACTATCAGAGAGAAGCCTTAACTATCAGAGAGGAGCCTTAACTATCAGAGAGGAGCCTTAACTATCAGAGAGAAGCCTTAACTATCAGAGAGGAGCCTTAAATATCAGAGAGGAGCCTTAACTGTCAGAGAGGAGCCTTAAACATAAGAAATGAGCCTTAACTATCAGAGAGGAGCCTTAACTATCAGAGAGGAGCCTTAACTATCAGAGAGGAGCCTTAACTATCAGAGAGAAGCCTTAACTATCAGAGAGGAGCCTTAAATATCAGAGAGGAGCCTTAACTGTCAGAGAGGAGCCTTAAACATAAGAAATGAGCCTTAACTATCAGAGAGGAGCCTTAACTATCAGAGAGGGGCCTTAACTATCAGAGAGGAGACTTAACTATCAGAGAAGAGCCTCAACTATCAGAGAGGAGCCTTAACTATCAGAGAGGAGCCTCAACTATCAGAGAGGAGCCTTAACTATCAGAGAGGAGCCTTAACTATCAGAGAGGGGCCTTAACTATCAGAGAGGAGCCTTAACTATCAGAGAAGAGCCTCAACTATCAGAGAGGAGCCTTAACTATCAGAGAGGAGACTTAACTATCAGAGAAGAGCCTCAACTATCAGAGAGGAGCCTTAACTATCAGAGAGGAGCCTCAACTATCAGAGAGGAGCCTTAACTATCAGAGAGGAGCCTTAACTATCAGAGAGGAGCCTTAACTATCAGAGAGGAGCCTTAACTATCAGAGAGGAGCCTTAACTATCAGAGAGGAGCCTTAACTATCAGAGAGGAGCCTTAACTATCAGAGAGGAGCCTCAACTATCAGAGAGGAGCCTTCTTTGTGGTCTAAATTCAGGAACCACTGGGGCCCTTATAGGTGAGGGATGAAGAGGCTTTTACTCCTACCACCAGCCCACATGGGTCCATCATCCCGTCCTCATCATTTGTGACTTCCTGATGCTCGTTGGTGCAGAGCTTATTATTATTATTATTTCACCAGGTTACCTCCATAACTGTCAGGACGTCCCGTGTCTGTCTGTACTGGGTCGTGTCCCTGCATGCCGTTAGCCCGTATAAAAACGTCCTCCAAAAACAGCCAGAGTGTTTTTTCTTTTTGACGGTTCATGAATAAAAACGTCACCAGAGACAGATCAGCGATGAACCAGAACACCAGACTTTTATCTTCACATCAAATATTTAAACAGCTGATAGAAATGATCCATCCTCACCTACAGTTGGAATATTCTGTTCTTTTGTTTTGCATTTTTTTTGTTGTCAGTTGAACTGATTTTGCATTTTGTGAAATGATTTTCCAATTACAAGCATTTTTTAAATTTAATATTCTGACATATTATCATCCTTTCTTAAAATATCCTTTATTTTTTGTATAGTATAGTATAGTAAAAAACAGACTTGTTATTATGGCAATGGTGTTGGATAATTTGTGGTGTGGTCAGGTGTCCTGGCTTATGCAGTACATATTATTCTAATCCTTTATGTTATTAATATATATAATAATAATAGTAACGTAGAAGCTTGTTATCCTTAAATTATCAAACTTACTGCTTTACAAAAAACTGAAAAAATAGTAAATCACATTAATATTTCTTGATTAATATGTCAAATTATAGTTATTTACTTGCATTCCTGAAGAGAAAATGAGTTTTAGTAGTTGAATGTTATGCTTGATTCATTTCTGACTGCTCAGAGAAGCCCAGTGAGCCGGCTCAAATTTGGGTGAATTCAGTTTGAAATTCCTCATTTCTGTTCAAAATGGTAAAACGTGGAGAGCTGACTGAAAATGAAAGAGTCCGCATTAAAGCACTTCATGATGTTGGATGGTCTCAGACAAATATGACAGGTGGTCTAATACATTTGTTAAGCACTCATATATATATATATGTATATATATATATATATATATATATATATATATATATATATATATAAACAATGATAGTAGAAAAGAATAGTAATTTTTTTTGTATTTACACATACATATATTTAAACGTGTATACACACTTCAACATCTGATATGTTGTTTCTGTTCCATTGTGAATCAAATCTGGGTTCATGGGATCTACAATCACTGACTTCTGTTTTCATTCATTTTTACAGCGACCAGACTGTTTTGGATCAGTGGTTTTACTCTGGCAGCTCTAGAGAGGACTGAAGTGTGAGGATGTGTTGCTGAGGGCTCTGTGGTTTTCTGTGGCTCATAAAGATGATGGACTGCTTCCAGTCAGATATAAAGCCGTGTTTCATCGCCCACGCTTTAATCCTCTGTTGAGTTTTGCTCAGAGGCACGTCAGCAGGCAGCACGGCGGCCTGTGTGGTCGACCCGCTAACCGCCAGGCTGACGGCTGGATACCTCACATTTGCATAACGCCACACACACACACACACACACACACACACACACACCCACACACACCCCCCCCACCTACACACACACACCTACACACACAGGCATGCACACACAGTGGCCAAAAGAGACAGAGAGATGATCTAGAGCTGAGGAGTCCTGCTCTTGGTTTATTTTCATGGTAAAAAGGTTCTCTGTCCTGATTGGCTGACAGATAAAAATGAACAGGTGAGTTTTACCTGCCGGTACGCTGACAGCTCTAATGAAGACGACCCGTATGTTCCCGCCACGGCTGTTGAGGTGAAACGGACCCTGAGCCCCAGCTGGTACCAGCACGCTTCTGCAATGATCCCTGGAACCTTTTCAAGAACTTTAAAGGGGCATTCCGTCAAAATTCACACTGAAAGAAAGACACTGATCAATAAAGGACTAACAGCACCACCTGGTGGTTAAACACCTCTATGACATTAACAGTTACAGGACGATTAACCCTGTACGCACTGGAATCTACGGCGCCTTTGAGGAAAACTAACCGACAGAAGAACAATTTCACTGAATGCCACAAAACATTAAACAAGATCAAGAAGATTTTTCTTTCATTTTCTCAGACGTCTCTGACTTTCCATCAGTTCTTTAATTTGTAAAATATCTCTTCATTTAGGGAACTTTTTTTTAATGTTAAATTCTGACATTTTCTGATTTTTTAAAAATTGTTATTTTCATTGTGAAATAAATTAACATTTTGTAACCGTTTTGATACTCTGTCACATATTTTTCTATGATTTGACTTTTTTTTTTTTACATTTTTATGATTTTTCTTTTTTTAATAATTTGCATTTTATTAAATATATTTCTATATATGAATAATCTTTTCCATTTCATTGATATTTTTGGTTTCGTTAATACTTTTTCAAAGATATTTCACAGAAATTTTTTAAACATTCTGCAAAAATATCTTGCATTTTTTAACAATTTTGTTTTTGAAATTATTATTATTTTTTTTATTTTATTTTATTTTTGAGGGGTTAGGATGTTGCTCATGTTGTACGTTTTTCCAGAGGATTCTGTTTTGCTTGTTTGTGTTTGTCTGAGGGCTTATCATCCCTTTACACAGATGTGAAATATTTTCTGGATATTGTTGGGTTCCGAGCATTATTTTTTTTACATTTTTGAATCAACATTTTCTGCATCTGATGGTTTTTTATAAATCATGGGATTATTTGTGTTTATTTTCACATATTCTCATTTTGAGAAATCTTTTCATGTTTTATGGAAGTTCTGGTTTTACAGAAGTATTACAATTCCCTCATTTTTATTTTATCCCTCTTATAAATTCTCGGAGGTGTTTTTGTTTTTTCTTCCTCTTTTAAACCCGTGTTATTCTCTTTTTTTGTCTACGGTTTCCGAAGCTCTCTGCTCTGATATTTGGTCGACGTGTGTGAACGTGCCCGACTAAAGTGGAATCTTCTTCCTGTTTTTGAGCCCTCGGGGTGAAAGATGATCCGTCCACACCTCCACCTGCCGACCAATCAGGCGAGGACTGGAAACGTTGAAAATCAGTTTACTGACAATTGTGTCGCCTTCTCAAAGACGCCTTCACCTTTCCTCTGAAACAAACACTGCAGCAGGGGACCAGGACCTCAGAGACCACCTCTACTAGTGGAACGGGGTCCTAACCGCATGAGCCGTCTTTGGGGGTCTGATCCAGTTCCAGGTCCCTGAAACACCTTTAAAAAATTTAAATTTGTACAGTTTGATTTTGGTATTTAAAATGTGCTTGTCTTATAATTATTTCTATTCTTTAAAATTTTAAACTCATTTTACATTTCCTGATATTAACTGTGGCATTTTGAATGTGAGGTGAAAATCAAACTTTAAATTTATGGTTTTTATTTTCATTCTGCTGCCCCCTCCTGATCACAAATGGAAATTCAGCTTCAGAAAATGGTTCGACGCTGCCATCGTGTGACTGTTTTCAGACTGAAAGTTCACTAAAATGTTCATAAAACACGACTAAAAATAGAAGGCACCGTGTTTTTAATCAATCAATACCAGCGTATTATTTTACTTCCTGAGAATACATTGTTTTGTATTTTTAAGGTTTAAGTCTTTTATTTTCATGATTAAATTCTGCTAAAAAGTAAAGGTTAACTATCTAAAAATATGTACATGAGCAGCTGTAACCACCAAACTCCTCACAAGGACATGGAGAGTAACAGAAATAAAATGTGAAAATCACTTCTATGATAATATTTTGCTGACATTGGGCAAAAACCTCCTATGTCCAAATTCACCACTATTCAGAAAGCAAAAATATGATGTTTCAAATATTTTAACACTGCATGTAAAAAGGCTAAATCTTTTTCAACACTTTTATTGGTTTGAAAATCATAAAAACTCTCTGACAGATATCAAATGTGACCAACAGCACCGCTTTATCAAAAACATGAAAAAGGGAGATTTGAGGTTTTGTCCAGAGTAGTGATTTTTACTTTTAATGCATAAAGATTTTGTAAACTGTTTTCCTGTAGTTTGGGATAAATGCATTTTATATTTATTTTCTTTGAAAGAAAGCATGATTCTAATAATGACATATCTGGGTAATTCTGAGAAAAAAACATGATTTTATCGGAATATGGAATTTTAATCCTAAAGCTTTTGACAACTTTACATGAAAAGCATTTTCTCCTTGGATGTTTTACCCCTGCATTGATTTTATAAATCAATCATGGTCAATATAATTTGACTTTTTGACAAAAAACAAACAAACAAACAAAAAAAACAATAAAACAAAAACTCTCAAGTGTCAAGGTGAAAACAGATTTCTATAAAGTAATGCCAGTTAAATAAAAATCTGCAATGTAAAATAAGTGACCGCATAAATATTCACCCCCTTTTAAAGTGACTGACCTAATCCAACAGAGGTCCAGACAGTTAGTGAAATGGGGATCACCAGAGTGCAGTGAATGTGTCTCAGTGATTGTAGTATAAAGACACCTGTGTCTGGAAGGTCCAGTCACTGGTTCATCAGCATTCCTGGCTACCATTACACCATGAAGACAAAAGAACACTCAGAAAAAAGGTTATTGAAAAATTTTAGAGGATGGAGACAAAATCATTCCCAAGGCTCTGAACATCCCCCAGAGTTCAGTTAAATCCATCACGGAGAAATGAAGGAATATGTCACATGTGTAAATCTGCCTAGATCAGACCGTCCTCACAAACTGTGTGGGCGTGCAAGAAGGAGACTAGTGAGAGAGGACACCAAGACACCTATGACTACTCTGAAGGAGTTCCAAGCTTCAGCAGCTGAGATGGAGAGACTCTGCAGACAACAACTGTTGGCCGGGTTCTTCACCAGTCAGAGCTTTATGGGAGAGTGGCAAAGAGAAAGCCACTGTTGAAGAAAACTCAGATTCAATCTGGACTAGAGTTCACCAGAAGGACTGTGGGAGACTCCATGGTCAAGAGGAAGAAAGTTCTTTGGTCTGATGAGACCAGAATGGAGCTTTTTGACCATCAGACAAGACGCCAAACACTGACATCAGCACAAACACACCATCCCCACTGTGGAGCACAGCGGTGGCAGCATCATGCTGTGGGGATGCTTCTCAGCAGCTGGCCCTGGAGGGCTTGTAAAGGTAGAGGGTAAAATGAATCCTGGAGGACAATCTTATTCAGTCTGACAGAGAACTACAGCTTAGAGAGGATTTATTTACCAGTAAGACAATGAGCCGAAGCATACAGAGAAAGCTACTTATATCATTTATACTGACAAGAAGGGGTGAATATTTATGCAGTCACTTATTTTACATTACATTACAGATTTTTATTTAACTGACATTACTTTGTAGAAATCTGTTTTCACTTTGAAATTAAAGAGGGTGTTTTGGGTAATTTTTGTCAAAAAAGCCAAGTTAAATTGGCCATGATTGATTCATGAAATCAATAAAGGGTAAAAAAAAATCCCAGGGGTCAGTGCATTTTATAGACACTGTAAATAAATGTCAGTTTGACATCTTCCCTGATCACGTTTTCTTAATTTTGTTTAATTCAAAATAAATTTCAATGTTGAGAATCAGCTTTTCTCAAACTTGAAACAGAAACTTAAGCAGCATTTGGTCCACTTTTGTTAAATGAAAAGACTTTAATAAAAAATTCTATGTTAACGAATTTAACAGCAGAAACAAAGAAAAAAACAAGTGGATCCACGTTCAAAAACTCAGCTTTTTCATACATTTGAGGCTCCTTTTTGTTTCTTTTTTATTAGCCTGGCCATATTATGCCTCCACAGCAGAAACTCTAAAAACATAAAGGACCACTGCTGCTGTCTAGGTTCAGTAGAGACTCTTTAAACATGAAAATATCTAAACCTAGCCATGGTTTGAGAATAAACTGGTCATTATCATTAATCAGTACTATAAAAACAACTAAAATAATATCATCATTTTCAAGGCTGAAAATCACATCTTTATTGCCCTGCTGTGAGGGTTATCAATCTAAATGACCAGAGGGAAAAACTCTGATTAGAAAAGGCACCAAATGATTCATTACTCTCTGAATGCAAAAATAGAAAGCTGATGTTAATCTAAACAACCTTGTGTGACGTTCACAGACTCAGACGGCCCCGGACAATGTTAGCCGAGCTTAGCACAAACACTGGAAGCGAAGGGAAACTGCTAGCCTAGCCTCAACATCGGACACATTAAATGCAGTCTTATTTACATTTCTTCAAGTTCCTGAACAAGATGAGGACAGAGAAACCTAAAAAAATGGCACTGAGAGGTAAAGGAGGGGTCCCAGGATGATGTCTCAGAGCGGTTTAGGTAGGCCGCTCACCTCCTGCAAACACTCGTCATAGGCCTCTTGATAGTCCTGATGAGGCTTGATCAGGATCACACACGTGGGCCGCTTAGAGCCCGCCGATGAACCCAGATCCTGTCAAAACAGACGGGAAAAATCAGACTCCTTCCACCCGATCACATTAAAGACAAAACACAAAAATGATCAAACTTTAATTAGCCTTGAATACCGGTCTAAATAATCTGTAAATATCACCCTATATCAGCTGTAAATATCAGTCTATATCAGCTGTAAATATCAGTCTATATCAGCTGTAAATATCCGTCTTTATCAGCTGTAAATATCAGTCTATATCAGCTGTAAATATCAGTCTATATCATCTGTAAATATCAGTCTGTATCAGCTGTAAATATCCGTCTATATCAGCTGTAAATATCAGTCTATATCATCTGTAAATATCAGTCTATATCATCTGTAAATATCAGTCTGTATCAGCTGTAAATATCAGTCTACATCAGCTGTAAATATCAGTCTATATCATCTGTAAATATCAGTCTATATCAGCTGTAAATATCAGTCTATATCATCTGTAAATATCAGTCTATATCAGCTGTAAATATCAGTCTATATCATCTGTAAATATCAGTCTATATCAGCTGTAAATATCAGTCTATATCATCTGTAAATATCAGTCTATATCATCTGTAAATATCAGTCTATATCATCTGTAAATATCAGTCTGTATCATCTGTAAATATCAGTCTATATCATCTGTAAATATCAGTCTATATCATCTGTAAATATCAGTCTATATCATCTGTAAATATCAGTCTGTATCATCTGTAAATATCAGTCTGTATCATCTGTAAATATCAGTCTATATCATCTGTAAATATCAGTCTGTATCAGCTGTAAATATCAGTCTACATCAGCTGTAAATATCAGTCTATATCATCTGTAAATATCAGTCTATATCAGCTGTAAATATCAGTCTATATCAGCTGTAAATATCAGTCTATATCATCTGTAAATATCAGTCTATATCAGCTGTAAATATCAGTCTATATCAGCTGTAAATATCAGTCTATATCATCTGTAAATATCAGTCTATATCAGCTGTAAATATCAGTCTGTATCATCTGTAAATATCAGTCTATATCATCTGTAAATATCAGTCTGTATCAGCTGTAAATATCAGTCTATATCAGCTGTAAATATCAGTCTATATCATCTGTAAATATCAGTCTGTATCATCTGTAAATATCAGTCTGTATCAGCTGTAAATATCAGTCTATATCAGCTGTAAATATCCGTCTATATCAGCTATAAATATCAGTCTATATCAGCTGTAAATATCAGTCTATATCATCTGTAAATATCAGTCTATATCAGCTGTAAATATCAGTCTATATCAGCTGTAAATATCAGTCTATATCAGCTGTAAATATCAGTCTATATCAGCTGTAAATATCAGTCTATATCAGCTGTAAATATCAGTCTATATCAGCTGTAAATATCAGTCTATATCAGCTGTAAATATCAGTCTATATCAGCTGTAAATATCAGTCTATATCAGCTGTAAATATCAGTCTATATCAGCTGTAAATATCAGTCTATATCCGTGTAAATATCAGTCTATATCAGCTGTAAATATCAGTCTATATCAGCTGTAAATATCAGTCTATATCAGCTGTAAATATCAGTCTATATCCGTGTAAATATCAGTCTATACCAGCTGTAAATATCAGTCTATATCAGCTGTAAATATCAGTCTATATCCGTGTAAATATCAGTCTATACCAGCTGTAAATATCAGTCTATATCAGCTGTAAATATCAGTCTATATCAGCTGTAAATATCAGTCTATATCAGCTGTAAATATCAGTCTATATCCGTGTAAATATCAGTCTATACCAGCTGTAAATATCAGTCTATATCAGCTGTACACGTCGTTCAGTTTATATGTTGCAGTGAGCTAACATCCTATCTCTGGTGTGTCTCACCACTTTAGAGGGGATGTAGGCGTAGGGTAGGTTCCTGTCCTCACACATGATAGGAAGGTGACAGTAAACGTCGATGGGCAGTGTGTCTCCGGCCAACACCACGATCCTAAGCACATTAATAGAGAGATTGGTACACAGTTGAATTCACACTTCAAATCACTGCTGGTCAGTACAGTCCATGATTCTGCTAAAAGGTTGTTCACTGCTGATGGGGAGCAGGAAACAAAGATGGCCGACTAACCCCTTTTCTCCTTTGTTGATGAACTTCTGGACCTCTTTGACTCCTCTGCGAATATTTTTTACTCTGGCTGCTGCAATGTGGAAAAAAAAGAAAAACAAATTAACAATCATCAAATCAGTCTCTTATTAACCCAAATCAAACCAACACTCTTTCTGCTATTTAACTGATCAACAGTATCAGTAGAATCCTAAACACCTAAATTGTTAGCATTTCTCACTTTTATGAAATATATTTTTTAAATACATTTCTACATTTTTATCTTGTGAAGTTTCAGACCTTGTTTTGGGAATTCTCTATTACTGTTTTATGTATCTTTAAAATGTTTTTGTCTTTCGTGACATAAATTGTCATCTGTTTTGATTTTTCTGCCATCAAATTTTGTTTTTACTGATTATAGTTTTCAATTTCTTTAATTTTATAATTTTTTTATTCATCATTTTGTGACTTTGTGTACTAAGAAACATGTGTTTGATATAATATTAGACAAAAGACAACCCCACCTTTAAAAAATAGCAAACATGACTGAATGTACATTACTACATCACTGAATTATTCAGTGTTTACAATGTCTAAGATCTGATCTGCCTTCTTTAACTTTAAATCCAAGTAAACTTAGGTCTACAGCCCTGAATTAGAATTTTAACAGAAATCACCCCTAACCTGTAGATCAGGGGTGTCAAACTCAACCACAGCAGGGGCTGAATTCTGAATTTGGTTCTAACTTGAGGGCCTAACAAGGTCAATATTTTACCTAAATGATTTTTGGGCTTAAAAGGTTGACATGATAAGTTAAAAACTTAAAATCTGAGATAAAAATTCAAATTTATAAGCTTAAAAGGTAAAAATACGACATTTAAAGTCAAAGTACTGTTTTTAAAAGGCAAAATGTAAAACAGAGTACTGAAACCATGATTTTTAACAGTTAAAATATGAGACAAAAGTCCAAATCATGAGTTTTAAAAGTCAAAATATGAAATCAAATGAAAATCACGAGTTTTAAAAGTAAAAAATTGAGATAAAAGTCAAAGTTAGGAGTTGAAATCAGCAAAACAGAGATAAGATTCAAAATCATAATATATAACAATCAAATATGAGATAAACATCCAAAATATTAGTTTAAAATGTCAAAATATAAAATTAAAATTCCGATTCATGAGCTTCAAAATTCAATATATGAAACATTAAAAATCATCGCTTTTAAAGGTAAAAAAAAAAAGAGATAAAAATCAAAATCATGACTTAAAAAGATCAAAATAAGGTTTAAAATTCAAAATTATGAATCTAAAAGGTAAAAATATAGGGTAAAAGTAAAAGTTATGAGATTAAAAGGTTACAGTATGTAATAAACAGTCAAAACCATAACTTTTAGTCATAAGTGTGAGATGCAAAATTGAAAAAATAGAGAAAACAGAAATTTCTCCTACGTTCCTGACTTTTTATCAAATTATTTTTACTGTTTTCTTTTTCTAATTTTATGACTCATTAAGGGTGTTATAAATTATCACGGTTAAGTTTAAATTTTTAAACTGGAGTAAATCTGCAGACCTCATACTGGTGGGCCAGTTATAATAAAAATATCTTATAATCTGGTGGGTCAGGTATAACTGTGCCATGGGCCGGATTTGGCCCCCGTGCCTTGAGTTTGACACCCCTGTATCAGAAGAACAGACGGGGCTGCTAAAACCATCAATAACTCCTGATTGTTGCGGTTTTAGTCGATCATTTATCAGCCGAATTATTATAAAGAACCCTACATAAATATACCAACTGATTTTCTGACCTGATTCAGCAGCAGAGTTTGCTAAAGGGCGGTTTAGTTTAAAATCAGCCGATCTTTAATGGAGTTTGTTGATTTCTGACAGTAAACATCTAAATCCATCAGATTTATGAGAGTTTGAACCATTACAGCCAGTCTGCCTCATTCATTATTCTTCACACCCTCCTATACAGCATTATAACTCCATGATATGTTCGATTTTTACCCTTTTTGACGCATTTGTAGAGCTTCTTGCTGAGTTTTTTGGAGGCCAGTGGTTGAGCGATCGGGTTGACGTTAGCGATGAGGTCCTGATACGATCTCTCAGCTCCATCTCCCGCCACAGCCTCCTCCACATCCGCCGGATGTTTCTCCTTCTTCGACTTTGTCATTTTTAAAATAAAAATTAATGAAATTACGATCGATAACCGATCAGTGTTATTCTGATGAGACTCCTGATCACGCTGTGAGAAGACCACACGTGTTTGACTTTCTTCTTCTTCTGTTAGTCTGAACACAGAACAGCAACAGCGCCCCCGGCGGGCGGGAAGGTAAAAACACAGTACACAAATAAACAAATAAACAGATAGATAGATAGATAGATAGATAGATAGATAGATAGATAGATAGATAGATAGATAGATTTTACCCTTGTTCAAGTCTTTTTTGTAAAAAAAACAAAAACAAAAAAAAACCTCAGTTAACACTGCCACTCTAACAATTTATTTTATTAAGTTTGAGATAAATTAAACATGTAGCAGAGAAACATGGTAGAAAACGTGTACAATATTAAAGAAATACTTTTGTAACAATCATAATCATAAAAACAAGCATTACGTGGAGAAAAGTTTCATAAATATTATTTTTAAAAAAATGAAATACTTCTTCAAAAAGTGATTTAGTGATTAACATAATATGCAAATAAAATTCAAACATAAAAATGTAAACAACCTTTAAAGGCTTTTGTTTGATCTTTTCTTTTTTGGTTTGGTTTTTATGAGTTTGTAAGTGAGTTGGATTGACCTTTGGCTTCTTGGTTGTTATTCTGTGTTTGACTGGATGATGGGAAGGTTACTTGTTTGGTTGGTTGGCTGGTGGTTTTTCTTGCTGGCTGGTTGGTGAGTTGTTTTCTTATTGGCTGGCAGGTTGGTTAGTCGTTTTCTTATTGGCTGGCAGGTTGGTTTGTTTGTCACTGGCAAGTGTGCCATTGGATGTTTGCTGGCTAGTTTGGTTGGTTATTTGTTTATTTCTTTTTGGTTGGTTGGTTGTTTTTTATTGGTTGGTTGGTTGGTTGTTTTTTATTGGTTGGTTGGTTGGTTGTTTTTTATTGGTTGTTTTGTTGGTTGTTTTTTATTGGTTGGTTGGTTGGTTGTTTTTTATTGGTTGGTTGGTTGTTTTTTATTGGTTGGTTGGTTGTTTTTTATTGGTTGTTTGGTTGGTTGTTTTTTATTGGTTGGTTGGTTGGTTGTTTTTTATTGGTTGGTTGTTTTTTATTGGTTGGTTGGTTGTTTTTTATTGGTTGGTTGGTTGGTTGTTTTTTATTGGTTGTTTTGTTGGTTGTTTTTTATTGGTTGGTTGGTTGGTTGTTTTTTATTGGTTGTTTGGTTGGTTGTTTTTTATTGGTTGGTAGGTTAGTTGTTTTTTATTGGTTGGTTGGTTGGTTGTTTTTTATTGGTTGGTTGGTTGTTTTTTATTGGCTGGTTGGTTGTTTTGGTTGTTTTTATTGGTTGGTTGTTTTTTATTGGTTGGTTGGTTGTTTTTTATTGGTTGGTTGGTTGTTTTTTATTGGTTGTTTGGTTGGTTGTTTTTTATTGGTTGGTTGGTTGGTTGTTTTTTATTGGTTGGTTGTTTTTTATTGGTTGGTTGGTTGTTTTTTATTGGTTGGTTGGTTGGTTGTTTTTTATTGGTTGGTTGGTTGGTTGTTTTTTATTGGTTGGTTGGTTGGTTGTTTTTTATTGGTTGGTTGGTTGGTTGTTTTTTATTGGTTGGTTGGTTGGTTGGTTGTTTTTTATTGGTTGGTTGGTTGGTTGTTTTTTATTGGTTGGTTGGTTGGTTGTTTTTTATTGGTTGGTTGGTTGGTTGTTTTTTATTGGTTGGTTGGTTGGTTGTTTTTTATTGGTTGGTTGTTTTTTATTGGTTGGTTGGTTGGTTGGTTGTTTTTTATTGGTTGGTTGGTTGGTTGTTTTTTATTGGTTGGTTGGTTGGTTGTTTTTTATTGGTTGGTTGGTTGTTTTTTATTGGTTGGTTGTTTTTTATTGGTTGGTTGTTTTTTATTGGTTGGTAGGTTAGTTGTTTTTTATTGGTTGGTAGGTTAGTTGTTTTTTATTGGTTGGTTGGTAGGTTAGTTGTTTTTTTATTGGTTGGTTGGTTGGTCATTTTTTTATTGGTTGTTTTTCTTGCTGGTTGGTTTGTTGTTGTTATTTATTGGTTGTTTGTTGCCTGGTTGGTGGGTCATCTTTCTTTTTTGTCTTTGAAATTGAACGTCTCATAAATGTTTGATGAAAACATCAGAATGTGAAGAAAAGAAATCACAGTTTGTAACACACAGGTTAAACATGTAAACATTTAAACTCTGATTAATAAGGACGGACAGGAAGTGATGATGTAATCAGCGGCGGATGATGTCACTGAGCACGGTGGGAAGTTTCCGGCTCCTCATCTCTCTGGAGATCTGACACCAGACGCATGGCGGACAGAAGGTAGCACACACACAGTCTCTGCAAAGGCTGCCCTGTAGTCCACACACACACACACACACCCACACCCACACACACACACACACACATGAAGGGAGACAAAATATATCAGTAACACAGGGAGTCATTACATCACATTTCCTAAAATAGATCGGACATCCTGAAAAATATATTTAAAAGAACAGATTACGGATTCAAAACGTGGTAACAACATGTTGAATCAAAATACACTTATCTGGTTTGGTTTGGATGGTTGTTAGATGGTTTTTAAGGTTTGTTGATTGGTTTGTTTGATTTTAGTGATTTGTGGTTGGTGTGGGTGTTGGTTGGCTAGTTTTGACAGCATGAACACATGAAGAGTTTTGTCCCCACCTTAATGCCGTAGCGGTGGCGTACAGAAACCCTCATCGACATGGTGATGGGGTTGATGCAGCCGCCACAGATCTCCAGCAGGGGGAGACAGAGACACTGACCATAGGCTTTAGTGGTGATACAGGCGAAGCACGGGCAACACCAGCAGGCAAAACAGCCTGAAACACAGTCAGACACTCACATGAGAGGATTCACACACGCAAAGAGGAGTTTTTACACCTGAGGACAAGTGTTTTAACATCTGTGTGTGGTCAGAGGGTCAACAGTTTCAATAACGTCCACACAGAAATGTTGTCACTCCTCTTCCACACAGCTGTCCTCTTCTAAAGGGTGTCATTTTTAAAACTTCCTCATACTTACATCACAATGACTGAGACTGTTGTAGAGTTTTTAAACAGATCAACATTTAATATTCTATTTCCATCATGTCTATTTAACTGTCAGTGAAACAAAACTATAAAAAGTGAAAGCTTACATTCAGGGATGTCCTCGCAGCAGTCACAAATCCCAGAGCTCCACTCGGAATCCCCGGAGGAAAAACCCAGACCTGGCTGAGGCTGAGTGACCACGGGCCAGCTCATCCTGGAACACAAACCAGAGGCTGAAACCTGCACATGACAGCGAATAACACAAATACATCCAAATACAACACACACAAATACATCCAAATACAACACACACAAACATTCAAATACAACACACACAAACATTCAAATACAACACACACAAATACATCCAAATACAACACACACAAACATTCAAATACAACACACACAAATACATCCAAATACAACACACACAAACATTCAAATACAACACACACAAACATTCAAATACAACACACACAAATACATCCAAATACAACACACACAAACATTCAAATACAACACACACAAATACATCCAAATACAACACACACAAACATTCAAATACAACACACACAAACATTCAAATACAACACACACAAATACATCCAAATACAACACACACAAACATTCAAATACAACACACACAAATACATCCAAATACAACACACACAAACATTCAAATACAACACACACAAATACATCCAAATACAACACACACAAACATTCAAATACAACACACACAAACATTCAAATACAACACACACAAATACATCCAAATACAACATACACACAAACATTCAAATACAACACACACAAACATTCAAATACAACACACACAAATACATCCAAATACAACACACACAAATACATCCAAATACAACACACACAAATACATCCAAATACAACACACACAAATACATCCAAATACAACACACACAAATACATCCAAATACAACACACACAAACATTCAAATACAACACACACAAACATCCAAATACAACACACACACAAATACATTCAAATACAACACACACAAACATTCAAATACAACACACACAAACATCCAAATACAACACACACAAATACATCCAAATACAACACACACAAATACATTCAAATACAACACACACAAACATTCAAATACAACACACACAAACATCCAAATACAACACACACAAATACATCCAAATACAACACACACAAACATCCAAATACAACACACACAAATACATCCAAATACAACACACACAAACATCCAAATACAACACACACAAATACATTCAAATACAACACACACAAATACATTCAAATACAACACACACAAATACATTCAAATACAACACACACAAATACATTCAAATACAACACACACAAATACATTCAAATACAACACACACAAATACATTCAAATACAACACACACAAATACATTCAAATACAACACACACAAACATTCAAATACAACACACACAAATACATTCAAATACAACACACACAAATACATTCAAATACAACACACACAAATACATTCAAATACAACACACACAAATACATTCAAATACAACACACACAAATACATTCAAATACAACACACACAAATACATTCAAATACAACACACACAAATACATTCAAATACAACACACACAAACATTCAAATACAACACACACAAATACATTCAAATACAACACACACAAATACATTCAAATACAACACACACAAACATTCAAATACAACACACACAAATACATCCAAATACAACACACACAAATACATCCAAATACAACACACACAAATACATTCAAATACAACACACACAAACATTCAAATACAACACACACAAACATCCAAATACAACACACACAAATACATTCAAATACAACACACACAAATACATTCAAATACAACACACACAAATACATTCAAATACAACACACACAAATACATTCAAATACAACACACACAAACATTCAAATACAACACACACAAATACATTCAAATACAACACACACAAACATTCAAATACAACACACACAAATACATTCAAATACAACACACACAAATACATTCAAATACAACACACACAAATACATCCAAATACAACACACACAAATACATCCAAATACAACACACACAAATACATTCAAATACAACACACACAAACATTCAAACACAACACACACAAATACATTCAAATACAACACACACAAACATTCAAATACAACACACACAAACATTCAAATACAACACACACAAATACATCCAAATACAACATACACACAAACATTCAAATACAACACACACAAATACATCCAAATACAACATACACACAAACATTCAAATACAACACACACAAACATTCAAATACAACACACAAATACATTCAAATACAACACACACAAATACATTCAAATACAACACACACAAATACATCCAAATACAACACACACAAATACATTCAAATACAACACACACAAACATTCAAACACAACACACACAAATACATTCAAATACAACACACACAAACATCCAAATACAACACACACAAATACATCCAAATACAACATACACACAAACATTCAAATACAACACACACAAACATTCAAATACAACACACACAAATACATCCAAATAGAAAACACACAAATACATCCAAATACAACATACACACAAACATTCAAATACAACACACACAAACATTCAAATACAACACACACAAATACATCCAAATACAACATACACACAAACATTCAAATACAACACACACAAACATTCAAATACAACACACACAAACATCCAAATACAACACACACAAACATTCAAATACAACACACACAAATACATTCAAATAAAACACACAAATAAATTCAAATACAACACACACAAATACATCCAAATACAACACACACAAACATCCAAATACAACACACACAAATACATCCAAATACAACATACACACAAACATTCAAATACAACACACACAAACATTCAAATACAACACACACAAATACATCCAAATAGAAAACACACAAATACATCCAAATACAACACACACAAATACATCCAAATACAACATACACACAAACATTCAAATACAACACACACAAACATTCAAATACAACACACACAAATACATCCAAATACAACATACACACAAACATTCAAATACAACACACACAAACATTCAAATACAACACACACAAATACATCCAAATACAACATACACACAAACATTCAAATACAACACACACAAACATTCAAATACAACACACACAAATACATCCAAATACAACACACACACAAACATTCAAATACAACACACACAAACATTCAAATACAACACACACAAATACATCCAAATACAACACACACAAACATCCAAATACAACACACACAAATACATCCAAATACAACACACACAAATACATCCAAATACAACACACACAAACATTCAAATACAACACACACAAACATTCAAATACAACACACACAAATACATCCAAATAGAAAACACACAAATACATCCAAATACAACACACACAAATACATCCAAATACAACACACACAAACATCCAAATACAACACACACAAATACATCCAAATACAACATACACACAAACATTCAAATACAACACACACAAACATTCAAATACAACACACACAAATACATCCAAATAGAAAACACACAAATACATCCAAATACAACACACACAAATACATCCAAATACAACATACACACAAACATTCAAATACAACACACACAAACATTCAAATACAACACACACAAACATCCAAATACAACACACACAAATACATTCAAATAAAACACACAAATAAATTCAAATACAACACACACAAATACATTCAAATACAACATTCTAATCATTTCTGAGGCGTTCAGATACCGAGTAGGAATCTTTGATATAAATCAAATAAATGATCAAATTTGGTTCCATGCAAATTTACTGTAAAATAATAAAATATTTATTAGGCCTGTTGACACAAACGCGTGAACACTCATGATTAATCCGGAAAGCTTAACACGTAAAAAAACTAATAACCCAGTTTAATCATATGATTAAGTTTGGCCACAACTTCCTCCTGTAGTCCTCCTGTGTGGACGTTTGCCTCCCTGGGTTGAAAAGGTTAAAAGCGGGTCAAACGCAGCCAGCAGTGCTGAGTGAGGAGACAGACCCAGGTCTGCTTCACAGCAAATCTGGATTTTAAAAAGCTGCCTAATAGAAGTCTGGATAAAACAACAGTTGTGTGTACATACTAGTGATGAACTGTCTTTAAAACGAAGGACAACGAGTCTGAAGTACCACCTCCGGGCAAAATAAATCTTTGCTAATGATAGCAATGACGCTAACAACAACACAAGATCAAGCCATGATAGCTAATGTTGCTAATGTTAGCAAAGACGCTAAAACAACACGGGATCAAGCCATGATAGCTAATGTTGCTAAGGTTAGCAAAAACACTAAAACAATATGGGATCAAGCCATGATAGCTAATGTTGCTAATGTTAGCAAAGACGCTAAAACAACACGGGATCAAGCCATGATAGCTAATGTTGCTAATGTTAGCAAAGACGCTAAAACAACACGGGATCAAGCCATGATAGCTAATGTTGCTAATGTTAGCAAAGACGCTAAAACAACACGGGATCAAGCCATGATAGCTAATGTTGCTAATGTTAGCAAAGACGCTAAAACAACACAGGATCAAGCCATACCATCGAGCTACAGTGGCGCAGTCCAACAGTCCTGGATTTGTCCCCAAAACAACAACATCTATGCTAACTAATGTGATCGCTAATGGGTTGCCAGAGACTGCAGACCATCAACATCGCTGATGACAACGGGCTTCAAGACATCATCCGGGTCGCCTCAGATGACCACAGAACACCTACGAGAACTACTGTCACAAGAATCCCTGAACTGCATGACAGCTAAAGGTAACTACAGTAGAGCAGCAGGCCCAATTTTTTTGTTTTTTTTTTAATTTAATGGTCAAAGTCATCCTAGAAACATGTCCGTGTAAATGCTGCCTTTAAATGTGGATCCCTGGACTACAGTGAGTCATTTTGAACATGCACTCCTGCATAGTTCTTAATGGATAACAGTTTAGAACGGATGATATCAATGCCTTGGGAAGGTTCTTTACAGCTAATTGGTATTGGCAGATATGAAATTAGATTTCTGACAGTATTTACAACCAATATACCTGGTGTGAACAAGCACACCCACAGATTTGTCTGGGCCCCTGACAAACCCAGAGATTGTTCCCTCCTCAGCTGTGATTTATTGATGATATCCGTGTGTTGAATCAGCAGCTTTGGTGTTAGCTATGCTGGCTAACAGCTCTCTTACTTTGGAGCTTATTTAAGCTCTCATCGGGTTTTGATGTTGGAACGATTTATTTGTGGTACTTTTTAACCCACTTTCACCACTTTTTTCCCAGCCATTATTGCCACATCTTTTCATCATTTTACCCCTTTTAACATTTTTTCTGCCATATTTTTACCACTTTTTGCCCACTTTAACCACCTTTTGCTATTTTTTGCCCATGAAACTTTTTCTGGTACTTCCAGGTCATGTGGCTGTCCTTCTCTCTACGTCACGGTAGAAAACCAGAAGAACAAAACAGAAACAGAAAACAGTGAAATGCCCTATCAAAATAAAATATACAATGGGACCTTAAAACCAAAACTGTGATGATGAATCAAACAGGTGTGATATTTATGAACAGTGATCTCAGGTTAAACATGTTAAATATTCTTCCACTTTAACTTTAACATTGATCACTTTCAATAACAGAAATGATAAATACTTCAGTGGATAACAGCCACTGAAGACTGCTGAGTCAGACTTTTTCAGTTCAAGCTTTAAGAAACATAAAATCAGATAAAAACACCAAATGAGACAAGAACCACAGAAGAAGAAAGTCTTACCTTTGTCTGTCACACACGGAGACTGAGGACCTGCTCTGATTGGACGAGGACGTCACCACGTCGGTTTCTGAAGAACTGGTCTGACCTGTGAGAGGACATTCTCAGACTAACGTCACTGCAGCATGACAGCTTTTATTCTGAAAGAGGGGTTAAGAAGAGACACTGCAGCCCTGTGGCTTTTATTTTGAAAGGTTTTACTCACAATAAGAGCGGCACAGCAGACATGGCTTTTATTCTGAAAGGTTTAACTCAAAATGAGAGTCATATCAGCCCTGTTGCTTTTATTTTGAAAGGTTTTATTCACATAAGAGGGTCATTACAGCCCTGTGGCTTTTATTCTGAAAGGTTTTACTCACAATAAGAGGGTCATTACAGCCCTGTGGCTTTTATTCTGAAAGGTTTTACTCACAATAAGAGTCTTATCAGCCATGTGGCTTTTATTTTGAAAGGTTTTATTCACATAAGAGGGTCATTACAGCCCTGTGGCTTTTATTCTGAAAGGTTTTACTCACAATAAGAGTCTTATCAGCCATGTGGCTTTTATTTTGAAAGGTTTTATTCACATAAGAGGGTCACAGCGGCCCTGTGGTTTTCATTTTGAAATGTTTTTTTTTTTTTTTTAATAAAAAATGAGACACTGCAGCCCTGTGGCTTTTATTTTGAAAGGTTTTACTTCTAATAGGGCAGCAGCGGTTAGATTTAAGTCACCAGTGACAATAAAATCCACATAAATAAGGAAGCAGGTTGTGTAACAGTTTTTTACAAACATGTAAAATTTAGTCATTCTTTAGTGTCATGGTTTATTGTCCCCATGCTCCATTTAGAGTTTGATTTACTTGGGAACTGTTTTGGCAAAGCAGTGTTATTTATTTTATTAGATGTATGTCAAATAATTTCATCCATTGGATGTGAGTCGATCTGGAGTGTCAGGTTAGTGGTTTCCTACCATCAGGGCTTTATGTTTTAAACTTTTAGGATCCTTCAGTTGTCAACCCACAGACATACGGGACAGCACGATTACACACCCCAACAAACGATCAGTCATCCAGGACACACACTTCAGTCAGGCATTTCTACAGGCATCCCAGACAGATGCTAAATACTAGGTTTTGACCTGTTAATTATTTCATCCACAGGAAGTCACCGCTGCTCATGGCTGTTTGTCTTCACAGGGTCACAGGAAGTCTCAAGGCTTTTATTTTTAAGGGGTTTATTTACAGGAGCTGAAGCTAACAGGCTTTATTTTGAAAGTTGTTTCCTGTGATACAGAGTTTGTTGTGTTGTAGCAAGAAATTAGTCATTAGAAAAGCAAAGAAAACAGGAATATCTGAGTTACAATTGTCACAATCAGAGGAAAAGTCTGTGATTACTCCGTGTTAAATATTTAGAGTGTAAATACTTTTATTTAATTTTATTGCTACTCATTTAAAAAGTATCATTTAACACAGAAACTAACATAATAATGTGCTGATACCAAAGTGGATGAGTCTGATAAAATGGGAAGTGTTTTATTTTATTCTAAAATACTTTCTTGATTTAAATTTCATTTCATATTTACATGTTCTGTACTTTTTTTTATTAAATTAAAAAAAAAAAAAAAAAAGAAAATTCACATGGATAGTGAACCTTTTTTTGATATGACCATATTTGGACAAGAGGGTGGAACTGGCCCCTCTCCCTGCCCACTTATCCAAATATGGTCACTTCCTCAGACAAAATATCCTTACAGTCAATGAATAACTCACAGCTCTGATTGGCTGTCTCTTCCAGCAGTGCCGCCTTGGATTTTATTTTTCTTCTTCATGTGTCCCTCCTTATAAGAAATCCTCTTTAAAAGTCACATATTTTATCCTTTAAGACCAGTTTATATCAGTCTCAGAGGTCCTCAAAACATGCCTGTGAAGTTTGTTGCTGAAAAACACTCCAGTATTGGATTTTTGCATGTCTAGAACCCCCCTGTTTCTGTGTCTGTGGCTTTAAATGTTAATGAGCTGTCTGACTCCGCCCCTGACCACGCCCCTCTCAGGAAGTGGATGTGGCTCATGGATGTGGCTCTCTCAGCTGAGAGGAGGATCATGAGAGGAGGGCGGAACTTTCTTCCAAGCAGGGAGGGCCAACCGAACCTGGGGGCGGGACTAACTCCCCGCATGACATCATGAGTGGGAAATCCAAGAACAGCTTGTTTCAGCGCACATTTTCTGAAAGGTGGAGAAAAGGGGAGGGGTCTGGTACTTGAGGGGACTGTGGAAAGACCAGCGGCAAATACTTTTGTTAGAAAAGCCTTAAAAAGTGATTTTTGCACAATATGTCCCCTTTAACGTCCAGAGCTGGTCATTTGGTGGGCGGAGCTTCAGGGGCAGGACTCGTACTCTCCCCCCTCTATCTGGTAGATGTTTTCCACAGCTGAACTTTGTCTGTGGAGCTGCAGAGCGGACGGCGTCAGGCTGAAGGTAACCGTGCTGATCTGCTGCTGCTGCCGAGGCCTGAAACAGAAGAATCAGGAAGGATTTTAATACGCCGCCATGTCCACATGAAAAACATCTACTAAGAACAAAATCAGTTTCAAATGATGTCTGCTTCCAAACAACATGGTTTATAACAGCGGTGTCAAACTCAGTCACAGCAGGGGCTGGATTCTGAGTTTAGGCCTTACCTGAGAGCCTGACAAGGTCAACATTAAACCATAAACCTCATTTTCACCACCAATGAATTATGGGGAAAAACATGAAGCATTGATGATACATGTTGTGATTAAAAACAGTCAAATGATCAGTTTAAAGGCTCAAAATCTGACATTAAAAGTCAAAGTTATGCTTTTAAATATATGAGATAGAAAGCAAAAATATAGGTGAAAATATGAGATAAAATCTGAAATTATGAGTTAAAGGTATAGATACAAGATAAAATGTTAAATTATGATAAAAAAAAAACCAAATTAAGGGATTAAAAGTCAAGGTTAGGAGTTTAAAATGTAAAAATAGAAATTCATATTTAAAATTTTGACTCTAAAAGGTCAAAATATGAAAAAACTTTGAAATCCTGAGATGAAAAGGTTCAAATTTGTAATAAAAGTCAATACTATGAATTTGAAGGATGAAATATGAGAGACATTCTTCAATAATGAGTGTAAAAAGTTTTTAAAATAAGGAATTAAAAGTCAAAGGTTGGAGTTCAAATGAAAATATAAATTAAAATTTAAAATTGATAATCTGAAAGGTCAAAATATGAAATAAAAAGTCAAAATCAAGAAATTAAAAGGTAAATTATGAAATACTGAATTTTAAAGGTCAAAATGTGAATCAATATTTAAAACTGTGAATCTAAAAGGTCAAAATATGAAATAAAAAGTGAAAATTATGAGTTCAAGTTGTAATTGTGAGATGCAAAAATTGATTATATAAAGTAAAAACACAACTTCATTTCTTTTCCACATTGCTGACTAGTATCTTAATATTTTACCCTTTAATTTTTTCTGATTTTCTGACTTAACAAGGATATTTTAAATTTTCAAGGATAAATTTTCATATTTTTACTGGAGGAAATCTACAGCTCATACTGGTGGGCCAGTTATAATAAGAGTATGGATTTGGCTCCCAGGCCTTGAGTTTGACAGCCCTGGTTTATAACAACTACCGGCACACGGCTCCAATGGAGACGGCCACACTCACTGCAGAATCCTTTTTCCAGAGTGAATCTGATTATTGACCAGATGATGAAGGAGATATTAAAGGCTGTCTGCACTGAATCTATCCGTGGAAAAAAATAATTTTCTCAGCAGATACCTTTATTATACCAAGACTGATCTAGCAAAGCATTTTTGTATTCATTGATGTTGATGACAAGGAGGAGCAATCTCTCTTGTGCACCCACATGTGATATAAGGGCGTGATGACGACAAAAACACAAAAACAATGAACAGAGACAGACTTATCGCACAGTAATTTAGGTAAAGCTCTTTAAAGTGAGTGACCGTGAGGGTCGTTGCCATGGAAACGATGCATCGTCTCCTTCAATCGCAGCAGTGTGAACGTGAACGAGTGGAACGCTGCAGCAGTAACAAGTTTCAAATGGTCACATTGCGAATCTTAGCCTGAACTGAGCTGGAAGGACGACTGAGATGATGTGGATTTTAAGAGCTTTGCCATCTGCTTTCATTTTTAGATGTCGGTCAATAGTTTATAAAAGCATGAACTAGAGAAAAGGAAGGACAACGGCTAAAATCAACATAAAAAGCTGAAGTCTACACAAAGACATTCAAATCTCAAAGAACCATAGAAAACTAGAGTGTTAACCGTTGGTTAAGGCCGGCTCAGAGTGATCCTGACCACTCGCCGTATGCTGACGTCACCACTGTCTCTGTGACTGAGTGCGAGTTCACAGGTTGACGGGGCGGGTCAAAGAGTGTCAGTCACTCTACAACAGAAGTGCTAAGAGACTGTAGCGGTCTTCTGCTTGTAAAAAAGAAAAATAAGACACAATTATGGATAAAAGTTATGGATGTCTCAAGAGAAGGACTATAGAGTGGTGCAGGAATGAGTCCTCAAACGCGGAAGTGAGTTGGCATTTTAGCACTTCCGGTTCCCTCGTCTGAAAGTCTATGGGATTTTTGAATGAGTTTTCGGTTGAATGCCTGAAATAAGGTCTGTGGTGAAAAGAAGCTCAAGAGAGTTTGACATTTTAACCGGCAACATAAAATACATCTGAAACGTGCCCCAGCTTTGAATTGGGAATCTTTTCACGTCTTAATAAAGGCGGTTGCTAAAAGACAGCTAACAAGGACTACAGCGTTTGTTGGGAAGATTATACGTCATCATCCGAAGTGCGGCAACTGAGCTTGCCATCCACTTATATAACGGGTGATGATGTTAAATTCAGTCGACCGTGTTGTAGTTCAATATAGCATGATGTTAGCTTTTTACTTTCGTCAGTTAGATTAACGAACCAGATATAATGCTTACATTATCAACTAATGAAGATTATCTTTATGAACAAAATGTTTAAGTTTAAGGACACAGATCTTGTTTTCAGCAATGATCCAAAAACCCACTGAAAAATCACATAGGCTCGACGCCGAGGGAACCCATGCAACGCTAACGTCCAGGTTTGCCCACAAAATTACGTTACAACTGCACCACTCTGGACTGGCTCCCTTTCAGATAGAACTTAAGTTATGCATGCAATAATGTAAATAAAATATAATAAAATTTGCACATTAGTTTTAAGGACTAAAAGGGGATCAAAAGTGTCAAATCTTGTAAATGATGATGCAAAGATAAAGAGCAAATGCCCTCCTGTCGGTAGACGTCAGGATTCGTGTTGTTAACGTCAGGCCAGGGTGTCAAACTAGACAGCGATGTAAGAAAAATTCTGACATGCTAGTCTTGTTGAATTGTGGTCGTGGGGCGTCTTGGAAGGGTTGCTAATTATGTCACACTGCAAGACCGTTAGTCGTTCCTGACTCTTTAAATCGGGGCCCTGAGTTTTGATGATGAGTTGCGATGTTGCAGTCGGGCTTAAATCTGGCTGAATTCGTGTAGTCTGAGCCGGTCTTTATAGGACTCTGCTGGATGGGCCTTTTTTTTTACCTCCACCAAGGAGGTTATGTGATCGAGTGGGTTTGTTTGTTCATTTGTTTGTTTGTTAGCAACATAACTCAAAAAGTCATGGATGGATTTTCATGAAATTTTCAGGAAATGTCAGAAATGGCATAAGGAAGAACTGTTTAGATTTTGGGACTGATCCGGATCACCGTTTGGATCCAGGAATTTTTTAAAGGATTCTGTACTATTGGGAGATAGGGCTGCACTGTTACTACTTCACACCAGGAGATGGCAGACATGAGTAACTTATCCAAAGTTTTGGAGTTTATAGAGTTTTAAAGATGCACACTCTGTTGAGGAGACGAGTTGGAGCGTAACAGAGAGAAAGACAGCGAATTGTAGTGAGAATACTCACAATGCTGGGAGGAATAGAGGAATATTCACCCTCTGCCATGACCCTCACATGTAGCGAAGCCAATGCTTTGCCTCATCGTGTCTCCACCCCACTGGAGAGGGAGTAATCGGCGAATTAGATTCTGGGATTGATCCGGATCACCGTCTGGATCCAGGAATGTTTTTAAAGGATTGTTCACTATTGGGAGATAGGGCTAATGGCGGAGGTCTGAGCTCTCTGAGTGCTTTTCTAGTTTACATTGTCCTTCTAAAATCCCATCAGATCATTCCTTTAGTCAGAGAAAACACTTGTGCAAAGTTTACAGAAAGGAAAACCCCTAATAGCTGTTACACATGAAGAAATACACTGGAGTGCATGTACAAAATGACTTGCTGATGTCCAGTCCCGAGTGAATGTCAGCGTTTGTACTTTTCAGGAGTTCACATTTAGCTTTCTCTCTAAGATTTTATCAACAAACCGTTTGTTGTATTTTTACTTGGCTTAACTCAGAGTACTTTCCTGTCCTTTCCAAACCTGCTTTTATTTGGGAAAAAGAGGAAATTCTGGTGGATTCAAAACCAGCATAAAAATTGGAGTAATTTGTCTACTTTCTAAAGTTAAAATGAAGTTTGTAATAACTGTTAAAGTTTGATGATGATTTCTGGCTCTCAGACTTTTACCGGGTGTGTGTGTGTGTGTGTGTGATAGAATGTTGGGACTCCCTCAGTGAGATCAAAGCAAATGTCTCCTGGAGAACAGCATAGCAACAACAGGCAGAGCTAACATGATTGGTCCATCCTCTACCTGTTTCTTGTTGGTTGGTTCATCAAAAAAAAAAAACAAAAAAAAAAAACAAGAGCAGAGATAAAGTGAGAGCTCAGAGAAAGTTTCGTACGCCACAGAGAAAGTCTGTGGCGAGAATTAATCTGAAAGGAGAACGTTTGAGCACGAGATCCGGAAATCTGAGCATCAACTAAAGATTAGAGATCAGTCAGACATTTAGAGCATAAACAGAGAAAAGGAGGCAGTTTGGAGAACAAAGACAGGTTTGAACCGTTGCCACTGTTCCTTAATCTGTTTTCCCTAAGCTCTGTTTATCTGATCTACTGATTGTGTGACCTGAAGTACAGAGAAATTCACATGAACTCAGCTTTTATTCTGCTGATGGCTGTTACTAAACCGTGGTCAGGATAGTTAATGAAGCCCTCCTCGTGTGGTTTTTATACACGCCTCATACACACGCTGACATTTATGTGTTGACATTTCTGCTGTCACCCTGTCAGCCCAGTCTGAGCGCTTCATCATCTTCAGAGGAAACCTCAGACGTTTCCCTTCAGCGTCCAACATCTTTCTTAAACTTTCTGTTTCTGGTAAAAGAAAACTGTAGAAGTCTGAGAGCTTCGATATTTATCTGGAACATGAAATCACACTGCTGACTCAGGAACACTATGAGCTGCTGGTAGTTAATAGCAGATTTATTTATGACTTTAAAGATCAGCTTCAAGAAGAACCAATCCATGAAACTGTCAAAGTCTTTATTGAACGAGAACTAAGTGGTTAGAAGTGCCTCTTGAACAGCTTTTCTCCCTCATGATGTAACAAACATGCTTTAAAAAGAGCACAGTTTTATACTGTTTAGATGACAGTGGGTTACAGGTTAGACACGAATGTCAACAGCCCGTAAAAGGATGACATCATCAAAGGCAGAGGATGGAATGTTTTAATAGCTATGATGACATCAAATCCAAAGGCAGAGGATCAAAAGTTTTAAAAGCTATGTTGACATCAACTCCAAAGGCAGAGGAAGGAATGTTTTAAAAGCTATAATGGCATCATCTTCAAAGGCAGATGGAATGTTTTTAAAGCTATGTTGACATCATCTTTAAATGCAGATGGAATGTTTTAAAATCTATGTTGACATCATCTTCCAAGGCAAATGATGGAATGTTTTAAAAGCTATGTTGACATCATTGTCAAAGGCAGTGGTTGGAATGTTTTAATAGATATGTTGACATCAACTCCAAAGGCAGAGGAAGGAATGTTTTAAAAGCTATGTTGACATCATCTTCAAATGCAGCGGATCGGATGGAATGTTTTTAAAAGCTATGTTGACATCATCTTCAAAGGCAGAGGATGAAAGGTTTTAAAAGCTATGTTGACATCATCTTCAAAGGCAGAGGAAGGAATGTTTTAAAAGCTATAATGGCATCATCTTCAAAGGCAGATGGAATGTTTTTAAAGCTATGTTGACATCATCTTCAAATGCAAAGGATGGAATGTTTTTAAAAGCTATGTTGACATCATCTTCAAAGGCAGATGGAATGTTTTAATAGCTATGTTGACATCATCTTTATAGGCAGAGGATGGAATGTTTTTAAAAGCTATGTTGACATCATCTTCAAAGGCAGATGGAATGTTTTAATAGCTATGTTGACATCATCTTCAAAGGCAGAGGATGGAATGTTTTTAAAAGCTATGTTGACATCATCTATATAGGCAGAGGATGGAATGTTTTAAAAGCTATGTTGACATCATCTTCAAATGCAGAGTATGGAATGTTTTTAAAAGCTATGTTGACATCATCTTTAAAGGCAGAGGATGGAATGTTTTTAAAAGCTATGTTGACATCATCTTCAAATGCAGAGTATGGAATGTTTTTAAAAGCTATGTTGTAATCATCTTCAAATGCAGAGGATGGAATGTTTTTAAAAGCTATGATGACATCATCTTCAAAGACAGAGGATGGAATGTTTTAATAACTATGATGACATCATCTTTGAAGGTAGAGGATGGAATGTTTTATGATGACATCATCTTTGAAGGAAGAGGATGGAGGGTTGCTTAAATCTTTATGTTTTTTCGCTTTCTGTAGTGTTCGTACATCCAAACATCTCTGTGTTACAGTACATTAATCCGGTTTAAAACAAAAAATATTAGAAAAAGGGATTGCTATGGCTTAATGAGGAGCTGGTAGTGGGTCCTGAAGCAAGACCACTTGAGAACCAATGTCCTGGATCACTTTTGTTTGCAGTCTGAGCTATCCATCCATCTTGTGCATGGGAGTCATCAGGGGCTGGAGCCATTCCCAGCGGGAGGCATGGCTGACATACAATGGCAAACAAGCATGCACACCAACAATCACACCTCCAGGTAATTTAGAGTCACCAGTTGACCTAATGAGCATGTCTTTGGGCTGAGGGAGGAAGGCAGAGTACCCTGAAAGAGCCTACTCTCTGCTCCACCGTGAAGCCACTTAAAGCTCTTGGGTATCAAACCGTCTTCAGTTTGAATTCAGAAGCATTCAAAGATGACCACTTAGCAGCTGTTAATAAGAGGTATAAACAGGGTCTAAAGCTTTGGGGTCTTAAATTAAATGAGGCTCATTTGATTTGAGTTGGTGAATCATGAGTGTCTGCTCAAGGGTCTAAATCAAAAGATTCATGCCTTATATTAGAGTTTCAGTTCTTGTTACAAATCAGGATTCAGCCACAACTTTAACAGAAGTGACAGTAAAGTGTGATGAAGCAGATCTGTTGGCTCTTTTTCTTTAAATCTTGATGTTTTCATCCCATTTTTCTTCATTTTTCTGTGAGATATTGGCAGTTATTTGAGGACTCAGCAGGTCCAGAGTAGGAAACGATGAATGAATCATGTGTTTCCTCAAAATTTTCGGTTTCTGTTCTCATTGAGGTTTGAGGAGTTTCACTATGAATGTAACACAGCTTGTGTGACACACTGTCAGGATGATGACGGTAATTTAGTCAGAAAGCATGGCAAGTAAACTGCTGGTGGGCTGAGGCCCTGATGTGGAGTGTTTGCTGAATCATGACTTCTCGCTAAAGAGCAAACTTCAGTTTGGCCCAACATTTAAGGACCTTGAGGTCCTCTGCTGTATCCACCAGCTTCAAAAACACTCTATTGGCCTCAGACTCTTCATAAGAAAAAGACATAAAAGGTTCAGAGGGGGACAGTCACAGAATCAAACTTACATTTTGTTGAGTTGCCTCCATCGTCTCACTGCGGACAGAAAACATGAAAAACAACAAGGAATAAAATTCACTCACATCAAGGAAAGGTTGAAATAATCTACTTGGGTTTCTTTTCTTCAGACAATTTATTGTAGGAGATGTTTTTACCTTGACATGTTTCGACTGTCATCTGCAGTCTTCCTCAGAAGCGTCAGCTGCCGCTGTGACGTGTCCTTATATGCTGTTCTTCCGAGGCGGGGTCAGCCCGACGGACCTGACAGGTCTATCCGGCTGACCACGCCCCCCTCCGCCCCATGGTCTCTGGAGAAGAGAGTCCCAGGTGTGGGAGAGCATGAACGCTCCCTCATCCCGGTTTATGGTGTTTTTCCCCCGTTTCCTGATTTCAATGGCCTCCTTAATCCAGCACTTGTGTTTGTTGTTCTCTGACCCGATTATTGTTGCGTTGTCCCAGTCCATGACGTGATTTTGTCTTTTATAGTGGTCTGATATTGCTGATTTGAGATTTTCCTGTTCTGCCTTTTCTTTTCCTGTCCTTGTGAGTCGTCCTGCTGTCTGCTTTTCGCACTCCTTCTGATGTTCCTTTTTTCTTGAGTTGAACATGCTCCCTGTTTCTCATATGTATGTGTGGTGGCATGATTTGCATGGTATTTCATAGATGACGTTGCATTTTTTGTCCGGTTCTATTTTGTCTTTGGGATGAACTAGCAGCTGTCTGAGTTTGGTGTGTGGTTTTACGGCCGTGTTAATTTTGTGTTTTCTCATTGCTCGTTGTATTGGTTCTGTTATGCCCCGGATGTATGATATTGTCACCACATCTTTGTAGTTATTTTCTGCTTTTTGTGCGTGTTTTGATTTTCTTTCTTTCGGTTTGTTTTCTTTGTTTTTCACCTGTTGTTTCCCCTTATTTATGGCCCATGTTGGATACTGACAGCGCTGTAATGCTTGTTTGATGTGTTTGTCCTCCTCCTGTCTGTCCTCCTCATCTGTGATGATGCTGGCCCGTTCATAAAGTGTCCTGACTACTGACATTTTGTGTACACTGGGGTGTTCAGATGTCCAGAGTAGATATAGATGTGTGTGTAGGTTTTCTGTAGACCGTTAATTTGATGCTGCCGTCATCTTTGTGGTGAATTTTCATGTCAAGAAAGCCATTGTTCTGTTTGTCTCTTCTTCATGGGTGAATTTGATGTTTCCAGGGGTGTCCATGCTGTTTAGGTGGTCTGTGAGTTCTTGTGTGTGTCCGTGTTTGATTTTTTCCAGGATGTCGTCTGCATATCTTTCCAGAATATGGGTCTTCATAGTGCGGGTGCTGTGGTTGTGGCTTTGGTTTCCAGATCCTCCATGAAAAAAACTGCTCATAATGGCTGATAATGGGTCTCCCATGGCGAATCCTTCTTTCTGTCTGTATATAGTCCCTTTAACTGAAAGTATGTTGATTTTGCAACGAATTTGAGGAGTCCAGAGATGTCATCAACTGTGAGATTTGTGCGTTTTTTGAGTGTCCTGTCCTGCCTGAGGCGCTCTTGTACAATGTGTAACGTGACATCAACGGGTGTTTTTGTGAATAATGATATTACATTGTGGGAAATGAGGATCTTGTCTTTTTCTATTATTCTATTATTCTATTATTCTATTTTTCTATCATATTTTTGATTTCTTGTGCCAGTTGTTTGGAGTTTTTGCAGTGGTGGTCAGTTAATCTGAGTATGGGTTTGATGATGTCAACGAGAGCTTTTGATAAGTTGTAAGTGACTGATCCTATGCTGTCTACAATGGGGCGGAGTGGGGAGTCTTTTTTGTGTATTTTGGGTGTGCCATAAATCCGGGGGGTGATATTTGCCATGGGTACCAGATGGTCATATCCTGTGTTATTTTTTTGGTTTCCAGTAACGGTTTGAGGAGGGTTTTGAGAGTTTTTTCTTTTCTTCTGTGGGGTTTTTTCTGAGGATTTTGTATGTGTCACTGTCTGCTAATAAAGTTTCCATCTGTGCTTCGTATGTTTGTGTGTCCATGACTACGGTTGTTCTGCCTTTGTCTGCCGGGAGGATAGTGATGGATTTGTCCTTTTTGAGTGTGTCTATTGCTCTGCGTTCCTCTCTTGTGATTTGCTTTGTGGTAATTTGGCTGACTTGAGTATTCCTGCAACTGTGTTCCGTAATTCTGCTTTGTGTCCCTGGTCCTGGATTTTGTGGCATGCTAGTTCTGTGACGAGGATGTATTCTTCGTGTGGTATTTTGTTTGGTGTGATGGCGAAATTTAAACCACGTGTTAGAACTCTTTTTTCTGTCTCCGTGAGTGAACGCTGTGACAAATTGCGCGCCCACTTCTCGTTTGTTGCCGGTTGCGTTTGTCTGCTGTTATTTCTTGTTCTCGGTCAGAGAACAACAAACACAAGCGCTGGATTAAGGAGGCCATTGAAATCAGGAAACGGGGGAAAAACACCATAAACCGGGATGAGGGAGCGTTCATGCTCTCCCACACCTGGGACTCTCTTCTCCAGAGACCATCGGGCGGAGGGGGGCGTGGTCAGCCAGATAGACCTGTCAGGTCCGTCGGGCTGACCCCGCCTCGGAAGAACAGCATATAAGGACACGTCACAGCGGCAGCTGACGCTTCTGAGGAAGACTGCAGATGACAGTCGAAACATGTCAAGGTAAAAACATCTCCTACAATAAATTGTCTGAAGAAAAGAAACCCAAGTAGATTATTCAGAATAAGAAGACAAAATAAACTTGCTGGATTTAAGGTTGAAATAAAATACAGCTCTGAGAATTCATAATAATTAACCAAAAACATTTTACTTCTTTATACAGGGCAGGGTTTCTGCACACATTTAATATTCAGACCTGAGACTAAAGTCATTAGAACTCACACTTTGATCTCAGAATTCTGACTTTAATCACAGAATTCTGACTTTGATCTCAGAATTCTGACTTAAATCACAAAATTCTGACATTTGATCTTAGAATTCTGACTTTGGTCTCAGAATTCTGACTTTGATCACAGAATTCTGACTTTGATCTTAGAATTTTGACATTTGATCTCAAAATTCTGACTCTGATCTCAGAATTCTGACTTTAATCACAGAATTCTGACTCTGATCTCAGAATTCTACATTTGATCTCAGAATTCTGACTTTGATCACAGAATTCTGACATTTGATCTCAGAATTCTGACTTTGATCACAGAATTCTGACTGATCTCAGAATTCTGACTTTGATCTCAGAATTCTGACATTTGATCTCAGAATTCTGACTTTGATCCCAGAATTCTGACTTTGATCTTGGAATTTTGACTTTAATCACAGAATTCTGACTTTAATCACAGAATTCTGACTGATCTCAGAATTCTGACTTTGATCTCAGAATTCTGACATTTGATCTCAGAATTCTGACTTTGATCACAGAATTCTGACTTTGATCTTGGAATTTTGACTTTAATCACAGAATTCTGACTTTAATCACAGAATTCTGACTGATCTCAGAATTCTGACATTGTATCAAAGAATTCTGACATTTGATCTCAGAATTCTGACTTTGATCTCAGAATTCTGACTTTGATCTTAGAATTCTGACCCCAATCTCAGAATTCTGACTTAAATCACAAAATTCTGACGTTTGATCTCAGAATTCTGACTTTGATCTCAGAATTCTGACATTTGATCTCAGAATTCTGACTTTAATCACAGAATTCTGACTGATCTCAGAATTCTGACATTTGATCTCAGAATTCTGACTTTGATCTCAGAATTCTGACATTTGATCTCAGAATTCTGACTTTGAACGCAGACCTCTGACTCTGATCTCAGAATTCTGACATTTGATCTCAGAATTTTTACTTTGATCTCAGAATTCTGACTTTGATCACAAAATCGACTTTGGTCTTAGAATTTTGACTTTCATCACAGAATTCTGACTTTGATCACAGAATTCTGACTCTGATCTCAGAATTCTGACTTTGATCCCAGAATTCTGACATTTGATCTCAGAATTCTGACTTTGATCACAGAATTCTGACTTTGATCTTGGAATTTTGACTTTAATCACAGAATTCTGACTTTAATCACAGAATTCTGACTGATCTCAGAATTCTGACATTGTATCAAAGAATTCTGACATTTGATCTCAGAGTTCTGACTTTGATCTCAGAATTCTGACTTTGATCTTAGAATTCTGACCCTCATCTCAGAATTCTGACTTTAATCACAAAATTCTGACATTTGATCTCAGAATTCTGACTTTGATCTCAGAATTCTGACATTTGATCCCAGAATTCTGACATTTGATCTCAGAATTCTGACTTTGATCTCAGAATTCTGACTCTGATCTCAGAATTCTGACTTTGATCCCAGAATTCTGACATTTGATCTCAGAATTCTGACTTTGATCTCAGAATTCTGACATTTGATCTCAGAATTCTGACATTTGATCTCAGAATTCTGACTTTGAACGCAGACCTCTGACTCTGATCTCAGTATTCTGACTTTGATCTCAGAATTCTGACTTTGATCTTAGAATGTGGACTTCCCTTCTGTTGAGTGTTTCCACTACCAATAATTTTTTAAAGAACAAATAAAACATTGTGAAATATAGGATATCTTCACAATAAGTTAGGAATTGAGTAAATTCCAGATGAACTGTGACATTATGAAGTGGTGAAGGGTGAAAATGTAACAGGAATAAAAGAAAGCTTGATAAAGTAGAAAACAATGAAACTAGGTCAGATCATAATCATAATGTCAAGGTCACATGTCCACAGCTTCCTCCTCAGGTCAAAGAGGATGTTTGTCTGCATATAGCTCAAAGTAAATAGGACTTAATGAACTGTCTGTGTTAGTAAATGAATATGGACATGAGGGCTGACCTCAGGTCAGCTTTATGTCAGACTAGTTAAAGTGGATATTTAACATGGTAGGAGAGCACAGGCATGAGGACAGTTTGAACTGTAGCCATCAGCAAACGTCTACACTGACTTCATGAAGCATCCATGGTTATACTACCACTGTTGGTTTTTGGAGGAGAGGCCTAGTTGTGGTTTGTCTTCATGAGACGTTAGCCAGATCGATCAGCATGGTGGTGTGTGTTTATCCAGAGAAATGAGAAGTGTCAGGGTGATGTAAAGGCTAAGCTGATGGTGGCTGTGAGGACAGATGGAGACGGTAGAGACGTCTGACTCACCGAGAATGAAGACCCCGATCACTGTTAGCACTGTAATGACCCCGAACAGAACCAAGACCAGAACCACCACCACATTAGTGTTCTCCTGCTGCTGTGAAATGAAGACATTTTAGTGTTACAGGGCTTTAATTTTGAAAAGTGACACACACATATTAGGTGATGACAACATTCAGTCTAAAGACAAACAGGCCTTTTTCTGTCTGTCCTCTGCTTATTTTCATTTTCATTTCATCAATAATGACGCTTTTTCTCAACCACACAGAAAGAAAATATCAGTTTATTTAAATTTCTGAGTCCAGTGTCTGTGTTATTTACTCCGCTCCATCTAAAACTTGCCATTGGACTTGGTGATGTGAGGCTTTCAGTCATGAAGCTCCTGCTGCAGTTTTAGTGTTTACATTAATGCCAGTGGAAGTTCAGAACTGTTCAGATATGGAATCAACATAGACTTGGAGTCTTTTACCCATGAATCTTCGCAGTCGGTGACCCCGCTCTGCGATTTAACCTGGTCTTTTGCTTCGTGGCTGGGTTGCTGTTGTTCCTAAACTCTTCCTCTTTCTAATATCACTGACAGCTGACTGTGGAATATCCAGCAGGGATGGAGTTTCATCAACTGTCTTAAAGCAAAGATGGCGTCATCACAGAACCACACTGGAAGTCTCTGAGCTCTTCAGAACGACCGTGTAGGACAGCGATAAACGTGTGGCTCTTTTGGGATTATTTGTGGCTCTTTTATGTCTTAATTTAAAATATTATTCCCATTTTTTTCCACTTCTTTTTAACACTTTTATCCTGCTTTTTGCAGTTTTTTGCCCCTTTTTTGCCACTTTTAGCCCATTTAAGCTACCTTTAGCAATTAAATGCCACCCATTTTCCATTTTGCCACTATTTGATGGGTTTTGCCCATTTTCCCACCTTTTTGCTGGTTTCCACTCATTTTTTGCTACAGTTTTGCCACTTTTAGCCCATTTTTGCCACCTGTAATGTGGTGATTGTGGCACGTTTCATTTTATTTTGAAAGTCTTCCAGAGATCTGTTTCCTGCCTTGTGTTTTTGTCGTCACAGAAATTGGGCCCCTCCCCTGCTCTGGTTCTCACAGCACTCTCGCACCTGCACGCAATCATGTCAACCACCACTTCCTCTTAAGCTCTGCTGCGAGGATTCTCAGGTGCCAGATTATTCCTGTATCTGATGTGGTTTCGGCCTCACGCTGGTGCATCTCGAGAATCCTCAGCATTACTGCAAGTTTCCAGTGCTTACCTGTGCCTTTTACTAATCCTGCTTCTCCTCCGTCTTTTCCAGTGCCTTCCTGTGCTGCCAGTGCCTCAGCACAATCTCTGCTATGCTGCCAAACTCTCGCTACGGACTCTTTCACTCACCTCCAGCTCAGAACCTCTTGCCTCACGCCCTCACGGATTCCCCCTCACTCTCTGGCTCCAGGACCCCCCCCCCCCAGATTACCTCACAATAGATCTCTTAAACTGTTGCTCCTGTTTCCGGTCTGCTTTTGGGTTCTACAAAAGACACTACACCAACCATTACATGTAACTCATTATTTTTACCACATCTCACCCATTTTTGCCACTTTCTGCCCCTTTTTACGCCACTGCTTTTGCCACTTTTCACCCATTTTTGCCACTTTCTGCCCCTTTTTATGCCACTGCTTTTGCCACTTTTCACCCATTTTTGACACTTGTATCCTGCTTTTTGAATTTTTTACCCATTTATGCCTGTTTTTGCAAACCCTTCATCCATATAAAACTGCCTTTTGCAGTTAAATTCCGATGAATCCCCAATTTTTCCACTTTTTTTTCTGATTTCCTATTTGAGTCACATTTCACTCATTTTTCTCCACGTTTTTGCCACTTTTGGACATTTTTTGCCACCCGTAACTCATTTTTTTGCCACTTCTTACCCATTTTTGCTACTTTTTCTCCCCCTTTTTGACACTTTTCCTTCAGTGTTTGCCCCCTTTTTGCCTATTTTTTTTTTTACCACTTCTCACCCATTTAAGCTGCCTTTTGCAATTAAATGCCACTTTTTGACAATTTTTTGCCAACTCTAAGTTTTTGGTCACTTCCCACCCATTTTTGCCATATTCTGCCCTTTTTCGCCACTTTTCTCCCAATGTTTGCTGCTTTTTGACCATTTTTGCCACCTTTTACTTATTTTAAATGCTACTTTCTGCCACTAAGATTGTGGCTCTTGCAAATGTTTTTTTTTCAACAATTGGCTCTTTGGTTTAGCAGGGTTGAGCAACACAGGTTTAGGATCACAGATGTTCGAGACTGCATGGCTAGGTGATGATTTTAGACACCTGTGGGTGTATTTTTTAGTCTCTTTAGTCTTATTAAAAAGAAAAATATACGGCCCTGTGAAGCAGCCTTTCTTTCCAAGAATGATCATAAATGCGCCCCTGGCCTGAATAACCAAAATCGTCTCACACATCCTTTTCCTGGAATCACATCGGCCATTCTGTGATAATAAAGGCATTTTAATAGTTTTTTCACATTTTAAAGGATGCTCTGACAGAAAAAGGCAGAGAAATGCTGTGAGAAACATCCCAAAGGTCCCATAGCTGGCCAGCCTTCGCCTTATTCCAAACATCGAGCGGCGCTGCCCTGACACGGGCTTTTTTTAAGGGACATCTCAGTATTTTTATGACTTTGACAGGAAGTGAAAGCATCTCACCTCGAGTTTCACGAGGCTGGACGAGGAAGTCTTGGAGTCCTGTGTGGAGGTCAGCTGGCCTGCAGAACCAGGAAGTGAAAGCAGATGTTTTTAGATCAGTTGTGTCAGCGATGATGTCATCATGATGGAAATAAACCAGAGGAGTCTCCGCTGATGGTGCTGGACTCAGGGGTTCTGGTGTTTTACCTGCTGTGGTGCTCTGTGCTGGTCTTGTGGAAGTCTCTGAGGGTCCAGGTGTTCCTGTGGTTGTCGGAGACCCTTAAACAACAAATCAGAGTCAGAGAAGAGTGTGGTGGGGTTTCTCTACACCTCTGACCATGTGTGCTAACCACAGATAATAACAGCTGTCAGTGGTTTCTACTGATGTTTGTCTGCTGCCAGATTTCTAACCAGAATGACCCGTGATCAGTGGAATGAATGTTTTCCTGTTGAATACACACGAGAGATCTATCCAAAGGTGACCTTCTCTGATCACGTCGGGTTCTTTTAAAAGTGTAGAAGGGAGTTAGCAGCCTGAGGACACCATCAGGCAGAAAGGAGGATTGACACAACCTCGGTCGTATTCTGGATGTCCTTGCACATTACCAGGAGCGTGGGAAAATCATCTGTCCACACTTCTAGGGTGGAGTAAGGGTTGGATGTGGTGAGTAAGCAGGGTTGTTACAAACCCCTGATGCTGCTGTGGATGTCCAAGGGACTAAAAATCGCAGCTGGTCTCCAGGTGTACAACCAAGGTGTGAAAAGACCTGGACAAAACAGATGCCACCAAGCCCCGGGTTGTGACACATCAGGCCCTGTGATGAATCCTTAACACCCTACATGCCTAAAACCTGAGCACATGACTACCTGCTAACACTCCACTGGTCTGTTAAAAAACAGAATTTAAAAAAGATGCGAGCAGGTTCTCACCTTTGATCACTTGCAGCTCAAAGTGATGTTTTTGGTCATTAAACCAGCCTGGTATTTCCACTCTGCAGCCGTAGCGTCCAGCGTCTGACTCCGTGAGGTTCAGGATGGTCAGAGAAACGTCTCCTCGGTCCAGACGTCCTAATAGTTGATACTTTCTAGAATCTCCTTGTGTCACTTTATTTCCATCTGTTGATATTAGTGGGTTGCTGCAGCCTGAATTTGGAATCTCTCCTCGATTCCAACACATTGAGCATGCTCCATTTCTCTTTATGTCATATCTACAGGGCAGAGTCACACTCTGACCCACTTGACCAATGACGATGCTGCATTCACTGACTGTGGAGACACAATAAATATGTAAATATCAGTGCTCTGTTTGACAGAAATGGCTTCTTTCTCACCATAGACCAGCCAGAGGGTTTAACCTCCATGCCACCTTTATTAACATTTATCTGATCTGATGTACAGAGCTGGTGTAGGTACCAGATCTGCTCAGGGTCCTGTCTCTGCCAGAGACTTAATGACTGGCTGTACATCAGCAGGCTGATAAAGGTGGCTCCTTTCCTGCATATCATCTTTTCCAACTCCAAACCCTAACTGACTTATAAAATCAATATAAGGGTAAAACATCCATCTGATGCTCACTTGTGTCATATATAGTTAGGATACGATGTTAAGGATGAAACACTTCTATCGACAACTCTAAAAAACCGTTAAACAGTAAAACCAATGGTGTCATAATTAAGCTAGTTCCTTATTCAGTCATGTCACCAGGCGTTAATGCATTCTTCTTCTCTTGTTATTAAATCGTAGTTAGCAAACAGCTTATGGACAAGCTCCAGAGAATTATAATTATAATAAGTACGAAGAGTACAAACAAATATAAAGTTTCAAGGATGTTTAAAAGAAAGAAACAATCAATTAAATGGCCAAAATCAGAAGTTTTAGTCTTCCATTCATCAGTCAGATGCATTTTTAATCAAAGACAGAATGAATGAATGTTAATGATGTTTAAGTCTGATCTGTCCACAGACTGTAGATGTAAATAAATAAATAAACAAAGAGTACCTGAGAGGAGGGCGAGGAGCACAGCGATCTTCATGATGAACAGAGACGCTCTGAAGAGAAACTCATACTCTTACACTTAGTCACCACATTCACACGAACGCCCCCTACAAAGTCTCTGCACGCTGTAAAAAATGATCCGCCTTGCTTTAAACGAAGAGGACTCACTGTTGACGAACTTTAAAACTGCTGACTCATGCTGGTCTGGCCTGCTGCTTGGCTTCATGTATGCAACACATCCCTACCCCTCTGCTTTAAAGCAGATCAATGATCAATTAATCAATCTACTTTTATATGAATACCATCCATCCATCCATCCATCCATCCATCTCTCAGGTTACTGTTCCAGTTCCTTCTACTTCCTGTCTCTGATGATGGGGTCCAGACCCTCTTGATGTTTCTCTCATTAATTCAGCTTCATTTAAGACAAATATGCTGGACAGTCTGGAACTTTAACTATTACAGTTTTATCATCATGGGGTCTCCCATCTCATAACTGCTGCAGGCTGTGGCTGCAACCATGACAGGCCAGGGCGTCACAGTGTGGTCAGCATAACACTTCCTGTCTGCACTTCCTGTTTCTAAAGCTTGGACTATAGTAGCACAGCTCTAAACTGTAAAAATATCTGCAACAGCAGCTAAAACATCATCTCAGAGGCTCTCTGACTGTGGTTTGGTATCCCTACATGCCTACGTCACTGATATACTATTTGGACCAGCTGTTGTCAACTGGTCTAGCCTCGGGTCCCACCATAGGCTCCACGATGACACACCACGACCCAAATATCAGATAAATTAGTCAGTCAGATTTATTAAACAGCAGATGGAGCTGTTTAGACCCCTGACTGAGGAAAATAAGGTGTATAAAGAATAACATTTCTGGGTAAATATCATGGAGGATCTCTGAAAGTTTCTGAAACAGTTACCGAGTGAAAAAAAAAAAAAGTGAAAAATTCCTGATGTTTACAATGAACATCCCTGAACTATTATGGAAAAAAAGTTGCTGAAAGTTTTAAGGAAAATTCCTTTAAGTCCTTTGAACCATGTAATTTATTTTTTGATTTAGAGGAAAAAGTCAAAGAAAAAAGAACCAAAAGCTTCTAGTGAAGTGCCTGAAGAAAAGTCCTTAACCTCTGGGTAATTTATCTTGAGGTTCCTCTAAAAATCATCCATGCTGACTCATGATCAGTTTGGCTAAATTTACAACAGAATATCTCAAATGATTAAGGGGGAAAAAAATCTAAAGAAATTAATTTTTTTCTCTGCCTTCGAAAACTTAAACGATGGAACAAACGCACAGAGGACTCTGGAGAAATCCACAACCAATAAACAAATGCTCCATGGACCATGTTTGGTTCCTAACCCACCAGCTGTGAACAACTGGGGTACTGGTTAGACTGGAATGACAACTGGGGGCCGAGACTTCAATGGCATCATCTTCAAAGGCAAGGATGGAATGTGTTTTCATTTTCAGTGTTATCATCTTCAAAGGCAAGGATGGAATGTATTTTCATTTTCAGTGATATCAACCTCAAAGACAAGGATGGAACCTTTTCGAAGCTTTAAAGACTGACATCATCTTGAAATGCAAGTATGGAGTGTATTTTCATTTTCAGTGATTTCATCTTCAAAAGGCAAGGATGGAATGTTTTATAAGCTTTGATGATATCTTCAAAGACAAGGATGGAATGTGTTTTCATTTTCAGTGATATCAACTTCAAAGGCAGGTATGGAATGTGTTATAAACTTCATTTATATCATCTTCAAATACAAGGATGGAATGTCTCATAAGCTTTGATTATATCAATTTCAAAGGATAGTATGGAATGTATTATAAGCTTCAACTGGCAACATGGAAACTTTTGCCATTAAAAACACTGGCTTATCAGTATAGACAATTAAAACTGAATTTAGAACCGTATAGATATATGCTCTTTAAAAAGTAGGTGGATCAGATGAGGAGCGAGGGTTTCCCTCAGAGTTTTCAGGTATAAATTCCTGTTAATTTGTCGTATTAAAGGGCTGTTGTTGCTTATAGAGATTCTTGTCCATAAATCAGGTTGGTTTCTTTTCCTCGTCACCACACTGTCCCTTTAAATATCCCCCTGGTGTCCATTTGGGTAACTGCAGGCACTCAGTAGACAGAGCCTCAGAGCTCAAGGACATAACTTAAATTCTACTGTAGTGTATTCCTCTCTGCCTTTCTGGTAGATGTTTTCCAAGGCTGAACTTTGTCTGTGGAGCTGCAGGGTGGACAACGTCAGGCTGAACCACACTGTGCTGAACTCCTGCTGCTGAGGTCTGAAACACAGAAACATCACTCTAACATCCTGATACTTTCAGTGTTAGATTAGTATTAAAGCATTTGTTTTTTGATACATTAAGTTTTAGTTTTAGTCATGTTCAGAGTAAGAAGAGTTAGTAAAGCTTCTAATCTACTGTAGTGTAATTCTTGTATGTGTATTATGTTGTTGGGCTGATGGAGGTATAAATCAAGGCTGCTGTGTTGGTTGGATCTTGAAATGGCCAGAATTGCATAAACCAGATTGTTTTGTGGAAGATGAAACTAAGCTGGAATGAAGAGTTTTCAATATACTCTTGAATTTTAAATTCCAACCTTCAACTAAGGTAAAAAGTTTTAGATACCTCTACCCTAACCCTAACCCCTAACCTAAAAAAAAAAATCCAGTAATAAACAGACAGATAACTCCTGTTTAGTGGAGTGCTGGTATAAAACTAGGTCATGACTAACTCTGAGAGGTTCCATCATCCTTCTGTCTAACTGGACAGACACATCCACCCTAGGTTGATGGTGTTTGTGGTTGTCAGATAAAAAGAAGAGTGTGTTGGTAGTTCAGGAAGAAGCTCAGAGTCACATTAACATACTGACCTTTTGTTGTGGCTGCTCCGTCGTCTCGCTGCAGAAACACAAAGACATAAAAACCATCATAAGACAGGAAACATGCTTTTATATCCGAGATGACTCAGTAATGTACCAATCCTGAGAGAAATGCTTCAGACCTGCTTACATTTGAATAAATGTGTTCATCTAATTCATCGATCACACAAAACAACTGTCAGAAATTCAATCTAAGATCTTTAAAATCAGTCACACTTTATTTTTAGAGCCTCACTTTACAACCAAAGTGATCAGCTGACATGTTCCTAAGAGGGCTGGTCTAGACCAGACTCTCTGAAGTATTATTAAAAATCCTGACATGTCTGTTTATCATCAGAATGATAAACACTGCCCTGTGGAGGTCTTCAATCATGGCTGTCTATATGCGATGCAGATAGAGGGTGTGGGGTTCAGGTTCCAGAGACTCGAGAGGCTCCAGAGGTTACAGAGGCTCCAGAGGCTCCAGAGGTTACAGAGGCTCCAGAGGTTCCAGAGACTCGAGAGGCTCCACAGGTTACAGAGGCTCCAGAGGCTCCAGAGGTTACAGAGACTCCAGAGGCTCCACAGGTTACAGAGACTCCAGAGGCTCCACGGGTTACAGAGACTCCAGAGGCTCCAGAGGTTACAGAGGCTCCAGAGGTTCCAGAGACTCGAGAGGCTCCAGAGGTTACAGAGACTCCAGAGGCTCCACAGGTTACAGAGGCTCCAGAGGCTCCAGAGGTTACAGAGACTCCAGAGGCTCCAGAGGTTACAGAGACTCCAGAGGCTCCACAGGTTACAGAGACTCCAGAGGCTCCACGGGTTACAGAGACTCCAGAGGCTCCAGAGGTTACAGAGGCTCCAGAGGTTCCAGAGACTCGAGAGGCTCCAGAGGTTACAGAGACTCCAGAGGCTCCACAGGTTACAGAGGCTCCAGAGGCTCCAGAGGTTACAGAGACTCCAGAGGCTCCACAGGTTACAGAGACTCCAGAGGCTCCAGAGGCTCCAGAGGTTCCACAGGTTACAGAGACTCCAGAGGCTCCACAGGTTACAGAGACTCCAGAGGCTCCAGAGACTCCAGAGACTCGAGAGGCTCCAGAGGTTACAGAGACTCCAGAGGTTCCAGAGACTCGAGAGGCTCCAGAGGTTACAGAGACTCCAGAGGTTCCAGAGACTCGAGAGGCTCCAGAGGTTACAGAGGCTCCAGAGGTTACAGAGACTCCAGAGGCTCCAGAGGTTACAGAGACTCCAGAGGCTCCAGAGGTTACAGAGACTCCAGAGGCTCCAGAGGTTACAGAGACTCCAGAGGCTCCAGAGGCTCCAGAGGCTCCAGAGGTTCCAGAGGTTACAGAGGCTCCAGAGGCTCCAGAGACTCCAGAGGCTCCAGAGACTCCAGAGGCTCCAGAGGCTCCAGAGGCTCCAGAGACTCCAGAGGCTCCAGAGGTTCCAGAGGTTACAGAGACTCCAGAGACTCCAGAGGCTCCAGAGGTTCCAGAGCCTGCCGAGTTTCCAGAGGCAGAGGCCTGCCATAACCATGAACCAGGATAATCCTGATCTGTAGCACATAAACAGTCTACCCCCTTTCACAGGGTTGAGAAGATCAGCCTGCTTTGGTTTCCGGTCTCTCTCTTCCTTCCAAACTTCACCATTGGGACTAGCTGACTGTTTGTCGTCTTAGTAACAGCTGTGATCAGCTGAATTCCTGGTTCTGAGTTGCTGATAGGCTCCTGAAATATGTGACATACATTAAAATCTAATCCTAGCTGCTGGTGAACTGAAGTTAACTGACAACACTGCCAGCTACCCAGACCATCGCTACAGCAGCTCAGTTCACAAAGCCGTCCCTGTTCCTGCAGCGCTCTAAAGGACTCGATGTGGAGTGAGTCTGTGGTCTGAGCTGGAATTTGAACATGCAACTAAACTAAAAACAGACGTTTATGTGGAGGACAGAAGAGAGGAGTGATTAGAGGACAGAAGAAAGACAGCTCAGGTCTGACTCACTGAAAACCAGGATTAAAGATGGGATGGTCAGAATCTCTAACCCAAAAACAGCCAAGACCAGAACCAGAATCTCACCGCTGCTCACCTGGAAGAAGAATCAGTCAAATCAATAATAATCAATATTAATCAGGAGTAGTTAATGATTTAAAGGGCTGGCAGCAAATTTGTCTTTGGAAAGAATTAACCAATCAAACAGATATTGAGATGAAGGCTTGTTGCTGAAGCTGAACCCCGGACTCTCTGATGGTCTGACATCATCAAAGATGGAGGCGTCTGGCCGTGGCGTAAAAGCTGGCTCACTGAATATGTTCAGTAAATAGTCTGTATGATAACCTGCATCTTCAGCCACCACCTTTGTGACCTACTCAGTCCTTCAGAGGTTTTTAGATAAACTTGTCTGAAATTTTGGTGGATAAGTGTAAATGTTTCTGACATAAATGTAAATGTTGTCACAGGTCGTCTCTGATACAGGAACACTCACCTCTGCCTTCATGCTGCTGGAGGGGGATGATGGAGAGGGGGAGGGGGAGGTTAACCTGCTCACGGTGGAGGTCAGCTGACCTGCAGAAACACAAAATGATAAATTTCCTCTTCCACATTTCCTGCTTGTTTATGTACGGTGACTGAAAGGGAGTGAATTCTGTTGGAGTCATAGCTAATATATTGATTATCAGCTGATTATACTGCAGTTACTGATAAAAAGAAGAACAGAGAGAAGACATCAGAGGAGATGGACAGTATGGTGGCTGAATCAGCTGAGGCAAAAGACGGGGGGATTTTTAGGAAATGAGCGTCTGATACTTCCAGATGTCAGAGAGCAGATCTGACAATGATCTCAGCAGAGGGCAGTAGAGTAAATCTGTATGTAGACATTACAGAGAGACTGACAGTCACCAGTGATAAACAGCTGACCAATCACAGGGCTCAGGGTTCAAGGTGATTAAATGTGAGGTAGTATAATAATTGAGGGTGTAGTAGAATAACTGAGGGTGTAGCTGAATACTGAGGGTGTAGCTGAATAACTGAGGGTGTAGCTGAATAACTGAGGGTGTAGCTGAATAACTGAGGGTGTAGTAGAATAACTGAGGGTGTAGCTGAATAACTGAGGGTGTAGCTGAATAACTGAGGGTGTAGTAGAATAACTGAGGGTGTAGCTGAATAACCGAGGGTGTAGTAGAATAACTGAGGGTGTAGCTGAATAACTGAGGGTGTAGCTGAATAACCGAGGGTGTAGTAGAATAACTGAGGGTGTAGCTGAATAACTGAGGGTGTAGCTGAATAACTGAGGGTGTAGCTGAATAACTGAGGGTGTAGTAGAATAACTGAGGGTGTAGCTGAATAACTGAGGGTGTAGCTGAATAACTGAGGGTGTAGTAGAATAACTGAGGGTGTAGCTGAATAACCGAGGGTGTAGTAGAATAACTGAGGGTGTAGTAGAATAACTGAGGGTGTAGCTGAATAACTGAGGGTGTAGCTGAATAACTGAGGGTGTAGTAGAATAACTGAGGGTGTAGCTGAATAACTGAGGGTGTAGTAGAATAACCGAGGGTGTAGTAGAATAACTGAGGGTGTAGCTGAATAACTGAGGGTGTAGTAGAATAACCGAGGGTGTAGTAGAATAACTGAGGGTGTAGCTGAATAACTGAGGGTGTAGCTGAATAACTGAGGGTGTAGCTGAATAACCGAGGGTGTAGTAGAATAACTGAGGGTGTAGCTGAATAACTGAGGGTGTAGTAGAATAACCGAGGGTGTAGTAGAATAACTGAGGGTGTAGCTGAATAACTGAGGGTGTAGCTGAATAACTGAGGGTGTAGCTGAATAACCGAGGGTGTAGTAGAATAACTGAGGGTGTAGCTGAATAACTGAGGGTGTAGTAGAATAACCGAGGGTGTAGTAGAATAACTGAGGGTGTAGCTGAATAACTGAGGGTGTAGCTGAATAACTGAGGGTGTAGCTGAATAACTGAGGGTGTAGTAGAATAACTGAGGGTGTAGCTGAATAACTGAGGGTGTAGCTGAATAACTGAGGGTGTAGTAGAATAACTGAGGGTGTAGTAGAATAACTGAGGGTGTAGTAGAATAACTGAGGGTGTAGCTGAATAACCGAGGGTGTAGTAGAATAACTGAGGGTGTAGTAGAATAACTGAGGGTGTAGCTGAATAACCGAGGGTGTAGTAGAATAACAGGGCTGTAGCTGTCGTACCTTCTGTGGTTGTCTCTGCAGAAGTCTCTGTTGTCGTCTGCACACCTAAAGATTGAAACAATCAGACATATGAGACTGTTTCACCTCTTCCTCCAAGCCTTATTACAGAACATGTTTGCACTGATGTTTCTGCATCAATCTTAAAACTCATACTCATTTATATACTTCTCATTAAATTCTTCCATTACCTTAATCTATTTCAACAATCCTAGTTTTTAATGAGCATGCTCCCATCATTCCCTGCTCCCATCATCACCATCTGTTATTATCTTCCTTATTGCAGAGTTCACATATTAGGTGTAAGGTCGCTTTTTCATGGCACTGTTCCTGCAGAATGATGCTGTTCTTGGGTGGTAGAGATGGCTGCTGCTCCCTGCCTCTTTATGTGTGTTCACATTTTTATTTCTGTTTTTTTAAAGTATTGTCACAAAGGCAGAAGTTGATGGCAAAATCTAAATCTATATGACAAAAAAAGGAGCAACAACAATAAAAAAAAAAAAAAGAAAAATGTGTATTTGCCAACTGTGAGTCTGGGCCAAGTAGAGAGGCCTAGTAGCAGGAGGTTGGGTGAGGCTGTGTGTCAGTAGAGCCCATCTACAAAGAGAAGGCAGTGGCTATCACAGTATTCATCAACACTATGTCATATAGAAATGCTAAAATAACATCATCTTCATCCTGAATTGCACTGGTTCAGCAACAACTGCAAAAAAGGTTGAAATAACGGGAAATGAAATCTAACTTTAACATGACACTTGCATTAGCAACAGTTGCAGTAGTTGCTAACAGCTGAAAGGGGGTCGGCGTCCCTTACCTCTGGAGCTGCAGAGTTTTGGGTTTGCACCCCCGCACCCTTAAACTACATCACACGTAAACACCTAAGAATGAAAGGCCTACACAGAGGTAATACTCCTGACACTGTAGCTGTTAGACAGGCTGCACATCACATGAAGGCAGCCGTGCAAAGCCCTTGGAAAATAACATGCCATTCTTAAGGAATGTCATGATTTAAAGAATTTATGCCAGTGTCTCCCCTCTTAAAAACATCCAGATACAGTATCTTATTTTAAAAAGTTTCTCACCTTTGATCACTTGCAGCTCAAAGTGATGTTTTTGGTCATTAAACCAGCCTGGCATTTCCACTCTGCAGCCGTAGCGTCCAGCGTCTGACTCCGTGAGGTTCAGGATGGTCAGAGAAACGTCTCCTCGGTCCAGACGTCCTAATAGTTGATACTTTCTAGAATCTCCTTGTGTCACTTTATTTCCATCTGTTGATATTAGTGGGTTGCTGCAGCCTGAATTTGGAATCTCTCCTCGACTCCAACACATTGAGCATGCTCCATTTCTCTTTATGTCATATCTACAGGGCAGAGTCACACTCTGACCCACTTGACCAATGACGATGCTGCATTCACTGACTGTGGAGACAATAAATATATAAATATCAGTGCTCTGTTTGACAGAAATGGCTTCTTTCTCACCATAGACCAGCCAGAGGGTTTAACCTCCATGCCACCTTTATTAACATTTATCTGATCTGATGTACAGAGCTGGTGTAGGTACCAGATCTGCTCAGGGTCCTGTCTCTGCCAGAGACTTAATGACTGGCTGTACATCAGCAGGCTGATAAAGGTGGTTTTCAAAACCTCTAAATAGGATGTTAGTCAAAATTTCCAGAAATGGGTGCAGGTAGTGTTTGTCACGTCCTATGGCTCCTTTCCTGCATGTCATTCCCAACTCTCTCATCCCTGTCCTATCTCTATTAATGAAGAGAACAAGGAAGCATTCCTGATTCCTAGTCATCTGCCTTTATTATCATTCGTCTCCCATCTCAACAGAATAAGAGAAAGAAAAATTGGGAAAATAGGAACCAAGGGAAAAATATCATCATCTCACATCATGCTGCAATACAATTCCTACAAAAGTATTCACCCCTTGGATGTTCTACTCTTTTATTTAATCTTAAAATCAATCATGGTCAATACAACTTGAGTTTTTCCACACAAAAAAAACCCTTTTTAATGTCAAAGTGAAAACAGATTTCTACAAAGTAATGTCAGTTAAATAAAAATAAATAAATAAAATACGTGACTGCATAAATATTCACCCCTCTAAAGTGACAGAAGTCCAGACAGTTGGTGCTAGTGGTCTCACAGTTAGAGAAATGGAGATCAGCTGTGTCTCAGTGATTCCAGTATAAAGACACCTATGTGTGGAAGGTCCAGTCACTGGTTCATCAGAACTCCTAGCTACCATTGTATCATAAAGACAAAAGAACACTCAGAGAAAAGGTTATTGAAAAGTCTAAGTCAAGAGATGGAGAAAAAAACATCTCAAAGTCTCTGAACATCCCCCAGAATTCAGTTAAATCCATCATAAAGAAATGAAGGAATATGTCACATGTGTAAATCTGCCTAGATCAGACCATCTTCACAAACTGAGAGAGCATGCATTCTTCTTCTCTTGTTACTAAATCGTAGTTGGTAAACAGCTTACAGGTGAGCTCCAAACAGAGAATTATTTTTATAATAAATTTAAAGAGTACAAAAAAATATAGTTTCATAAAGCTTTAAAGAAAGAAACAATCAATTAAATGGCCAAAATCAGAAGTTTTAGTCTTCCATTCATCAGTCTGATCCATTTTTAATCAAAGACAGAATGAATGAAAGTTCATGATGTTTAAGTCTGACCTGTCACTGTAGATGTAAATAAATGAATAAAGAGTACCTGAGAGGAGGGCGAGGAGCACAGCGATCTTCATGATGAACAGAGACGCTCTGAAGAGAAACTAACACTCACTCACCACATTCACACCACCCTCCACCCCCCACAGAGTCTCTGCATGCTGTAACTGAGGATGTAGTAGAATAACTGAGGGTGTAGCTGAATAACTGAGGGTGTAGCTGAATAACTGAGGGTGTAGTAGAATAACTGAGGGTGTAGCTGAATAACTGAGGGTGTAGTAGAATAACTGAGGGTGTAGCTGAATAACTGAGGGTGTAGTAGAATAACTGAGGGTGTAGCTGAATAACTGAGGGTGTAGTAGAATAACTGAGGGTGTAGCTGAATAACTGAGGGTGTAGCTGAATAACTGAGGGTGTAGTAGAATAACTGAGGGTGTAGCTGAATAACTGAGGGTGTAGTAGAATAACTGAGGGTGTAGCTGAATAACTGAGGGTGTAGCTGAATAACTGAGGGTGTAGCTGAATAACTGAGGGTAACATTAAGTTCCTTTGTAAAACAAAAAAAAAGTAGCAATCACAAATGCTCATCACAGTTCCAGTCAAGAGCCATGAGTATAAAAACCTGATTGTCTACAATGATTTTATCTGAAAACGTGTGACCTTTTCTTGTGTTTGGTTGTTGACTTCCACATTAGAGACATTTTCTATTTAGATGTTTACACCTAACTGTTCTGCAGGAGGAAGTCACAGCTTCACATTCAGGCCTTGCATGAAAACTACAGAGATTTAGTCAGTTTTGGATCTATGTGCAGCAAACACTTTCATCTGAACACCTAACTTATAGGAAAATGATCAACAGTGCAGTTTTCCGGTGGATTGTTTCTGTGCAAACTTGGCCTAGTTTAGAGACGAAGCTTGTTATTCCACACACAGCGTTTGTTCACTCTGGCGGTTGAGTGTTCACTCTGGTGGAGCGCGTTTGCTGTTTCCTGCAACCTCATTCATCACCACACAACCAGCGGTGTGATGGTCAGTGCTGTAGGGCTTGTTTGGTGAGGAAATAAGGCGCAGTTTTGAAGGTGTTTAAAATATGTCATTAAAAAGGTTCTCACCTTTCATCAGGGTCAACTCAAAGTGATGTTTTTGGTCATTAAACCAGCCTGGTCTGTGCACTCTGCAGCCTAGCTTCCAGCGTCCATCTCTCTGAGATTCAGGATGGTCAGAGAAACGTCCCCTCGGTCCAGCCGTCCCAATAGTTCATTCCTTATGGAAGACTTTTCCATCACTTTGCGCCCATCTGTCAATATGAGTCGGTTGCTACAGCCTTCCACTGGAATACGTCCTCACCCCCAGTACACTGAGCATGCTCCAAGTGCCTTAATGTTGTAGCTACATGGCAGAATGATGTTCTGGCCCACCTGACCGATGATGAGGCTGCATTTACCAACTGTGGAGACACAATAAGAAATTTAATGTAAGGCTCTGAGTCCAGTCTGACACTCCACACCCAGACCTGATTTACTATAAGACCCTCTAAATGAAAATAAATGAAAATGAAAATAAATCCCTTAAATAGATCAAGTCTGACAGTGAAGTAGGCTCAAAGATCTCCAACACGTCATGGAACCATCTAAAGAAATTCAAGAACAGATGAGAAACAAAGTTACTGACAACTATCAGTCTGAAAGGGTTACGATATTTCTAACGCTTTAGGACTCCAGCCAGCCACGATGAGAGCTATTTTCCACAAATGGAGAAAACTGTGAACTAGGGCTGAATGATTTGGTAAAATAATAGAATTGTGATTTTTTTCCCCCCAGTATTGATATGCGATTTTTCCTTATGTTCCTCATCTAAAGTACTATTTTCGAAGAAACATGAGCAGTAAGTTTTTCTATCTTATAACCAACACAATATTAGAATAAACAAGGGCTTAGAATTTTTAAAAAGCTAATTCTTATTATTTTTACTTGAAGGGATATAAATTGTTGTGTTAAAGGGAATGATGATTTTTTTTGTCATTTTCATATTTGATGAGAAAAAAAAGGGCAAAAATAACCTACAATTTTTGTAGACTATTCTAAAAAAAAAAATGGCACTATATTGTTGCATGATTTGTCATGCATAACATCTCTGCTGCAAAAACATTCTAAACCAGCATTTTGACAGAAGTATTGCACCTTCTGCAATTTAAAAATTGCAGCAGGCCATATTGGGATTCAATCTAATTTTCGATTAATTGCCTAGCCCTACTGTGGAGTGGCCGGCATACAAAAAGAGCGCATGGACGACTCATCCAGGAGGTCCCAAAAGAACCCAGAACAACATCTAAAGAGCTGCAGACGAGTTCATGATTCAACAGTCACAAAGAGACTGGGCAACAATGGCATCATGGGAGAAATCCAAGGCCAGAACTACTGCTGACCTGGACCACTTGCTGTAATTGATGGAACCATGAACTCTGCTCTCTAGCAGAAAATCCTGAAGGAGAATGTCCATCCATCAGTTCAAGACCTCAAGCTCCAGCAAACTTGGGTTATGGAGCAGGACAATGATCCCAAACATACCAGCAAGTCCTTAAACAGGCCGTCCATGCTGGAAAAGCCTCCAATGTGGCTGAATTACAATAAATCTGCAGAAAAGAATGGGACAACATTTGCTTGACTCTGGAATAAGCCTTAAACTTTGACATGTTGTGCAACAAAGACTATGCCAAGGAGTTTTGCCTGAAAATGAGTGACACCCAGTTATCAAAATGTTGCCAACATATTTGTGCAATTCAGAACGGGTGCACGGATTTGGCTGAAATTTGTCTTCCACTGACTTTTCTGGATGTGAACATGATTTTGCAGGTCAGATACTGTGAAGGAATTCCCCTGCAACCTGAGAAAGCGCGCTCCGAGCCAGTTTAGCCTTCTTTTTTTGAGATGTTATCAATGTATTTGTGAAATAAAGACTGTTAAGTAAATCTCTTGCAACATGAGTGACATCCAGCATGAAAAATGCAGGCAACCTTTTCGTGCAATTCATAAAAAGCACTAACCTCTCAAAGCAGATGGATACGCCTGTTAATGTGCTTCCCACTGGTGAATCCATCTTTCAAAGCTCCCTCTGAACCGTTTGGGCCTGAATAGAAAGTGACAGGACCAATCAATGACGAGTACTTTCGGGCGCAGCGGAGTTGTGATGTAAGCAAGCAGCAACAAAAGGCCGGTGCAATTATGGCGGAAGAGCTTAGCATGGATGCTGCTGAAGCGTAACCTGACACGCCAGTTGTTAGGACTTTATTCGAGGTAAAAAACTAACATCGTTGTTTTCACCTTATGTCTGAACAAAAGAAACTCAAAACTCCTGTATCAATAAGAATACATGATGAACATTTTTGAGCTGTTTATCAGAACTTGACGACATTTCTTCTTTAAAAGAAGAACAACAGCAGTGAGTTGTTTTCTTTTCAAAAACGACAATTCGTGTACTGACATGTCTATAGTTGCCATGGTTCGCGTTTTTTCTGGGTAGCTGTGCACGCACACCTCGGTCACGTGTTTTGTTGCTCTGATTGGCCCGTAAAGATGTGACAGACAGAATATTCATCTGAAACACATCCATCTGGAAAACCTTCAATACTAAGCGTTTGGGAAAGGGCAGAGAAATTGAAAAATATCTGGAGTGTGATTAGATGAATGTTCTGTCTGTCACATCTTTACGGGCCAATCAGAGCAACAAAACACGTGACCGAGGCCTGCTGTATGTGCTGTTCCTCCTGTCGTCTGTCCTCTTCCTCTGTGATGAGACCAGTTCATTCAAATAAAGTCCTAACAACTGATAACTTGTGTATTGTTGGATGTTCTGAAGTCCATAGGAGGTATTGGTCGGGGGCCGCGGTGCTCTTGGCGGAGCGGTTGGTTTCGTGTGGGCCCGCCACGACATGCCATTACGGCGTGGGTGTGACTGGCCTGGCGGATCTGGCAGCGCCGCTGGCATGCTGCGTTTGCCGGCTGTCAAAATCTGCACACTTCTGAAGAAGGCGAGAGCTGCTCGCCGAAACTGTCAAGGTAAAAAACTAACGTCGTTATTTTCACCTTATCTCTGAACAAAAGAAACCCAAAACTCCAAGTTCTGATAAAACTGGCGCTTCAGCAGCATCCACGCTAAGCTCTTCCGCCATAATTGCACTTGCTTGCTTACGTCACGACTCCGCCGCGCCTGAAAGTACTGCCCCTCGTCGCTGATTGGTCCTGTCACTTTCTAACCGGGCCCAAACGGTTCAGACGGGAGCTTTGAAAGATGGATTCACCTGTGAGAAACATGGAAACCTGCTTTACAAGGTTAGCTAAAGCACCAGTTTTTTCAGAACTTGACATTTCTTTGTTAAAAGAAGAAAGAACAGCAGTGAGTTGTTTCTTTTCAAAAACGACAAAGGTCGCATCAGGATGAAAACAATGAAGGTCAGAAGACTTCCTGGCTGAGCTACAAGATGGCGAGGATTTTTTAAACTGAAGCAGCGACACAGATGAAGGCTGAGAGTTTGAGTGAAGGCAGCAGCATCAAGGCCGACTACAGTATTTTAGACATCAGTGTTAATAACTCCATCACACCTGATAGCCCAGGTCTGATGGAGCAGGGATGGGCTAAAAGAAGAAGGTGTTGGTGAACTGATTTGACTGGTTGATGATTTTAAAAAATGTTAATAAACTTTAAAATAAAGGCAGTTATTTAGAATAAAAGCTGAGGGTTTTAGATTTGAATGTTGTTCATTTCTCCTCCCTATCTTGTTGTAAACATTGAAATTCTTTTAATTTCTGGGTGTTTGGAGGTTAAAGGCTTTAGAGGAGGTGGTCTTAGGCCTTCAGGGTTAATATAATTTCAGTGAGATAATTCTACGTACTGTAGCTTTAACTATGCGGTGTCTGAGGGCTGTTGTTGAAGTCGGTGTGACTATAACGTGTTAGATCATCATGTTCATGATGGACAGCATCAGCACATGACTTCCTGTTTTACCGTCTGTTTCCTGTTTGTGAAGCCTGGACTGACAGCATGGCTCTACACTGTAAAAAATACCCTCAGACCTCAGTAAAACAGGCGCAAAGCTTTAGAGAAAACAGGTGAAAACTTTAAAAATGTGAATATTGAGATGTCTGCATGGGTCACAGTCAGGATTTTCTCTTCTTCAGTAATAATCCATGCAAGAGCAACACAGAGCAGAGCAACAGAATGATATTTACAGTAATTTTTTAAGTAAAAGATGCAAGATTGGTGCAAGTAGTCTCTAGGGCTGGGCAATTAATCGAAAATTCGATTACATCTGCTGCAATTTTCAAATCACAGGAGTTGCAATACTTCTTTAACTTGAAATGTGTTAAAATAGCAGTTTAATAATTTTTTATTTAATCACTTTTTGCAGCGGCAGAGATTTTATGCACATTATGCAAACATTCAAGTGTCAATTTTTTATAATGTTTTTTTGTTTGTTTTTTTATGTATGTTTTTCTTTATCAAAATGAGTGACATAAAAATGATAATGCCCTTAAACAATGAAATAACATCACATTTGCAATATGAGCAAAAATAGTCAGCTCACTCTATCTAAAACTGATGAAGCCTAGTGTTACTACATGGAGGTCAAACCCCAGCTGCAATCAGCTGGAAGCCAGCCTCACCTCCTCCACCCCAGCCGCCTCCTTTATAGCTTAAAGCTTGCCCCCCCCCCCAATTCAGATTCATGCTACTGTGGATTAATTGCTTCGGAAATGATTTGATTGTTTCCAATACACATGGTCTTATTTATGAAATTATTTATTGCTTGAATTTGTCGAAAAATACACGAGGTTAACCCAAGAATAATCGCAATATTTGGGAAAAAAAATCACAATTAGATAATTTTTGCAAATTGTTTAGCCCTAGTGGTCTCACAGTTAGTGAAATGAGGATCAGTCTGAGAGCAGTGAATGTGTCTCAGTGATTGTAGTACAAAGACACCTGTGTGTGGAAGGTCCAGTCACAGGTTCATCAGTATTCCTGGCTACCATTACACCATGAAGACGAAAGAACATTCAGGGTTAGGGTTATTGAAAAGTCTAAGTCAGGGGATGGAGACAAACGCATCTCCAAGGCTCTGAACATCCCCCAGAGTTCAGTTAAATCCATCATGAAGAAATGAAGGAATATGTCACATGATAAATCTGCCTAGATCAGATCGTCCTCACAGACTGAGTGGGCGTGCAACTGTTGGCCGGGTTCTTCACCAGTCAGAGCTTTATGGGAGAGTGGCAAAGAGAAAGACACTGTTGAAGAAAATTCAGATTCAATCTGGACTAGAGTTCACCAAAAGGACCGTGGGAGACTCCATGGTCAAGAGGAAGGAAGTTCTTTGGTCTGATGAGACCAGAATGGAGCTTTGAGACCATCAGACAAGACGCCAAACACTGACATCACCACAAACACACCATCCCCACTGTGGAGCACGGTAGTGGCAGCATCATGCAGTGGGGATGCTTCTCAGCAGCTGGCCCTGGAAGACTTGAAAAGGTAGAGGGGGAAATGAATCCTGGAGGACAATCTTCTTCAGTCTGACAGAGACCTACAGCTTAGAGAAGATTTATTTACCAGTAAGACAATGAGCTGAAGCATCCAGAGAGAGCTACACAGAAATGGTTTAAAGACGACAAGGGGAATGTTCTGGAGGGGCCGAGTCAAAGCCCGGACCTCAATCCAATAAAGAATTTGTGTCTGGACTTGAAAAGGGCTATTCACGCCTGATCCCTTTACAACCTGACAGCTTGAGCAGTTTAGCAAAGAAGAATGGAGTAATATTCCAGATGTTTGATCCTGACTGAGACCTCTCCACACAGACTCAGAGCTGTGACTGCAGCCAAAGGTAACTATGGGGTTCATTTAAGAAAACAATCTCCTGATTCAGATTTTAACATACACACAAAATAAATACATAAATGTTTCCTCCCCATCATGTAATCAAATCCCCGTCTCCCAGCATACTCACCACTATTGTAACGGCCCTGGGTGCAGTACCTAATCTGACCACAACCGTAGATGGTTGTATCAGTGGCGCTGTTGAGCTTACATGACTAAATTAATACACTCAGATTATGGAATTTTTGTTTTCTAAATTCATGTTTATAAATAATTGTTTGTAAAGGAGCATTCTGGGGTTCATTTTAATAATGACATAGGTTAAATTTCACAAATTTTTGTCACTTTTTTGTCACTTTTCTCCCTTTTTGACACTTTTATCCTGCTTTTTGCAATTTTTTGCCCATTTTTTGCCACTTCTCATCCATTTCAGCTGGCTTTTGCAATTAAATGCCACTAATTTCCCATTTAGCCACTCTTTTATGCTGTTTTCCCGTTATTCCTCACTGTATATTCTGATATTTGCCCATTTTAGTCACTTTCACTCATTTTTCTCCATGTTTTTGCCACTTTTGAACCATTTTTTGCCATTTTTCTCCCAGTGTTTGCTGCTTTAAGCCCATTTTTGCCACTTCTTTTTGTCACTTTTCTCCCCTTTTTGACTTTTTTATCCTGTTTTTGAAATTTTTTGCCCCTCATTTGCCACTTCATGCCTATTTAAGCTGGCTTTTGCAATGAAATGCCACACTTTGCCCATTCTCCCACCTTTTATTTTCTGATTTTTGCCCCTTTTCAGGCACTTTTCACTAATTTTTTGCCACATTTAACTCATTATTTGGTCACTTCTCACCCATTTTTGCCACTTTTCTCCCAGTTTTTTGCTGCTTTTTGACCATTTTTGCCACCTTTAACTTATTTTAATTGCCACTTTTTACCCCCTAGATTGTGGCTCTTGCAAATGTATTTTTCAAAAACTTTACTCTTTGGTTGAGCAGGGTTCAGTTACACTGTTGTAGAGTGTTTTTTCTTATAACACCGTTAAAACGATCCGGTTACAGAAAACAACAGTGCTGCCATCGGTGCTGTTCTGCTGCCCTCTGGTGTCATAAGGAAACAAGGAAAAAATATTAAAAAGAGGAACATTTGAGTCATTTAAGTTTAAAATTAAGACGTAGAAAATGTTGAGTAACTCTTATTATAGTCTGATATTTATTCAAGAGCGGTATGTAATGATTTATGGACTGTAAAGTTATTTATAGTGTAGTTACAGATAGGGCTGGACAATTAATTGAATTTTGATCGTGATTTCAGCTTTGGCTTCTCATGATCATAAAAACATTATAATAGAAGAAAAACGATTAATGTGTGCTTCAAAGAGTATTTTTAGGTTGTGTTTTTGGCTGTTATTAGTGTTTTTTTGCACGTTGCAAATTTTGCAAGTTTTACAGGAGTGCATGTAGATTGGATATTTATTTTTATTAATGTTTTTTTATTGCTATTATTTAATATATTGTTATTATTTTACTTGTTACTAACTTATTTTTGATTGTTCTTTTAAGTTGTGGTTCAATAAATACTCAAATTTTGAAATCCATGAATAATCGTGTTTATTAATCTTGATTTCAATATCAATCAAAATAATCGTGATTATTATTTTTGCCATAATCGTCCAGCCCTAGTTAGAGAGGAAAATAGACCCAAAATGGCTGTTAAACGCGGTTAAACTGTGCCTGCTTTGAACGTGCTTAGTTTAATATTAATGCTGAAATACTGTAGTTATATTACTCATAAAATACCTGAGAGTAAAGTTAATCCGAGCCAGTACACCTCCCATAGTTATTATTATCTAATTTAAGGATAATTCTGTGTAGATGAACGTTAACAAAGACGAACCAGGCTAAGTTAGCCTCTAACTGCTACTAGCTAGGCTAACTCTTTTCTAGCTTAATGTTAATGTCTTTTTTAACTCGATAATAAAGAGATAAATGCTCTACTCACCACATTACTGACACTTGAAAACATAGTTTCCTTCTCCATCTCCTCCAGCCAGCTGACACACCTGAGTCTTCTTCCATTAAACTCCACAGCAGAGAGAGGGGGGTATTTATGTGAAATACGCTGTGGTTATTACACAAACAGACATTTAACACGTAGATTTATGACTTAAAAAAACGTTATTAAAAAAACAAACAAACAAACAAAAAGGGGTTTGCCTTTGACTTCAGACTGCTTAATTATTGCAGGATGATGAAGTACGGAGGCTCTAAGATGACAAGTAAACAAAAATCCAACTATGTATGTGATTGTTTTTATACATCGATTAAATATTTCTCAAATAGCAACTTATTTTGTAATAACTTTGTTGGCTTCTTTTTTCTGATACAAATTAATATCAGCTATTTATTAAGCCTTCTGTTGGTGTTAAATAAACTTTTACCCTACGGATGACCAAAAAATGGCAACATACATAAACAGCAATAAAAAATATTCACATTCAAATATTCCATACATTTTCCAACTATTTTTTATAAATGTTTTAATAGAGATCAGATCTGATAATAAATATCACATATTGTTTTTTGTATTCAATCCTTTAAATGCCAGTTTCAGTGGCATTTTGGAGGGTTAAATAAGCACATATGTTCTTTTTTTTTCATTTAATACATGCAAACTTATTTCCTTGAAGGGGATTAAAACAGCCTTTAACATGCTGATAATGAGCAACAACTTTAATTTTTCATCATGTTTTCTTAAATATTAATGTCTTAATGAGGTGTAACACTCTGTGTAGAAGTGATCAAAAATAGAAGCAGTACATATAGTGATTAAATTCTCTACTTTAAATGTTTTCCCACTTTTTTGACATGAGTTTTAAAACCAAGATCAGACCTAATCATAAATATTAAAAAAATATAACCATTTAACCATTTAAACTCCAGTCTAAGTGCAAACCCCCTGATGTTTTAAATGTAAAAATACAACAAATTTAATATTTTTCATATACTACATGCATTCAGACTTCTTTAAAATTTAACATAAATATCTGCTGTTACATCCCTAATTATACAGCAGGTTTGTTTCTTCAGATTTAATGCATTTGTGGAGAATAATGTTTATTTCTGCTTCTGTTTTAACAGAAAGAGTCCCACATTAACCTCTTTATCCATTCATTTAAGCTGTATCACATTCACTGTCAGCCATCACGTCTATGTGCAGATAAAATTACAGTTCATGACTTTATTGTAAAAGGAGCTCTAGATACAGATGAAAGAGGCTGGGATGTTGTGTGTTTTAGATATTTTTTTTTAACCCCCATCCTCCACATTTAAACATCTTCAATGATGAACTGATATCAGAGCTCTCTGTCCCTCCTCTGATTCTAACAACAGTCCATCTATCATCTCTGTGGTTCAGTATCTCTACATGCTGATTAAAATGAATGGACGGTAATTAGCCACCAGCTAAGAGGCTAGCAGTGACTCTCTAGCAGCTTTTCTCGCTCATATTTTCACAAACATGCTTTAAAAATGACACACGGATATACTATTTAGACAATAAATCTATGGGGTACTGGTTAGACTTGGATGACAACTGAGGGCCTAGGCTGGCCTTGTGCAAACGGAAAGGATGGAATGCCTTAAGAAGATTACATCAATGGCATAAAAAAGGCTTTTAAGAATAACATCATCAAAGGCAGAGGATAGAATGTTTTATAAGCTTTTAAGAATAACATCATCAAAGGCAGAGGATAGAATGTTTTATAAGCTTTTAAGAATAACATAATCAAAGGCAGAGGGTGGAATGTTTTATAAGCTTTTAAGGATGTTATCAAAGGCAGGGGATGACATGTTCACAAGCTTTAAAGGATGACATCATCTGTCTAGAGCCTTTTAAAGACTTTAAAAGATGACATCATCAAAGGCAGAGGATGGAATGTTGGTAAAGCTGGGGATGTTGTGGGCTTCTACCCTTTATTTTTGCCATAGGCACACTGTAGTTGGCAACTTTTAGGAACGTGGAAAACGGGTGTGACACCAGCTCCATCCATCTTTACACAGAACTGTCCTCCTCCTCCTCTGATTGGTTCATCTTCCAGCCATTCTCTGCCCTCTGATTGGCTCTCCAGAACCCTGCACATATAAACCAAAGACAACAAAGCCCTCTGAGTGGTAGACAACCAGAAAGACATAAAGTCCATTTTCTATCAAAACTAGTTTTGTATAATCTTTGTATTTGTTGTGATAAGTCTATATTTCCTTTTCACTGTAACTACATGTTCTAAGCACATGAAAGGGAGTGTACTAACGGTAAGTGGCAGTCAGCATCAACGCCGGTACGAAGACGATGAAGGACGCTCTCAGCGTGTTCATGATGAAGTTCTGCAGACGGCTCACAGCGTTCTCCTGCTGGTCCGATGACTGAAAACACATCAACACTCATGTTAGGGCATGTTTACATGCCTGTTACCATGACCAACAACACCACAACACTGGGGGCGGAGCCAGAAAAGAGCAGTGCAACAGCATTATAATCACTATTCTAGACTTTTTACTTCATCGTTCTAGTCTAAGTCAGTGTTACCTGAACCAATGCCACCACTGGCCCTGTGGTGGAATCTGCTGTGACATCACTTCCTGTCTGCTGTGTCAGGTCTGCTATGTAGAAACCTGCTGAACAGAAAAAGTGGACCCAGACCTGAAGTTAACATGTTTATGGTTTCTGACAGGCTTCAGAGGAAACAGCAAAAACTCAGATTTTACCAAGATTTGTCAAATTCATCGTCAAAGATTTCATCTTAATCAAAACAATAACAAAGGATGACGTCAAAGGAAGTAAGGAATTATGGGTGGTTTCAGGTTCAAGACCCTAAAAACCAGAGGTGTGGACTTGAGTCATGTGACTTGGACTCAAGTCGGACTCGAGTCACAATTTTGATGACTTTGGACTCGACTTGACAATATCATGAAAGACTTGCAACTTGACTTGGACTTTGACATCAATGACTCAGGACTTGACTCGGACTTTAGTGTGATGACTGGAAAATACTTGAGATTTTCAGTGAGTGTGTTGAGTAAAATATGTCCCCATTCAAAGTATTCAACTAACGTGACCGTTATTCTGTCATTTCCAGCAATACACAAATGTTCACTTGTAAAATGGCGGTGGATAAGAAACTGTGACACTGAAATTAAGTTTGCTGAAGTCAATTGCAAAGTTAAGGGTGACGTGAATAACATCACATGAGTGTATTGCAGGTGTGGTTTTTTTTGGGGTTTCTGAACAAACTAATGTACTTATTATGTATTTAAGAAATCAATGTAAGATCAGCAAAGCTTATTTGAATTGTATTCTTTAAAGCACATGCCACAAAGTGGTGCACAAGCAAAGAGATAAAAGTTAGACACTTTTATGTAAGCAGTCAGTTTAAATGAAACAGGTAAACTAAATAAACATACAAATCTACTCAAAATTGTTTTAAAAACAAGAATAATAGTAGTAGATCATTATTATTGTTTTTCCATCCAAAATCTGTGATATATTAAATTAGCTTAGATGTATCAAGCTTTCTAATTTTTACCCTCCTTGGTGTAGCTTTTGTGTCTTTTAATTTGTCTTTTAATCAGTAACTAGTGGCTTACACGGTATTTTTTAAGTATTTTGCTCAACACTGTATGCATTATGTTATACTATGATAATTTTAAACTTTATTTATAGAGCACTTTTCAAAATCCATGTTAAAAACGACAAAAAAAAAAAAAAAACAGTTTATTATGAATATTTCCAAAGGGTCAAACCAGTTACTTTCCTTTCCACCATGTAGGAAAAAAGACAGATTAATAGATTGTTACATTGTTAAAATGGTATTTTATTTGGTAAACAGTGCTTATGACTTGTAAAGACTTGAAAATTTTAAGCCTATGAGTCTGGACTTGACTCGAATTGTCTTGTCTTTACTTGAGACTTGACTTGGACTTGCACATCTTTACTTGAGACTTGACTTGAGACTTGGGATTAAAGACTTGAGACTTGAGACCTGCAAAACAATGACTTTCTCCCACCTCTGCTAAAAAACCCACATGTCTCCATATGAGTCTAATGATCATACAGTAGCTCCTAGAGACAGACTGGAACTATGAACTGGAGAATTACTGGGTCAAAAAATGGATCAATAAATCCACATGTCTGATTAGAGAAGAACAGATGTGCCACCAATATCAGCATCTATTTTATCTTTAAGTTCCACCTGGACTAGAGACATGTTCAGATATTAGGATGGGAGGAGTGTAATGATGCTCCTCGAGGCTGGACTGGATGCAAAAGGCAAGGATGGAATGTCTAAAAGCTTTGAGGACATTATCTTCAAAAGCAAAAGAAGGAATATTTTATAAGTTTTGATAACATCTTCAAAGGCAGAGGAAGGAATGTTTTAAATCTTTGATGACATCATCTTCAAAGGCAGAGGAAGGAATGTTTTTTAAGCTTTAATGACATCTTCAAAGGCAGAGGAAGGAATGTTTTAATTTCTTTGATGATATTTTTTTCAAAGGCAGGGGAAGGAATGTTTTACAAGTGTGACTGATATAATCTTCAAAGGCTAAGGAAGGAATGTTTTTTAAGCTTTTTGACATCATCTTCAATGGCAGAGAAAGAAATGTTTTACAAGTGTGACTGATATAATCTTCAAAGGCTAAGGAAGGAATGTTTTTAAGCTTTTTTGACATCTTCAATGGCAGAGGAAGGAATGTTTTACAAGTGTGACTGATATAATCTTCAAAGGCTAAGGAAGGAATGTTTTTTAAGCTTTGATGACATCATCTTCGAAGGCTGAGGAAGGGATATTTTTAAAGCTTTGATGACCTCCTCTTCAAAGGCACAGGAAGCAATCTTTTAGAATCTTTTATGATGTTATTTCAAAGGCAGGGGAGGGAATGTTTTACAAGTAATACTGACATCATCTTCAAAGGCAGAGAAACGAATGTCTTAGAATCTTTGATGACATCATCATCAAAGGCTGAGGATGGAATGTTTTAAAATCTTTGATGACATTATCTTTAAAGGCAGAGGAAGGAATGTTTTTTAAGCTTTAATGACATCTTCAAAGGCAGAGGAAGGAATGTGTATAAGCTTTGCTGACATCATCTTTAATGACTGAGGAAGGAATGTTTTAGAATCTTTGATGATGCCATCTACAAATGCAGAGAAAGGAATGATTTAGAATCTTTGATGGTATCATTTTCGAAGGTAAGGGAAGGAATGTTTTATATTCTGATGACATCATTTTCAAAGGTAGAGGAAGAAATGTTTTACAAGTAATGGTGATGTCCTATCAAGGGCAGAGGAAAGAATGTTTGTGAAGCTGGGGATGTTGGGGCCTTTCTCTACATTTTTGCCCAATAGGTATATCTGTGTTCTAATAATGATAGAGAGATGACATATACTGAATTTCTTTATAACTCGTCTTTTTTGGTCTGAAGAATACCAGTTCTAATAATCCGGCTGTTTGAGTCTTGAGTTCTGTTGGCTTTTTGGGGATTTAGATTTACCATCTGGCCTGTTAGTTCCCTGAAATAGATGCTTTGTAATATTTGATTCACTCACTATGATAGAGTTTAGATAAATGGGGAGGGCCCTATGTTGGTCTTTACCAGGGGCCTCCATGTTACTGAAATGGCCCCTCTGGGTCCTGTACTCACCTGCTGTAGTGAGAGGCGTGTTCAAGTTCCCAGAATCCTCTCTGGCTGAAGGCTCTGAAACCGTAGAGTGAGCTTCAGGAGGACAGTAAAAACACAGTCAACACCACAGAAGAAGAAACATGTCTGATATCTGTTGATCTTCATGAATATTAAAGAAACCCTGGTTCTTACGTTTGATGATGATTAGGTACACGGAAGACGTCTGGTCATTGAACAGACCGGGCAGCTGAACTCTGCAGTGATAGAAACCAGAGTCTGACAGTCGAGAGTTCAGGATGGACAAAGATGAGGACAAGGAGGAGGACGAGTACCTGTAGAAGAGATGATCATTTTTATTGGGCTTAATATCTCCAATTACTTCCTAACATGTTGTGAGATAATTTTGCATTTAGATATGTAGATTATTTTACATAATAGAAAGGTGTGAGAGCTTCAAAAATAAGAGAATGAGAATGATCTGATAAACAATAATAAAAATAATACATCCTTAAGTTGTAAGATTACCAGAAACAAAACTCTGAATTTGAGTTAAGACTTACATTTACAGGAAGAAAAACTTTCATGTGGAAAAAGAGGAAACTTACCAAAAAAAAAAAAAAGTCAAAATTTTATAATTCAAAAAAAGAGGAAAACCTACTTGAAAATGTGTAAAAATTACAAGAAAAAAACATTGACAACTTACATAAAATACATCAGAATTAAGAATTTAAAAAATGACATCTTACAGGAAAAATCTACCTTAAATTTATGAGATAAAAGTGGAAAACTAACAGAAACAAACACCCCAAAATTTAAGTCTATACAGGGCAAATCTTAAAAAAAAAAAAAAATAGAGTTAAAAAGTTGAAAACTGGCGTGCAGGTGGCCTAGTGGTTTAAGGTGGGCCCCATGGACATGGGCAGCCCTGGTTTTGAGTCAGGCCATTATTTCCTGCATGCTTGCCCCACGCTCCCATCCCTGTTTCTGATTCTATCAACTGTCCTCTTCTCTAAATAAATGCATAAAAAGCAAAAAAGAATATCTTAATAAAAAAAAACAAAAAACAGAATTTCCAAGAATGAAAAGTGACAGTGGAAGTGGAAGTGTCAAGGAAGAGAACAACTTACAAGAAAAAAAGAAAAAAACATCATAGAGTTAAAAAAAAAAAAAAAGAAAGTACAAAGAACCGTCAGAAGAAACCGTGAAGAATTTAAATTTTAACATATTTAAGTGTGGGATACAACGAAAAGAACCCTCAGTATTTTTGAGTTTTAAAAGTGAAAACTACTAGAAAAAAGACAAAATTCAAGAGTGAAAAACCTTCAAGGAGAATCGGAATTTTTCAACTTTTAAAATTTGTAAGTTTGAAAAGAACCAAATGTCTCATAACTTTTTAGATGAAAAATTTAAACTGTGAGGAAAGATCCTGCAGAGAGCCTGATGAAATGACCCTTATTGTTGTGACTGATTAATAAGAAAATATTTCAGAATTATCACATTATCATGATACTGACACATGAACTGGAAAAAATCAGCAGAAAGCAACAGACTGACCACACCAGAGGAGGATTCTGATCTAAGAAGGGTTTGGAGTTAAGTTTATCATATATTTACAATTTTATTGTGTCTTAAATGTTTGATTTTATCAACCTGAGATTGTCAAGATTATAAAGTTAGGCATAAATGACTTAAAATTTTAAATTCTTCTTTAAAAAACTGTGTTAAATTCAGTGTGATTTACTCTGACTGAGAATATAACAATTGAAATTTGAGTTTCAAATAAAAGTCCACAAATGCTGTTAGAATCAGGAAAAAGGAGACTCAGAAGTCCCTAAAATTATAATTTTAAATCTTTTTTGGGTGATCATGTTGAATTTCAATAAATATCCACATTACTCTGCTAACACAAGATGCTAAAAGAAAATGGAGCTAACTGTTAATAGAAACATGATGACCACAAGTCACTGATGACATCACACCTGGAGGACTTCCTGTACGTAGTCTGATCTCCAGCCCGATTGATCACTGTGTTGTGGCAGGTAAACAGTGATGGCGCACCCAACCCCCAGCACACTTCCACACCTGGCTGGCTCGCCGACCCAATACGACATGGCAGCGTCACCCTCCTCCCAGCTACACCCACCACCGTCTCCATGGCAACCCCTGCTACAGTGATCGGCACTGACAAAAAAAAAAAAAACAACCCACACATTAAATTATTATCTGCCAATATAAGATATATACAGACTAATATAGACTGATATTTACAGCTGATATAGACTGATAATTACAGCTGATATAGACTGATAATTACAGCTGATATAGACTGATAATTACAGCTGATATAGACTGATAATTACAGCTGATATAGACTGATAATTACAGCTGATATAGACTGATAATTACAGCTGATATAGACTGATAATTACTGCTGATATAGACTGATATTTAGAGTTGATATAGACTGATATTTACAGCTGATATAGACTGATATTTACAGATGATATAGACTGATATTTACAGCTGATATAGACTGATATTTACAGCTGATATAGACTGATATTTACAGATGATATAGACTGATAATTACAGCTGATATAGACTGATAATTACAGCTGATATAGACTGATATTTACAGCTGATATAGACTGATATTTACAGATGATATAGACTGATATTTACAGCTGATATTCACTGATAATTACAACTAGAATAAACTGATATTTACAGTTGATAAAGACTGATAATTACAGCTGATATAGACTGATAATTATAACTAGAATAAACTGATATTTACAGCTGATATAGACTGATATTAACAGCTGATATAGACTGATATTTACAGATGATATAGACTGATATTTACAGCTGATATAGACTGATATTTACAGCTGATAAAGACTGATAATTACAGCTGATATAGACTGATAATTACAGCTGATATAGACTGATATTTACAGCTGATATTCACTGATAATTACAACTAGAATAAACTGATATTTACAGTTGATAAAGACTGATAATTACAGCTGATATAGACTGATAATTATAACTAGAATAAACTGATATTTACAGCTGATATAGACTGATATTAACAGCTGATATAGACTGATATTTACAGCTGATATAGACTGATATTTACAGCTGATATAGACTGATATTTACAGCTGATAAAGACTGATAATTACAGCTGATATAGACTGATAATTACAGCTGATATAGACTGATAATTACAACTAGAATAAACTGATATTTACAACTGATAAAGACTGATAATTTCAGCTGATATAGACTGATAATTACAACTAGAATAAACTGATATTTACAACTGATAAAGACTGATAATTTCAGCTGATATAGACTGATAATTACAACTAGAATAAACTGATATTTACAGCTGATATTGACTGATAATTACAGCTGATATAGACTGATATTTACAGCTGATATAGACTGATATTTACAGCTGATAAAGACTGATAATTACAGCTGATACAGACTGATTTTTACAGCTGATATAAATGGATATTTCATGGTAAATAATCAAACCAAACATATACAAATTTTGTGAAATTTTATTTTAAGAACCATGCCAAAGATCTATTATATTAACATCATATAAAACACTTGTTTACAAATTAACAAAAAGACAAATGATTTAAAAATTCTGGTTTAATTTGATCAGTCTTTGATAAATTCTCCATAGTTTCCGTTGTGTTAAAGGCATGTGTGATGTGTTTCAGGTGCAGACTCACCTGTGAAGAAGCAGACGGTGAGGGAGTGAAGAAGCAGCGACAGCATGTTGTTGTGTTTCCTCACAGACACAAAGAAGAAGAATCATCAGACAGACCAATCATGACTTCCTTTTTCCACCCGTCCCGATTATTTTTAGACACTCTGGTGTTTCCAAACAGGCCTGAAGTCTGAAAAAAAAAACACTCTGAGGAATTAAGACCAAAAAACAGACCAGAAATGCCTACATGTTTTAAAAATCATTCACATTTTAACAAACGCTGAAAGGTTCTTCTAACTATTGAACAAAACCAAAACTCCATTGTAAATAAAATGAGCTGCACTCAATCGCAGTCAAGCTGACAAATTGTCTTTCTAGAATATAATCTCTGTAACAACAACCAGGACTGTTTGAGAGGCCATTAGGGTGTGGGTAAATGCTGAAATAGCATTTTACTGCTGTTCCTATCCAAAGTGTTGAAAATCGCTCCTGCTGTCTTAAACCAGGAACATCTTTTTATTCTTTAAGGACTGGTATTTTGTCATGTTGGGCTCCTGTTGAGTGTAGCTCCATGAAAGATAAAAAGAAAATGAGGGTGTGTTAGCACATGTGTGTGTGTTCAGAGTTATTTCTCTGAAAATCCGGCAGCCCTAAGACTAACAGCACATGTTGTTGACTCCTGACACAGACTGTTGATTTAGTCCATTCCTAAATTTATGGCCTGCTTCACTTCTTTACCGCCTGTTCACTTATAACTAAAAATAAGGCAAAAACAAATATTTATTTCACTAAAATCAAAATTAAACTTTATCATAGATTTAAACCTTAGTCGCTTCCTAGGAAAAATATGTTTCTCTTATTTAATGAAAAAAGTTCATGGAAAAAAAAAAGTTAATGACATGATTTCTTTATATAGTAATGTATTTTTAATGACATCCTCTTATTTTACTCTAGGTGGCTTTTTAAAATTCATCTGTCCTTGTACTCAGTTGTTTTTTCGTTTGCCACATCTACTCGTCTCATCTCGAAGTGTCCTCTCCTTATGTCTTTGTCTCCTCTCTTTGCCTCATCTCCTCTTCATGTGTCCTTGTCTCCTCTTCTTGCCTCCTAGTCTCCTCTTCTTCTGTCTTTGTCTCCTCTCCTGACTTCTTAGTCTCCACTGCTTTCCTTGTCTCCTCTTCATGTGTCCTTGTCTCCTCTTCCTGTGTCCTTGTCTCCTCTCCTGGTCTCCTCTTCTTGTGTCCTAGTCCCCTTTCCTTACACTCTTAGCTCCTCACATTGTGTCCTTGTCTTTTCTCCTCGCCTCATCACCTCTTCATGTGTCCTTGTCTCCTCTTCTTGTGTCCTTGTCTCCCCTCCTTGCTTCCTCCTGCCTCTACTATTCTCCTCTACTAATCCACTTTCCTTACTTCCAAGTCTCCTCTCCTTGCCTCCTCTCCTTGCCACCTAGTCTCCTGTCCTTAACTCCTATTCTCCTCTCGTAGTCTCCTCTTCTTGTATCCCAGTCTCCTCTCCTTGCTTCCTCTTCATGTGTCCTTGTCTCCTAGTGTCTGCTCTGAATCTCTTCTCCTTGCCTCCTAGTTTCCCCTCGTAAACTCCTAATCTCCTCTCGTTGTCTCCTCTTCTTGTGTCACAATCTCCTCTCCTTGCTTCCTCCTGCCTCGCTTAGTCTCCAGTCCTAATCCCCTTTCCTGGCTTCCAAGTCTCCTCTCCTAGTCTCCTCTCCTAATCCCCTCTCCTTGCTTCCAAGCCTCCTCTCTTTGTGTCCTTGCCTCTTTGTCTCTTCTCTCCTCTCCTAGTCTCCTCTCCTTGCCTCCTAGTCCCCTCTCCCTAACTCCTATTCTGTCGTAGTCTTCGCTTATTGTGTTCCAGTCTCCTCTCCTTGCTTCCCAGTCCCCTCTCCTTCTCTCCTCTCCTTTTGTCCAAGTCTCCTCTCCTCCTAGTCTCCTCTTCTTGTGTCCCAGTCTCCCCTTTCCTTGCTGCCTTATTTCCTTCCTAGTCTCCTCTCCTTTTCTACTCTACTTGAGTCCTTGTCTCCTCTTCTTGCATAGTAGTCTCCTAACCTTGCCCCCTCTCCTTTTGTCCAAGTCTCTTCTCCTTGTATCCTCATCTCCTCTCCCCTCCTCCTAGTCTCCTCTTCTTGTGTCCCAGTCTCCTCTCCTTGCTGCCTTATTTCCTCTCCTATTCTACTCTACTTGAGTCCTTGTCTCCTCTTCTTGCATAGTAGTCTCCTAACCTTGCCTCCTCTCCTTGTCTACTCTCTTTTTGTCCTAGTCACCTCTCCTTGGCTCCTCTTCTTGTGTCCCTGCCTCCTTGTCTCCTAATCTTTTCCCCACTCCTTGTATCCTCGTCTCCTCTCTTCACCTCCTAGTCTCCACCCCTGTCTCTTCCTTTGTGTCCTGGTCTCCTCTCTTTGTGTCAGTGTCTCCTCTCCTTGCTTCCTAGTCGGTCTCCTTCAGGTCAAAGGTCGCAGTGTTTCTGTTGTTGCTCTCTCTCTCTCAGATGATATTTTTTCAAACATTCCTCTTTAATCACAGCCTCCCCTAAAATTAGAAACACTCTACATGTCTGTGAGCTCCCATAATGCATCACTCTCATGATAACTCTGTTGCAGCATACATGTTGATGTTTTCAGTCTCATGTTTAAACTTGCTAACGTCATTAAACTTCACTTAATAAATCTTGATTTACCGTAAATATCCTGATAGAGCTCACTGTGAGGCTCCGGCTGTTGAATTCCTGATGATTTCCTCCATGGGGGCTCTAACCTCCGCCGTGATGTCATAACCTCCTCAGGTAGACTCATCAGTGAGAAAGGATGGAACGGCTCCTGTAGGACAGACAGATTTACTGTAACAACCATGAAGACGTGGGCACTCATTGAGGATTGATGATAAGGAGTAGGAGGAAGAACAAGAGGAGAAGAAGAGGGAGTGAAGATGAAGAGCACTTGAAAAAAAGAGGAGGAGGAGAGCATAAAGAGAGGATGATTATGAAGAAGAGGAGGAGGATGTTGTCTGAAGATGGTTTTTCTATAAACCCTTATATGCCATTATTTCTGTGTTTAATGAAGGAATGATCTTTATGAACTCTTGCCCTTGCAAGAGAACAGTGGTTCTTAGTTACAGCCCTCACCTCTGGTCATGAGCTTAGAGAAGAGACTGAGAGAGAGAGATCATGGATACAAGCTGTTGAAATGAGATCTGGAGGGAGCCTGGAGCAAAGCCGCTATCCTTTTTATGAAAAGCAGACAGTTGAGGTGGTTCAAGCATCTGATCAGGATGCCTCTTCCTTGCCTCCCTCTGGAGGTTTTCAAGGCACCAGAAAACTGGGAGGAGGCCCAAAGGTAGACCCAGAACTTACTGGAGGGGAAACATAATCCATCTGGTCTGGGAAAACTTTGGAATACTCTTGGAGGAAGTGGAAAACATCACTAAGGAGAGAGGAAGAAGATGACTGGATGGTATAGATGGATGGATGGATGGATGGATGGTATAAATGGATGGATGGATGGTATAAATGGATGGATGGATGGTCTTCAGTGATAGAGAGATGGGTGGATGGGTGAATGGATGGTAAAAATGGATGGATGGTTTAAATGGATGGATAGTTTAAATGTATGGTTGGATGGTATAGATGGATGGATGAATGATGTATAGATGGATGATGGATGGTTGGATGGTCTATGGATGGATGGATGGTTGAATGGTATAAATGGACGGATATAAGGTTTATATGGATAGATGGATGGATGGTATAGATGGATGGATGGTAAAGATGGATAGATGGTTGGATGGTATACATGGACGGATAGAAGGTTTATATGGATAGATGGTTGGATGGTATACATGGATGGATGGTATAGATGGATGGATGGTCTATGGACAGATGGATGGTTGGATGGTATAAATGGAAGGATGTTTGATGGATGGTATAGCTGAATAGATGGATGGTTTATATGGATGGTTGGATGGTTTAGATGGATGGATAAATGATGGATGGTTGGCTGGTTGGATGGTATAAATGGATGGATGGAGGGTGTATATGGATGGATGGATGGTATACATAGATGGATGGATGGGTAGATGTTCTGTGGACAGATGGATTGCTGGATGGTATAAATGGATTGATGGATGGTTTATGTGGATGGTTAATTTACACATTATCATGGGGAACAGGGGGTGTAAAACATGTCAGTTTTGTCCTGTCTCTTGCTCCCGTCATAAATTCCATTCCACCCAAGATCTTTGTGGCAACATTTTACTTTCCAAAAGTGCATTGTTGAAAAACTTTGGAAATTTGGGTCATGATTTGTCATCAAAGATATTGATGGGTCCTGAGGCTAGACCAGTTGAGAACAACTGGTCTACATGGATGAAAGGATGGTAAAGATGGATGGATGGTTTATATGGAGGATATAGATCAGGGGTGCCCAAATTCTTTTCAGTGAAGGGCCAAAAATGAATCGGGGTGGAGGGTCGTGGGCCAAAACTAAACATCCATGTTGCAGTGCATGAAATTAAATAAGCCTGTAGCATAATTTTGCAAAATTATAACTCATACAAAGTAATTTTGAAAATGAATAACGCTATTCTTTACTGTATTTCACAGCGTGAAACTACTGAACATCCATATGGCACAAATACTAATTAGGCACACTGCCTTGAAATCATTTTCAGTAAAAAAGTACTCATGTTCCCAACTATTTTTAACTTTCTCTTATCAGTGTGCCGCTGCCTCACACACTCCATCTCTGCCATGACCCCAGCTTGACCCCAGCATCTTCTCACTGACTCACTCTCTGGTCATGGGCTTCCAGATCTGAGCTGACGGGAGCTCAACAGCGCCACCCTATCCCCAATGTAACACAATGTTAATTTGTGGTCAGGAGAGGAAGTGCAACAATAAATAAATATTGAAAGAAATATTTAGACTGCTGGCGGTGGGAAAATAATAATTAAAAAAAAAAAAAATTTGAACATGGGCAGCGGGCCAAAAATAATAGCTTGTGGGCCAAAGTTGGCCCGCAGGCCCCAAATTAAACAGCCCTGATATAGATGATTCCAAACTGTTATATACTGTATTTTAACCTTTTCAGCCCCATTTAAGCTCCTCGTTATCATATCCAGGTGTTCTGTACCTCATTAGTGTTCCCACTCATTGATTATTGTCAGTTTATCTTCAACAGGCCAGAATTAATGCCCACCACCAGCTGTGTGATGTTAACCCTTACGTATACCTAGGCACATTCTTTGCATTCTGTTCTGTAATTCTTGACCTAATTTGTGTTCTTAGATGCGACTGGCTTGAAACTGCACAAAGGTGGGCATTTTTGCTCATTTTTAATTTTCATGCCAAATCATTACATTGACCTGTTTGGTGTTGTGTATAGGAAAATACTCCCGTATATATCCCTTGGGGACAAAACTTGCCCATTTAAACCCATTATAATTGCTTATTTCGATTGCAAATTTGCAATACCGTGTAACACTGTTACTGCCATTATCTGTGATGCAATTTTGAAGGGGAACCTTAGACCTGCAGTTTTTACTACTGACCACTAGATGGCGCTGTTACCCTTTTTGGGCCAAGCGTGTATCTGTAGGGCACTCAAAAGACACACTTACAGTTGAGTTTTTTTATAGCTCTGTGAAATAAAGGCATAAAGAAATCAAATAAAAAATGTTTGTGGTTGTTGATATGAATATAAACCTGGGTTTTGCATGTTTTGCATGATTTAAGAAATTGCATCTCTGAAGCGCCACTCTAATGTGCTTTGTTGGGGATATGCTCCAGGTCTATGTGCCGGTGCAGCCAAACTGCATCAATACCCATTGATCAGAAATCTCCAAACAGGAAGTCAAAAGTTAAGAGTATCAGGTATTTCAAACTCGATGTTGGTGGTAATTGATAACTTATGACTATCTTTGATAATATTTTTTTTTAAATCCACTTAGCATTTTTAATATGGAGAATATGTCATTCTGCTGATTTGAAAATTGAACAAACTGACATTTAAAGGGTTAAAAACACATAATATTGTGACAATGATTAAAGATTTACTATGTCATGATCAGACCTGGTGATAACGGAAAAAAAAAAAGTTTTTAAAAATAATAAATCATGAATTTTAGCATTTAAAATAGGTGCAGAAAATGTCCCCTAGGGATACATGTGTGTAGTTGTTTAAAGGGATGCCTAAGGGTTAAAGCTTGCTGAGAGAAGAGCAGATGCTAATACATGCTAACAGATGCTAATAATTCAGTCATTAACTGGTCTGAACACTTTGAAGCAGCTGGAGAGCTTTACAGTGACGTGGCCTTTTATTAGCATCGAGCTAATTAGCGTTACACTGAACATCTTTAAAGCCTGTTAGCATGATGCTCATTCTGAGTTAGCACCTCCTCATTTACTCACTCTGCCCTCATTAGCATCTAATGATTAGCATCAGCATACTGAAGAGCATTCAGCTGATGTTAGCCGCATGCTAATTAGAGCTGGAGAGGTTCGGACACGGAGGATTAATCAGGAGGAACGACGATGTTTCTGTGGCTACAGGACGGGAGAGCATGGACACGGTGTGACTATAAATCTGATCAGAGGTTAGTACGAACACGACCACACCTTCAGCTGTAAACTAGGATCATCTACGGAGGCCCAGAGAGGACAAAAACAAAGAAAACACAATCATGGTTAGTCATTCTAAGAACTCAATGACAAACATCCAAAGCAGTCTCGAAATGATCCCACGGAGCGCCATGGTCACGGCTAAGAAGACGCCCTCCTCAGGAATCTCACTGTGGTTTTGGTCTCTACCCAGACCGTCAGTGACGGTTGAAACAGAGATCAACCAGTAAAATGAAAGCTTTGCCTTCTGCCCTGCTTTCTCTTCACCACAGCGGTCAGATATACCAGTGGTTCTCAACCTTTGGGTCGGGACCCCTTTGGGGGTCGCGAGACACTGAGAGCTGGTCTCCAGATGCCTTAAAAAACAAATCATGTTATTTAAATTACACTGTTGCCACTTTACACCAACTCTGTCACATTTTAACCCATTTTCATTATTTCTACCACCAATTTAACACATTTTTACCATTTAACACCTATTTTTGTCAGTTTTAAACTCTTTCCAACACTTTTTTCTGCCTGTGTTTCCAACTTCTAAACTAATTCTTGCCACTTAAGTTTAATGTTGACCCATTATTGCTACTATTAACCCCATTTAAACCACTTTTTACACCCATTTTTTCCCATTTTAACTCCATTTCATCATTTTTGCTAGTTTAACCAATTTCTGCCAGTATCTTCCTATTTTTTCTTTCTGTTAACCCTTTTGCCAGTTTTATATCTATTTTTCATCCCATTTTACCAAATTTCCACCCATTCCTGCCAATTTAAAGCCACTTCAGCCACTTTTTAACTCCCTTCTACCACTGCCTATGCCCATTTTTGCCACTTTAACCCATTGTTGCCATTTTTTTTGCCATTTTTGTCTAATTTTTGCCACTTCTAACCCATTTCTACTACTTTTAAATCTAATTTACCACCTTTTCCACTATTTTTGGACATTATTAACCCAATGTAGCAATTTTTAAACCATTTTAACAAAGGAGATTTACATTTAAAACGGCTATTTACTACACAAAAAATATTGTTTCTTTGATAAGAGAGGTTATTTTATCAGGTCAAATATCAAATATGGATATCACTCTTTAACTTTACAATGGTTTCGCTTGACCTCCAGTTTGGATGGGCCCAGAAAGCTCTCCCATTTACCCCCCCCCCATGGATTGCCTTGTCTCCACATGACTATTCTAGAATGTTCATGGCTGTGTTCAACCACCTTCAGGTGCAGTGGGGGTCCCTGGTCTCTGGCACCTTTATTCTGGGGGTCGCGGGCTGAAAAGGTTGTGAACCGCTGAGATATACGACCACTGACACTGCTGATGCTGCACCAATCCTCCAGTCCATCTCACAGACCTTCAGCGAATATTTAATGGTGGAAAGACTTCCTGCTGTCGTAGACTTACATTCATTACAAGCCACAGCAACCCCTCTCCAAGATGGCCGCCGTGTTTTACAGTATTACAGAAGGTTATGAGCTGCATCTACCTTGGTGCCAAGAGAAGAGACCAAATGAATGGCCTTTAACAGGGTTATTGTCATGTTGGAAGGTGAACCTTCGGCTCAGTTTGAGGTCCCTGCTAAGAAACACGCCCACAGCATGATGCTGCCATCACAATAGTCCACTGCTGGGATGAGACAGGACCACCTTCTCAAGAAACACACATCATTATTAAATATTTGTCTTTATCAGCAGTTGTTTATTTGCATTTATTGCTGTTGTTTATATTTGACGGTGTGGCTAGTCTGGGACCCCCTGTCCCTCCATGAGCCTATGTGGAAAGCATCTAGCAGGACCAGCACCTGCTCCTGCCTTTCCGGTGTCTACAAGGAAAGCCTGAGGCAGGGAGAAAAGCAGCATAAAACCCAGAGCAGAGCAGGAATCAACGACAACAGAAGGACATTAATCAAGTCAGAGGCAGAATGAAGGAGGAGCTGGGGTGGAGGAGGTTTGTGAAAAGGTGGTCTAAATTGAAATTAAATCTTCCACATGGATGAAGGTTCAGTCTGAAAACAGAGGTGTTTTCAGATGTCTGCCCATCAGTCCATCCATCAGTGTCTTGTGGATGTGATTCAATTTGACAGATTTTCATTAAACTGCTCAAACGTCCACTCTAACTCAAGTGATTTTGGCTCATTGGGCCTCCGTACTGTTATCCCTTTCTTCTCAGTTTTCTTAACCCACTGCTGTTCTTTCACAGCATCACAGACCTCACAGAGGCATGTCCATCTCCTTGAAACAAGCAGGAAACAGAGAAGATCCTAAAGTAGAGATGCTCTGTTGGAATAACAACGATGCATCCTCTCTCCTCGTGTTTCAGCTCTTCGTCCGTGAGCCGTCTCTGTGTTCACAGATGAAAGAATCTTTTTATTGAGCTCAAACACAAACGTAGCAGCCTGTTCTCATGTTCCTGTTCTTACAGACTTTATGAGCTCTGATGGAACATTAAAGAGAACGTGAGAGGAACACAGCTGTTCAACATTTACCCTCCACATGGGCACAAAGACTGAAGACTGGGCCATAGGGAGGACCAGAGACAGCTGCACCAGCTCAGTGCTCTACTTCCTATCCTAACATGTTAATCAGAGAGATAAATCTCAGTACTGAAGGATTAAAACAAGGGTAAGTCTCGTTCCCCTGTTTAACAGACTCCATCAGCTTTGATGTCAACTTTTAAAGAGTTAACCCTTCATCACCAACACAAGACTATCGATACAAAATGAAGCCACTTGTTAGCACATTTTAACCCTTTATTAACGTAATTTAAACATTTATGGTTCTGTGAAAAAGTCACTGACATCTATCAGTCTGAAAGGGTTACAAAAATATTTCTAAGGCTTTGGGACTCCAGCCAACCCCACTGAGAGCCATTACCCACTAATGGAGAAAACTGTGAACAGTGGTGAACCCTTTCAGGAGTGGGCTGCCTACCAGAAGAACCCAGGACAACATCTACAGATCTTTAGAGGAAAGGGTGGAATGTTTTATAAGCTCTGAAGACATCATATTTAAAGGAAAAGGTGGGATGTTTTATAAGCTCTTAAGACATCATCTACAAAGGAAAGGGGGAAATGTTTTATAAGCTCTGAAGACATCATCTACAAAGGAAAGGGGGAAATGTTTTATAAGCTCTGATGAAATCATCTTTAAAGAAAAGGGGGGAATGTTTTATAAGCTTTGATGACATCACATTTAACGGAAAGGGTGGAATGTTTTATAAGCTCTGATTACATCGTCGACAAAGGAAAGGGTGGAATGTTGAATAAGCTCTGGAGACATCGTCTACAAAGGAAAGGGTGGAATGTTTTATAAGATCTTAAGACATCGTCTACAAAGGAAAGGGTGGAATGTTTTATAAGATCTTAAGACATCGTCGTTAAAGGAAAGGATAGAATGTTTTATAAGCTCTGATGATATCATCTTTAAATGAAAGGGTGGAATGTTTTATAAGTTATGACATCATATTCAAAGAAAAGGGTGGAATGTTTAGAGGTTCTGATGACATCATCTTTAAAGGCTAAAACAGAATATTTGAAGACTTTGATGACATCATCATCGAAGGCAGAAGTTGGGATGCTGTTGAAGCTGGGGTTGTTAGGGCCTTTTTCCTTCCTTTTTTTGTCAAATAGGTCATAGTTGCCAATTTTTTGCAAAGTGGGTGGAGCTGGCAAGGAGCAAGGGCTCCACCCACTTCTCCAAAAGTTGCCAACAAAGATCAGTCAGCATAAGAGGGAGGTTGTTGGTATAAACAAGAGAGGTGAACTTTCTCAGTAATGGCTGATTATTCAGAGGACTGACCAGACAAAGGTAGAGCTCTCTGGGAGGTGTGCATCCTGTTCCATCTGGAGTCACACAAACAGCATTTCATCAGAAGAACATCAGACCAACAGTCAGACATGGCGGTGGTAGTGTGGTGGTCTGGACCAGGACCTGGACAACTAGAACCATGAATTCTGCTCTCTAGCAGAAAGCCCTGAAGAAGAATGTCCAGCCATCACTTCATGACCTAAAGCTCAAGCAAACTTGGGTTATGGAGCAGGAGAGTGATCCTAAACACACCAGCAAGTCCACCTCTGAATGGATGGTTCTGGAGTGGTCTAGTCAAAGTCTGGACTTGAATCTGATTGAGATGCTGTGGCATGACCTCAAAAAACAATTCTGCAGAGAAGAGTGGGACAACATTCCTCCACAGTGATGTGAAAGACTCACTGCCAGTTTTCACATTGTCTTTAACTTTCTCTGTCTGATGTCTGATCCTGCTGAGTCTCTCAGATGGCGGAGAAACTTCTCTCGTCCTCCTCCACTCCAGATGGATCTGAGTGATGGCGGTAAGCAGCAGACGATCGCACAGACATCGGAGATTCACCGTTAACAGACGGATGGATTGATGAGGAGAGAGAGGAGGAAGACGTTCTCTTTAAACTTTTATATTATGACACAAAGAAGTAAAAAATGGTCAAAACTTTTCAGCAGAGTTGATGAGGAACTGCTGATGTAGACACCAAGACTCAAAGAATCAAAGAACAACATATTATTCTACATGCTCCATCCTGAAACAGACCTGCAGGAGAGATTTCCTGACCTGTAACTACATTTAATAAATTCATCATCAAACTGCATTAAAGCATCAGTAACAGCAGATAAACACAGTCAGGATTCATGTGTAGTTCCTCAAACATTTCCATCATCTCTTTAATCCAAACACTATTACATCTGATTATCTGACTCTGAGAGGAAATCCTCGTCCGGCAGAAGCTGATCCTTCCCACGACCCCTGAAGGCCTCACATGCCTACAGAGAAAGAGTCAAAAAGCAGCAGCAGCCAGTGGTGTTAAAGAAATAATGCAGATACTCCAATTAGGGCAGTTCTCCTGGTGTCCACTAGAGGCTGTGTCCTGCGGTAAGTTGACCCCCATAGAGCCCTGTATTAAATAGAACAGCATAACAGCAGAAATAGCCATGTTTACAGCCTAGTACTCAAACCTGTTGAGGCTGTGTGGGGTCATTAACATCTGTTAGGGGATTCAGTTACCAAGAGGAAATCCTTAATAGGCTTTCCCTCACTCCTCACAGCTCCACCTACTTTTCCAAAAGTTGACAACTATGGCCTACTAGGAAAAATGGAGGGAAAAGGGCCACACATCTCCACTTTCATCAACATTCTATCCTCTGCCTTTGAAGATGTCTTCCTTTACATCTGATGAAAAATTCTAACTTTGCCTTTGAAAATGATGCCATCCTCCTAGCTGATCAAACATTCCAGCCTTGCAACTTTGGTCTGCTATCTGTGAAAAAAGGAGGGAAAAATAGTGCTGTCAAAATGTTTGAATAACTCTGATTAATTAATCACAGAGGTGAAAAATGCAATTAAAAAATGAATGCAGATAAATCTCAGTTTGATTCTATCACACAACCATCCACATGGAACACGTCAAGATTCTCTGTGTTCTTAATATTTATGATTTTATGGATACATCCATATTCTACAAAAATAAAACAAAAGAAGGGCCCAAAAATTGAGCCAAACTTAGATTTAATGAAAGAAAGAACTTATGATAAACTCAAGAAACAAAACACAAAGTCCAAAAAAACAAAAAAAACAAAAAACAAACTGGAACCGGAAAATCACAGGAGAAACTCTGGAAAATCCACCAGGATCAACATGGGCAAAGACAGGGAGAAACACAGAAGCTAAACACACACAGAGTGATCAGACAAAGGTGTGACAAATGAGGCACAGGTACAACAGGTGAGGGCAATCAGAGTGGAGGGAGAGTAAGGCAGGAAGAAAACTGGATTCACACACAAGGTAGGCAAAACTACTAAATAAAACAGGAAACTTCACTAAGAATTAAAATGAAGGAATGACTACAAACACAGCACAATAAGACTCTACAGCACAAGGGAAGAAAGACAAAACACGAGGAGAGAAATTATAAAATATATGTTAAAACAAGGAACAAATCAAACTCTGAAACACTAAATCAGAACTAAAAAAAATCATTCAGATTGACACCATCCTAAACTGACCAGGAAGAGAGCTTTGCCCTCTGTCTCCAATTTCCTGTTTAAATGCTTCTAGAAAGTTTGGATGACATTCAGAAGAATGACCTTACTGATCGTTTTATCACTACTATCTTAAAATCTACAAGTAAAGTCGTTTTTCTCAAATTATCAATAAATCTGATTAACTGTGATAAATTACTTACAAAGTCTTTAATTAATTAGATTAGTTTTAATTAAATATCAACAACCAAAAAACAACATCCCAACTTTAATCAACATTCCATCCACACTTTTAAGGATAACATCAAAACTTATAAAACATTCCATCCTTGCCTTTAAGGATGTTATCAAAGCTTTTAAAAAATTCCATCAATTCCATCTTTGAGGATATTATCAAAGCTAATAAAGCATTCCATCCTTGCCTGTGAGGATATTATCAAAGCTTATTAAACATTTCAACCACGCCTTTGAGGATATGATCAAAGCTTACAAAACATTCCATCCACACCTTTGAGGATATAATCAAAGCTTACAAAACATTCCATCCTTGCCTTTGAGGATGTTATTAAAGCTTACATAACATTCCATCCATGCCTTTGAGGACAACATCAAACCTGATAAAACATTCCATTCTTGCCTTTGAGGATAATATCAAAGCTTATAAAACATTCCATCCTTGCCTTTGAGGAATTTATCGAAGCTTATAAAACATTCCATCCTTGTCACTGAGGATATTATCGAAGCTAATAAAGCATTCCATCCTTGCCTTTGAGGATATTATCAAAGCGTACAAAACATTCCATCCTTGTGTTTGAGGATATTATCAAAGCTTACAAAACATTCCATCCACACCTTTAATGATATTATCAAAGCTTATAAAACATACCATCCTTGCCTTTGAGGATATCGTCAAAGCTTACAAAACATTCCATCCACACATTTTAGGATAACTTCAAAACTTATAAAACATTCCATCCACACCTTAAATGATATTATCAAAGCTTATAAAACATTCCATCCTTGCCTTTGAGGATAACATCAAAGCTTATAAAAAATTCCATCCTTGCCTTTGAGGATATGATCAAAGCGTTTCAAACATTCCATCCTTGCCTTTGAGGATATCATCAAAGCATATAAAACATTCCATCCTTGCCTTTGGGTATATCACCAAAGCATATAAAACATTCCATCCTTTTCTTTGGTTATATTATCAAGAATATCAAACATTCCATCCTTGCCTTTGAGGATATTATCCAAGCATATAAAACATTCCATCCTTGTGTTTGAGGATAGTTTCAAAGCTTATAACACTTTCTGTCCTTGTCTTTGAAGATAATGTCATCCTTTTAAGTCTTGAATAGGCTTTAAAAAAATGTTATTATTTAAAGCTCATAAAACACTCCAACCTTTTTTTTTGGATGATGATGTCCTCCTTTAAACACCTATAAAACATCCACCCTTGCCTTTGAACATGATGTCATCTTTTAAATCTTTAGTAAGCTTTAGGAAGTTTATATTTTTCCTTTTATCTTATAAAATACTCTAGCAATGCCTTTCATGAGGATGTAATCCTTCAATGCTTGTCAAATTTTCCATCCTTGCCTTTGAAGATGATGTTATCCTTGAATCCTTGTCAACTATTCCATCCTTGCCTTTGAAGATGATGTCATCCTTTATTGTATATAAATTATTCCACCCTTGCCTTTGAAGATGAAGTCATCCTTTAATGCTTGTCAACTATTCCATCCTTGCCTTTGAAGATGAAGTCATCCTTTAATGCTTGTCAACTATTCCATCCTTGCCTTTGAAGATGACATCACCCTTTATTGCTTGAGAAATATTCCATCCTAGCCTTTGAAGATGATGTCATCCTTTAATGCTTGTGAAATATTCCATCCTTACCTTTAAATCCTTTGAAACATTCCATTCTACCTTGCCATTTGCATGCAGGCCAGCCTAGGCCTCCAGCTGTCATTCCAGTCTATCCAGTACCCCACAAATATTGTCTTAATAGAACATTAGAGTGTCATTTTAAAGCATGTTAATGACAACATGAGGGAGAAAAGCTGTTAAAGAGGCACCGCTGGCCTCTTAGCTGTTGACTGATTAGCCTCCATTCATTCTTATCATCCTGCAGAGATACTAAACCCAGTCAGAGAGCCTCTGGGATGATATATGTACTGTTGTTGGAATCAGAAGAGGGACAGAGAGCTCTGATGTCAGACTGTTGACGTAGAGGATGGAATCTCTGTCAGAGTAAAGTCACAGCATGCAGACATGTAGCTGGAATTTTCAGGCATCATAAATTTTAACTTAGAATAAGTTTTTATCCATGCCACCTTCTTCTGTAGACTACCACAGCGGTATGAAGCCAGTCTATTCCTCTACAGGATATGGAGACATGGAGGACCCTGCCAGGATGTACAGCCGGCTTTTTCTGCTCAACTTTGTCAGACATATTGGATCTATAAAAACATTCTTTTCCTGCAGAGCGGCGTGACGACTCCGTCTGTCATTAAATCTGCTGCTCATAAAGCAGGAACGTGTCTGTTATATAATAACCCTCTATAATGTTATTATTTCATTTGAGCTGTCAGCCTCCTTCGACTCTTTATCTCTCCTTAAACTCAACCCGTCTGGGCAGGAAACTTGTTAAAAGCACGTCTATAGGATCCTGTTTGTGCACACTCATGCATGTGTAGTTATTACAGCAGAGGTGTCCAAACTATGGCCCGCTGGTCAACTGTGACCCACTGTCTGATTCTTTTCGGCCTGTAGCAAATCTAAAAATGAAAAATGGCTAATATGAAGCTTCTGTTTGAGTGTATGGTACGTCTTAGTTTGGCCGCTCAGCAGTGCTGCTGTGTTCATCTGTTTTGAAGACAGTTTGTTGTTTTCTCTGACTTAACAAAGCCGATGACATAAATGTTAAAACTAAAATAAAATCTGGATTCATAACACTCTAATGCAGGGGTGTCAAACTCAAGGCCTGGGGGCCAAATCTGGCCCATGGTACAGTTATACCCGGCACACCAGATCATATATTTTAATCTAACTGGCCCACTAGTTTAAGGCCTGCAGATTTATTCCAGTATTAAAATGTGAACTAAACAATGATGATCTAAAATATCTCTGTTAAGTCATACAAATTAGAAAAAGTAAAGAGTTAAAATAATTTGATAAAAAGTCAGGAATATGGTCCAATTCATTTCTGTTTTCATTTCATATTCTTAATTTTGCACCTCAAAGTCATGGTTTTGACTTTTTATTTCATATGTTGACCTTTTCAGTTCAAGAGGACTGGTTCCAGAGCCCAAGCTGTGCATCGAGGTGAGTAGAGCCGCTGCTCCTCCGCGTTGAGAGGAGCCAGACGAGGTGGCTCGGGCATCTGGTCCGGATGCCTCCTGGACGCCTCCCTGGTGAGGTGTTCCGGGCAAGTCCCACTGGGAGGAGGTCCCGGGGAAGACCCAGGACACGCTGGAGAGACTATGTCGCTCGGCTGGCCTGGGAACACCTCGGGATCCCCCGGGAAGAGCTGGATGAAGTGGCCGAAGAGAGGGAAGTCTGGGCTTCCCTCCTTAGGCTGCTGCCCCCACGACCCAATCTCGGATAAGCGGAAGAAGATGGATGGATGGATGGATGGACCTTTTCAATTCACAATTTTGACTTTTTATCTTGTTTTTTGACCTTTGAGATCCTCAAATTAAAATTTTAAGTAATATTTTGACCTTTCAATAAAAAAAATGTAATGTTTTCTCACGTTTTGATGTTTTTAGCCAACTATTTAGAATTTGTATGATATTTTTACTCTTAAGAATAAGGATTTCAACTTTATATCTCATATATTTGCCTTTTAAAACATTATTTTGACTTTAATTCCATGTTTGGACCTTTTAAGCTATTAGGTTTGAACTTTTTTCTCAGGTTTTGAGCCTTTAAACTGATCATTTTGACCTTATTCCTCCATAATTCATTGCTGGTGAAAATTAGATTGAGAGTCTATCAAAGTTCCCCTTTTTTAAAATAAAAGCCTCTTTTTGAAACAAGGTTAAGCAATCTTAGCCTAAAGACACGATCAGATTACACAAATTAGCCGTACTGGATGATGTTTATGAGGGCAGAGGTCTGTGAGTAGACATCTGGATTAGAGATAAATCCTCTGTTTTAATCTTGAATCAAGACCTCGCCATCCTCATCAGGAATCAATCGACTGAAAAAGTGATGAGAAAAACAACCAAAGATCAGAGAAGAAGCAGAAACAAACAAATCTGACAGGAAGTAGATTAAAATGCTTCCTGTCAGATTTTAGATTTATTATCTTTAGGCTATGAGTTATTCTGGTCCGTATTTATCGTCCCTCTGATTTCATAATGAAATTAAACGTGGAGCACATGATCTCTACATTCTTTCTTTAATGTTGTTATCCTTCAGTGAGTCCCTGTCTTTGTCTGAGCTCTCACATTCTTTTAAGC